>NC_090319.1:153227878-153542256 GCF_040869045.1 Eurosta solidaginis
CATCCAGAATTCGACATTGTTGATATCACGAAAAAAATTAGTATTGACATACTTCAGTCTGTTGAAATGCCGGCACAAGAAGCTGCTTGGTATTTATTAAGAGAACCTATGGCTAAGTCATCGGTGGTAACAGTCTACATTCCAACGGTATTTCCTACTGAACGCGTAAGAATTAGAAAATCTATGAAGGAACTTGAAGCTTTAGATGATGATTGTACGAACGTTTGGAAAGAGAATTGGTTCGATAAGTATGAGAAAAGAACCTGAAGAACTCCGCGATGTTACGTTAGCACAATTTGTTGCAAAATATTACCTAAATAAAAAGGGGACTCACACTAAAAGAGATACTGCAAGAATAATAAGATACACGAAATACGACATGGCTGACAATTACAACGATTATAGGCGTGAGATGGTTCTGTTGCATGTTCCTTTTGAAAGTGAAGAAAATGATATTATTGCTGAAAATAAGTTCATTCAAATATACGAGGACAACAAAGATACGATATTAGAGCGTAGGAAAGAATTTGAATCAAATTTGGATATAGAGAAAACTTTAGAAATTTGTAGACAGTTGTGCCGAGAAAACGATGAAGAACAAGAAGACGAAGAATTATTAAGAGCGGTTGATATATTGCATGAAAGAGATCCTTATGACTTATTTCTACGTGATCCAAACTTAACTGCTAACGTTGATTTACAAAATGCATCTCTGCATAAACTTGGCGCTATAGCTAAAAAAAGAGAAAATTTAATGGATTATCAACAATTTTATGATTTTTGCGAATGGCCAATGATCAACAAAGAGATATTCTTATGACTATAATTCATCATTTACAAACTTCAATTCAAGAAATATTCCAAATTTTTTTTACGGGACCATCTGGCACGGGAAAATCATTGGTTTTCAAACTGATTATGGAAATTTACAACAGGTTCACTGATAATGATGGTTACTGCAATGCTTATATTACATGTGCTTCAACCGGCAAAGCTGACGTGGCTATTGATGATACAACTGTTCATACAACTCTCAAAATTTCTCTTTCAAAACTTTTGCCTTTGTCATCAGAAACGTTGCAATTGTATAGATCTCTCTTCAGATATGTAAGAGTACTAATCATTGATGAAATAAGCATGGTTAGTGCAGAACTTCTGCATAAAATTGATAATCGTCTAAAGCAAATAACAGGAAACAACACAGACTTCGGAAGTATAGATGTTATTTTGATCGGAGATTTGCGGCAATTGCCACCAGTAAGATCTACACCAATTTACAAGAGAATCAGAACGAGCATGATTGGACCGCATTTATGGAGAAAATTAAAATTTTATCAACTTACCACAGTAATGAGACAAGCGAATGTTGCATTTTCACAAGTTTTGACAAAAGTAGGTAATGGAGATGTACTAGATGAGCATGAGTTTCAACTTATTGAATCGAGATTTTTCAAAAAAGAGGATATTGCTACATTATGTCCTGATGGAGTTCGTTTATTTTTCAAAAATGAAGATGTTGGCGCCTATAACAATTTGATTTTGAGCCAATGTGAAAACAAAGTTCTTTCAACGTCCGTAGACGTCATTATTGGCGCTAAAAGTACTGAGCAAGAAGCTAATTTTAGACTTAAATTACATAAAAAATCTGTTATTGACACTGGAGGGCTGCTTTAGCACATTACTTTTGTTGTTGGAAAGCATTATGTTATTACAACCAACATCGACGTTACTGATGGTTTGTGTAATGGTGCTGTTGGGAATTTGATGAAAGTAACCCATTGATTAGAGTTTGGCTGGAATTTTGTGGTTCAGATAAAGTGGGTAGAAAAAAAGGCAAAGGGCAGCCGCTCTAGCAGTGCAAAATAGAGTCGGCAATCTCGCTGTTCCCATTGAATTACGAACAGCAATATTTCATTAACATCGGATAGAAAATGTATAGCCAAACGCAAACATTTTCCATTAGCTTCAGCTCTTGCTCTAACTATACATAAGTCGCAAGGTGGAACTTTTGACGAAATAGTATATGAGTATAGTAAAGCACATTGTTGCGCTCTCTCGGGTGACAAATATTAAAAAATTGTATATCACGGCAAAAAACGATAATGCCGCATTTAAGTTTTATCATAATCGAAAGAAAGCTGCATCGACTGCATCTTTGTTGCAAGAATTCAAAAGACTGTCTTTAAATAGTGTTCAGACGATAGCTCAAAGTGTCTTAGATTTCATTAGTAATAGAAATGGCATTTCAATAATGACTTTCAATTGCCAAAGTCTAAATAGTCACAAATACGATTTACAAGATTCAGTTACGAGGCAAATACATGTCTTACTTCTTACCGAAACTTGCATGATGCGTGATAATCCGACTGAAATACCTAATTTCAAATGTATTGTTCAATTCAAACGAGATACTGCTCCAAAGGGCGGTGTAGCTATTTACCAAAATAACAATAACGTTACTAATATTATGACTCCGAATATTGAAATAAATATTGCACACGTTAGCGATGTTAATTTTAGGTGCTCATTTGGTGGAGATATTTGTGCGTGCTTATGCAAACTTAGAAATGGTCTACACATTGTCATGGTAGAAATTTACATTTCTCCGAATCCAAAATTGTACGAGGTAGAGCATTTTATTCATCGCACTTTACTGGAGTACTCTGAAGAAGGGGCAAAAATACTTGGTACAAATGCTAATAAATTTCCACTTATCTTGGCCGGCGATTTCAACATCAATTTCGCTGATAAAAAATCAGAGCGGTTGACAAGTTTTCTTTTTGAAAAATTTAATTTGAAAATAAATAATGATCCAAAAGGATCCACAACAAAATATGGGGCCACCATTGACGCGGTATTTTCAAGATATTTAGAGGATATCAAGTCTCAAACGTATGTTTCCTATTTCAGTTACCATAAACTTATAATTTCCATTATAAATATTACTGAATAACCTATGTATGTACATATCTTGTAAGATAATAATAAAAATTTTTAACCAATATTAACTTCTCATTTATTCAATAAAAGTAAAAAATTGGTTTTCTTATCGGTCACCACGCTTAAAAATTTTGACTTGAATTAATTTCAAAGACAAAACTTGAATTAATATCAAAGAAAAAAAAATGTTGCATAAATATTATAATTGCATAAATTGATAATATACCATAGCTTTACCGTGGCAGTCCCCGAGTGCCACACGTCCTTTTTTTTGACATTTAAATTTAGGTTGCAAAGTATGCTCACCAATATTCTAAATTTTCTCTTTTGCACTGCCTTGCCAACAGTTTCCAGTGAATTTGGTTGTTTTCTCTATTTATGTAGAAACTTAGGTCAACTAGCACCCAGCCTTTAATAATGTTCTGAGATATAAACATATTAATATAAATCTTATAACCAGACTATCGTGCTCAATGTATTATCTTATTATAACGCCTTATGTCAGCCTAATCTTTATTGGGTTATAGTCCTATTATAATAAGGTTGTTATGTTCCACCTAATGGCTTATAGATAATAATTCCAAATGTGATCCTTATCTTGTGTGGGGTTTAAGCCTTATATATATAATGTTATCTTTCAGGCATAAGTACAGAAAAATAAGGAGTACTAGAGTTCGGCCCACTACAAATGGCACTATACCTTTGCCTTCCTTCTCTTTCTTTCCCCTGCTTTCTTTCCTCTACTTTCCTTTCACCTCCTTTCTATCCTTTCATTTTATTTAGTTTTCCTTCTTTTACTTTTCATTTCCTTTCCTTTATTTTCGTTTCATTTTTTTCATTTCTTTTCTTTTTTTTCCTTTCCTTTCCTCTGCTTTTTTCTTTCCATCTTTTAATTTCCTTTCCTTTCTTTTGCTTTTCTTTCTATACTTTTCTGTATTTTATTCTATTTTACGACATTTTAAAAAACACTAAAAAATACCAATAACAATGTCAACAGAGTGTTGTTTTGTATGAATTTAATGGAGCACCAATAAGTATGAAGTTATTTGTATGAGAGAAAAGCACTCCAAACATTGTATAACAAAAATTTGAAAATTTCAATAAAGGGAGAAGGACTTCTGTACAACTAAACTTTTAGAAAGCAGCGGAGTGCATTTTCAAAAACTACCATCAAACTTCGAGTGACATTTTATTGCTAACAAACAAAAAAACTATTTCAATTTTCTTGTGGTGAATTCACAGACCCTTTGGTATACAATTTATGAACGTGTACCATATACCCATTTGTTTGGAGCCACGTTTAAGCGGCTCTATAATAGTTCTTATCCATATTACACCCATCTACCCCCTCAACAAAGCCATTGCATAAACACAGCTATCACCTTTACTTTGCTGATTGAGAAGCAAAACCATCAAAAGGCATTGAAACATCAGTAGCAGCAGCAGACAGAATATCCGTACAATGACATCATCTTCCAGCAGTGTAAAGATAATTTTGGTGAGCAGTCATATTTATTTTGCATTTGTGTATATATATATTTTATGTATGTACGTATACTGATATATAGATATATTTTAAATTTATTGTAAACTCTCTCTTTAAATTATCTATTTAATACATTTTTCGAAATTCATAACATAATTACTGCTATAGAATCGTAACATACGATCACGAATCGAAAACATTTTTCACACAAGCGATAAAAATAAGGCTATCCAACTATTTAAAAAAATAATAATATATTATGGATTTAGTGAGAATGCGTTGTCCCTAGTTCACATATTTAATTAATCCAATGCACCATTTCGGAGCTTTAGTGATTTAAAAAACGGCGCTCGATCACGGATCGTATGTAAGGATTCGGCACCTGGTTTATTTTACGGGTTTGTTCGTGAACTCATTTTTTCAAATAATTCAACATGTTTCGTTCACCACAACATAATACACAAGCATCTACATTTACTAACAATTTAAATTACCCTTTGATAGATTTACCAAATGATACTTCTCAATAACAAATCCATATGAAAATGTAAATCAAAATTAAATTTCGACAGTTTCAGTAAAACTTCCACAATTTTGGACTAGTTGTCCGGAGGTATGGTTTATTCATGCCGAAACACAATTTAGTACTAACAAGTAAGGAAGGCTAAGTTCGGGTGAATCGAATTTTACATACCCAGCTGTACACTTGTAATGCTGTTGTTGTTTGTTTTGTGTGCTTAATAGTGTTACAAGACTGTGCAATAATAAAACATATACATATGGTTTTATTCTGAATTAATTTTCCTTTAAAAGAAGCAAAAAGGATACAGAGGCTAACACCAATGACCTTCAGCCGGTAATAATGCAGTTTTCCTTCAGATATGGGGATTTCCCTACTGCTTATTATAACATAAAGATATAACAGAACAATAAACATAAACACACAAGTGTCATTGTACTAAAAAGCGTTATTACAAAAAAAAAAAAAAAACACTGCCATTTAACGAAATTTTCCAACTTTTACTAGAAATATCTTATTACCTGCATCTACGCACTTTTCCAAAATCTTTTATATAAAAGAAGGCGATTTAACCGATTTAGTCCATTCTTACTGAAAATATTTCCTGTTGAAAGGCATACATGTGCACCAGTTAAGCTCCAGAAACGTTGGGAAATGCATTGCAAGAAAGGGGCAAGGCCACGCCCATTTTTCAAGATTTAAATTTTTTCCCATTTCTTGCTATAATGGCATAAAATACGATTGGTACAAAACTATTTTTCGCTAAGATTTAACTTATTATTTTTGCCTACGACCCTTTTTAAAGTAATTTATATACGAGTGGGCGTGATCCTTAACCAATCTTATCCATTTTTACTAGAAATATTTCCTGCTATAAGAAAAATATGTGTACCCAATTTTGTTACGATATGTAAATTTTTCTTCGAGTTATGGCTCCCGAAACATTGAAAATTGCTTAGACAAAAAAGGGGCGGTGTCACACCCATTTTCGAAAATTTTAGTGTTTCCAAATAGTGTTATAATTCAATTTAGAAAGTAAAATTCTATTGATACAAAGCTCTTTTACGCTAAGATATAGCTTATTATTTTCGTCTACGACCCTTTTAACAATCTTTTATATAAAAGTGGGCGTGGTCTCTACCCGATATCATCAATTTTTTCGGGGGGTCGGCTATAGGGCAAGGGCCAATCTAGGCGGTATAGGGCTGAGGGAAAATCCAGCCCGGGTATTCCGAAGGCCGGTACCTCTCGGGGAGGGGCTACCGACCGAGAGGCCTTTGGGGCGGCTTCCGCCCATCTCGTAGCCACCATCACGGCTGCCACTCGGCGTCAAGCATCTGGCGGTTTGGCTGCTGGGGGCTCCAGGGATGTGGGGTGGCCGGCTCTAGGGTCAAGGGAGTAAACAAGCCCAGTCACCAGGACAAGCGCTGGGCTGCCCGGATCCTGCGCAGGAGTGCCTCGTCGCCGATAAGGAGGGGGAAGTTTCTGCGGAGGACTGGGCGAAGGCACGGCGTGACCTTGCTTGGGCGAAACAGATGTTGCCGGACTTCAGGCTGGACTGGGTCGAGAGCGATGAAGCCTCGAAGCACCAGCGGTCTACGGATGAATCCAACCCTACGGCACCGAAAAGGGCTAAGACGCAGGGAGGCTGGACGCGGTCTTTCGCCGAAATATCCAAGGATCGGCAGATCATTGTCGTTATGGACGAGAGCAGCGAAGATAGCAGGATCCCGAAACAGCAGTGGAGGTGGATTGAGGCAGCGCTCGCTACTGTGGCCGTTAAGGTCAAAAAAGACAACCCTGGTCCACCGCCTTCTTATACCGATGCGGGGTGGTTCCAGGGCAATATTAAACTAATTGCATGTGACGACGCCAGGTTGGCGAAGCATTACAAAGCCGCCGTCTCGCTGATAGGTGAGGTGTATCCGGGCGCGCGCCTCAAGGTAGTGGAGGCGTGTGATATCCCCTCACGACCAAGGGCGAGAGCCTAGGTTCCAATGACGCCAACGGACCCAGCTGATATCCTGGGGCTGCTCCAGGAGTACAACCCGGGTCTACCGACTCAAAACTGGAAGGTGGTTAACGTGGAGAAGACTAAACGGGCCACGCTGCAGATAGTCGTGCTGCTCGACAGTGCAAGCGTCGAAGCGCTGAGAAGGCAGGATTTCAGGGTTAGCTACGGCTTCAACAATATAAGCCTTAGGGTTTATAAGGCTGACGTTGAAGCCTTGGTAAACCCTGCGTCTCGTACGGAGGTGGTTGAACTCCCCCCCAGTGAAGACGAGATGGAGGTAGACGAGGGCGAAGAAGCTGGTGGTTACGCTTCGTCAGGCTCGAGAGGAAGCTTGGCTCGCAGAGGGTTGTACTCTGAGGTCTGGAGGATGGCGATTCGGACGCGACGCTCACGGAGGATAGCGCAAATAAACAGTGATGCTGGTCTTCCAAATAAACCTGCATCACTGCAAAGCAGCATCAGCTGCACTCCTACTGCACGTGTCTTCAGATGCGGTAGACATCGTACTAGTCCAGGAGCCGTGGATCACTGGCAATAGGATCTGTGGCCTGCGGACACCAACGTATAAGCTTTATAGCGCTCAGGAAAAGGGCAAGCCTCGCACATGTATATTGGCTAAGTCTACTCTTAATGTTTTCTTCTACCCAATTTTAGCGACGGGGATCTAACAGCGGTTAGCGTCGAGATGCTAGGGAGGAGCTTTAAACTTGCTTCCTTCTACCTAGCGCACGATCACCAAGGTTCGTGAGAGCAGCAAATCCACGAAACGATTTCATCCTACTCGGAGGCGTTGCCAATGCTCATCACGCCCAGTGGGGCATCAGTGATACAAATGACCGAGGTGAGTCTTTATTTAACTATCTTTTAGGCACTCATCTAAGTATATGTAATAGGGGAAATGACCCCACTTTAATTACGAAGAACCGCGAAGAGGTCCTTGACATAACCCTGGTCACAGACTCTTTCAGTGACCTGATCGTTTCATGGAGAGTTCTAAAGGAGCACTCCTTTTCTGACCATAGATATATGAGCTTTTCTATATCACAGGCGCACACAAGTCCTAAGTATATAAAAAATATTAGAAGAATGAACTGGGTCTACTGTAAGAATATAATAGGTAAAAAGCTATCTGGAGAGGTGCGAGCCCCAGAAAGCGAGGAGGAGCTAGATGTGCTTGTAAATAATTTCAGTCAAAAATGTAGGAATGCTTTAGATAGGGCTTGCCCGACTAAAAAGGTTTTGGAAACTCACAAACCACCATGGTTCGTCCGATCTTGATAAGCTTAGGAATTCATGTAGGGCGGCCTTTAATAAAGCAGAGCACGATGGACATGAATCCTCATGGGCTGCTTATAAAGCGAAAATAAATATATATAAAAAAGCAATCCGAAATGGAAAGCGATCCTCCTGGAGGGATTTCTGCGGCAGGATTGAATCTACATCCGTGAATTCCCGGTTAAGGAAGGTGTTATCGAAATCTCCAACTCAGCTAAGTTGCGTCCAAAAAGCGGATGGGCACTGGACGGACTCCAGCGCTGAAAGCATAAACTTGCTAATGGATACACACTTCCCAGCAAGTGCGAGCGTGTCTTCAAGTATTGTCAGCGGAGGGTCACCTAATGATCAGCTAATAAGCGAAATCACAGATGATAAAAGGGTAGATTGGACTTTACAGACCTTCATGCCCTATAAATCGCCGGGGCCGGATGGAATTTTTCCGGCTCAGCTACAGTATACTGCCAAACTTATAAGGCCCTGGATAAAAGGGATGTTTATAGGTTGTCTTAGGCTCAATTACGTACCAGTATCGTGGAGGGAAGTCAACGTGGTCTTTAACCCCAAGGCAGGGAAACCCTCCCACTCTAAACCAAATGATTAGAGGCCTATAAGCTTATCTTCCTTTCTGCTCCTAGAGGACTACATCAGGAGGAGGATTGAGCCGGCGCTTCTTTCGCAAGCTCAACATGCCTATACTAAGGGCAGGTCAACTGACACGGCCTTGCACTCACTGGTATCCGTTATCGAAAGGATATACACATTGGTGGCATTTCTAGATATAGCGGGTGCCTTCAACAACGTTCTCCCGGAGGCCATCACCTCGGCGCTGGCCGATCTGGGGGATGGCCGCGTGCCTGGTGGAGTTTATATACAATCTGCTTACGCGTAGGCAGATTAAAACTGAGCTAGGTGGATGCGTGATCCGCAGACCGGTCGGGAGAGGCACTCCGCAGGGAGGTGTTCTCTCTCCGCTACTTTGGGTGGTTACCGTCAACCAACTACTACGCCTCATGGAGTCAGAAGGTCACCAAGTGATCGCGTATGCAGATGACATCTGCGTACCATGCGGGGGAAATTTCCGCAAACTCTTTGCAACCTAATGGAAGGGGCACTGTCCAAAATTTCGCACTGGGCCACAGCCACAGGTTTGGAAGTCAACCCGGATAAAACCGAGCTTGTCCTCTTCACGAGGAGGTACAAAGTACCAAATCTAACACCGCCAAGAATTGGGGGTACGCTTTTAGCGTTTAGCGATCAAGTCAAGTATTTGGGAGTCATTCTGGATAGGAAGCTATTATGGAGTGACCATATAGTGGAGCGATGCAAGAAGGCAGCAGCCGCGCTGTTCACCTGCAAGACGGCAATTAGCACCTCCTGGGGATGCTCCCCTAATGTGGCCTACTGGATTTAACAGCCATTGTGCGACCGATTCTTCTTTATGGTGACTTGGTCTGGTTGCCTGCACTAGCTAAAACTACCTATCTTAAAATGCTTCAAAAGGTGCGACGGAGTTCGGCGCTCTGCATCACCGGGGCTCTCGGCTCCACTCCATCTGAAGCACTCAACACAATGCTATACCTTCCACCTATTGACCTGGTGGCGAAGGAAATAGGGGTCATCGCCGCTCTACGCATAAGGGAAACAGGTCTCTGGTCAAATGGATCTAGTGGACACGCAACAATCCTGGCACGAACGCCGCAGTACCAATACCGGTGCGCACTGACTACTGCACGCCAAATGACGTCTTCGTTAAAAACTATAGACTGGAATACCAGACAACATACGGTACCGGGTGCCATCAACATATTCACGGATGGTTCTAAGCTTGACGCGAAGGTGGGAGCAGGCCTCTTTTCGCCGGATCTGTGTCTAGAGGTCTCTTTTTGTTTACCAAGCGGAAATGCTGGCAATACACAGGGCTGTGAACCATCTCGGGTCTATGCCTAAGGATGGTAAACGGGTGTTTATTTTCTCAGACAACCAAGCTGCATTAAAGGCCCTGGACTCATTTGTCGACAACGCAACGTCGCAGCTGCAGACGTACAGAAGAGGAAGAGAGTGTCCAGCACCTTCTCTGTCATTGTCCAGCGCTTAGTAGGCGTAGGTTGGCCATCCTTGGTAAACCTTTTCTACATGACCTCGCTGAGGTCTCTAGCTATGAAGTAAAGGCTCTAGCAAAATTTATAATTTCCACGAGGTGGTTTGACCCGCTTTAGGCAGGGTAGGGGTCCTCTTTGAGACCGTATAGGGTATTACAATGGGCCCATTGGTGGCCTAAGTAGTGAGCTGTTACCATAGTGTCCAGCTCAGCCCTTGCAACCTAATCTAACCTAACCTAAAAAGTGGGCGTGGTTATCATCCGATTTCGCTAATTTTCAATACCAATCTATTCTGGATCCAGATAAGCTCGTGCACCAAATTTGGTGAAGATATCTCAATATTTACTCAAGTTATCGTGTTAACGGACGGACGGACATAGCTAAATCAAGTTTTTTTTCGATACTGATGATTTTGATATATGGAAGTCTATCTATCTCGATGCCTTTATACTTGTACAACCAACCGTTGTCCAACCAAAGTTATAATACCCTGTGTACAAGTACAGCTGAGTATAAAAATATTACACAAGGAAGCACTAAATACGAACACATCATTACAGCAATTCCACAGGAAGTGATAATGACTGTTTAGGATTTTGCCCAAAATCCTCCTATTAATAACACATTTACCCAACTTAAAAGAGTGCTGATAGAAAGACACTCAGCGAAAATTCGAAGCTTGATAAAATTTTAAATGATTCTGAGATGGGTGATCGTAAGCACTCAGAATTTTATCATTCATTAAATGTATTAGCCGGGTCCAATTTTAGCGAAGATATTAAAAAAAAAATTGGAAGCGTAAAGTTCCTTAAAACTTGTGTGTGAGTTCTAGTAATTTCACCGAATTAACAAAATTAGCAGATAATATTTGGGACGTAATAGACAAGAATTAAGTATTTTCTGTTAATAGTTTCTTGGATACAAAAGCACAAATTTCTGTTGTTGAAAACTTGGTTAAAATGACTTCTTTGGTGTGTGAGAATTTCCAGAAGCTCTCTTTAGAGTTATCTGAAGTCAAAAGCCAAATTTATAGAAATCAACCTAGATCCGCGGTCCAGTTCGAGAAACAAATTTAGGAATACATTTAGGCACAGATCGAATTCACGAAATAATCAAAATTGGTTGTGAAGATTCCACTACAAATTTGATATTCACTGATATTCACTGATGACATACAGTATATTAAAGAGATTCCAATGTTGTAGCGGATACATTGTCCAGAGCCTTTGAAGTTAGTGCAATACAGAATTCGGAACTGAACTTTAAAATTTTACAAACGGAACAACAGAATGATAGTGATTTAAACAAACTTATAACTCTGATCCTCAATTTTTAAATTTAAAGCTAGTTTATATTCCTATTTTAAATTTCAATATTTGGTGTGAAATTTCAGGAGTGAAGCCTAGGCAATTTGTACCCAGTATATTACGAAAGACAGTCTTTGACATGTTGCATGGAATTGCCCATCCCGGTAAGAGAGCTACACGACGACCCATAACTAAGAAATATTGTTGGCCTAATATGACCGAAGATATTAATATTTGGTCAAAAGCGTATCTTAACTGTCAAAAATCCAAGATTTATATCTCCCATTAGCAAAATTCCATTTTCATTTATTTTTGCAATTATTGATAGGTTTACTCGCTGCCCAGATGAATATGCTTTAAAAGATATGTCAGGAACTACAGTTGCAAACAAATTTTTGAGAGAATATATTTCTCATTTCGGAGTTCCGTTGAAAATTACTACTGATGAAGGTAGTCAGTTTACCAAAAAATTATTTTCAGAGTTAACTAAATTACTTGGGAGTCATCAATTAACAACATCTAATTATCACCCTCAGAGCAATGGTTTTGTTGAGAGAATTCATAAACAGCTAAAAGCTACTATTATGGCTAGGGATGGTATTTATCTTCATACTTCTGGGTTTAAGATCAATTTACAAAGAAGATAGTGTGGCTACACCAGCGGAAATGGGTTTTGGTCAAAATTTGCGATTGCCGGGGGAACTTTTTGTGCCATCAGCTGGAAATTTTTCATCAACTGAAGTTTTAAGTAATTTACGTGAACATTTTCGAAATATTGGATCAAATTTAAGTCATCATAAAGATTCTGATATTGGAATTTATGTTCCAAAAGATCTTCAAATTTGTAAATTTGCATTTCTTCGGGTTATTAATAAATATTCATTACAACAACTATATGAAGGATCTTACAAAATTGTGGAAAAAGGCCAAATAATTTTTAAACTTGAAATCAATAATAATATTAAAACTATTCCAATTTACAGAATAAAGCCGGCAATAATTGAAACAACAGACACAAAGAACAGCCAGAATTCACATAAAAAGAGAGTTACGTTCAATTTGTTTAATGTTAAATTTTCTTGAAGGGGGGAGTAAAGTAGGGTTCTTTTTAATACATTAAAAATTTTACGATTCGAGGTTCGATTCGAGCTCAAGGCCAGAACAATAATTTTTTTCTAATGATAATTATTGTTATTTTTTAATTTTTTAAAAACAATTGTTAAAAATTTTACTTTAACTTTTATATATAATTTAATTAGTTTATTCAATAATTTTATTTTCATTATTTTGATTCTTCTATAATCAAAAACTTTCGTTCGGATTAGAAATTTTAAAACAACGTATAGGCATATATTTAGACGTATTAATAAAAATTTTTTATATCTAAAAAAAGGGGTTTCAATCTCCACAATATGTAATATATAGAGAACAGAAGTACATACTTTGCGACGTTTATAATATAAAACAAGTAGTCATATAAAACACCATTAGTAACATTAATTCTCCGGTAATCCCAGAAAAAGAAAAAAAACACAATAACTATAACTAAAATAATAAATAATTAAAAAACTTAACAGATTAGTACATTATATATCATATCTATACTAAATATATAAAAATGCTTATATGGGAAATGTTTGTAACGGCTAATCTCAAGAAGTACCAAACCGATTTTTATGATTTTTTTTTTTTAAGAAAGTATTGGCGCAAATAAACACCCTGCGCTTCTTATTTTTTCCATTTTCACAAACTAAAGCCCTTTATTTTTAGGACAAAGTTGATGAAAACCCCCAAATAATGTAAGCATAAGACTTTTCGATGGCCAAACCCAAGCTACAGCGGGCCAACAAAAACAACTTTGTGTTTGTGAAGAGATACATATTAGAGGTCGATTTGTTAACCGATATCGCGGCATCGATTTTTCAATAGGATTTCGGCTAAGGAAAAAAAGTTCCACTATGCATACCCAAAAAAATAATTTTCGAGGCTGCGAAAAAAAAAATGGTGAAAGGGTAAATTTTTCGACCAAACACTCCCCAAAACCCAAAAAAAATATATATATTTTTTTTCAAAAAACTGTTATCGGCAACGTTTTTACAACAGTTTTTTGAAAAAAAAAAAAAATATTTTTTGTGTTTTGGTCGAAAAATTTACCTTTCGCCAGTTTTTTTTTTGCAGGCTCGAAAATTGTTTTGTGGGTATGCGTAGTGGAGCTTTTTTTCCTCAGCCCAAATCCTATCGAAAGATCGATGGCGCGATATCGGTTAACTTTCGTCCATACAAATCGACCCAGGTTAATACATATTCTCGCAGCTATAGAGAGTGCGTCATTTCGCTCTTGGCAAATGAACGAGTTTTTTGATTTGTTATTGTTTTGCGACAACAACTGAAAATCAAAACAGTCAATTCCGTACAAAGCAACACATATGTACTTATGTATGTAGTAAAGTTGATTAGAAACACACATTATATGCAAATCTAAAATGTGATTTGCTTTGATATTCTTTTGCTACAAACAAAGCAACACATATAGATGTATCTTAAGAAAATAATAAACGCGCTTTTTCTGTCTCTTCCTCCCTTTACCTTATTTTCGATTCTGATATTTGTTAGCGAAGTCTAATGCTTTTTGGAACAAAGGGGAGAGTTAAAATGAAAAGTTGCGAACATTGAACAACAGGCAAAGGGCGATTGGTCTGAAGTCAGCATTTAACTACAGACCAGCGTAGTGGTTGAAACAATTTTATATATTTAAGGCAACACGCTTAAATGTATGTTTTATTTAATCAACAATTTATAACCGGATGAACATTTGTTGAAAATTCATATAACAAGATTGAAAATTAAAAATTCGATAATATTATTTTCAAACATATACTTAAAATATTACAATACAAAGTATAAATAACAATATAATTATTAAATACAATTAACCCTACAATACACCCTCTTCTGGAGATTTAACGTTAAATAAATTAAAAGTAACTTTCTTTTTCGTTTTTGTGTTAAGTATCTGTACTTTATCAACCATTTCTGGTTTTAAACGTTCAATAGAAATAGATTTAATTTCATTATTTATCTCAATTTTAAATTTTTTAATATTTTTTTTCAATAACTTTATAAGGCCCTCATACGGATGCTGCAAGGAATGTTTGTTTACTACACGTACAAAAACAAAATGACAATCTTGTAAATCTTTTGGAACAAAAATACCACTAGAATTTTGATGATGTTCTAAAATTTTTAAAATGTTCACGAAAACTACTTAAAACATCCGCCGAAGTTACATTCTCTGTAGTTGAAACAAACAATTCACCATGTAGTCTTAAATTTTGACCATAAACCATTTCAGCTGGTGTTGCCGAAATATCTTCCTTAAAAGTCGATCGCACACCCATAAGTACTATTAGGAACTTTTCATACGAATCCCGGGACCTATTCCTAGCCATTATTGAAGATTTAAGCTGCCTATGGAAGATTTCTACCATTCCATTAGCTTGGGATCGTTATTTGATGACTTCCAAGAAGTTTCGTTAATTCTGATAATATGTTTGAAGTACACTGGGAGCCCTGATCCGTTGTTATTTCCAATGGAACCCCAAAACGTGAAATATATTCCTAAAAAAATTTATTTACAACCGTAACTGCAGAAATATCTCTTAACGCGAATGCCTCTGGCCAACATGTAAATATATCAATGCAATGGAGCAATAGGAGAAGAATGTGATAAAATATATATTGGAACCACGAAGAGATCGTTAAACATAAGAATAAATGAGCATAAAACCGACGCGAAAAACAAAAAAACCAAGGGTCCGACAATATCTAAATTAATTTGTTCAAATCTAGTTTTTGTAATTGGAATTTTGATAACTGGAGATTTTGTATGACGATGTACTTTCGATTTTTAACAACCTCTACGTCCTTTTGACCAAGTATTGATGTTTTTATTCATTTTGGGCCAAAAATATTTCTGTGGTCACAAACCATAATATCGAGTTAGGACAAAATTTAGTTGTTAGTGCCAGCATGTTCAGCGTATTCAATTCTATGGGTCATCTAATTTTTATGTCTGTATCTTTTTTTAGAAAAAAGTTATTAAAAAAACCTAACAGCTTAAGTTATTTTTTCGCTTGGTTGTTTTGGCATAAGAGCCTAACTCATAAACTCTCCGTCAAAGTATCCTAGCTCAAGTTAAGCATTTTCATAATTTAGCTCTCTTGTGTGGCATAACAGCCTATTTCAACTTAAGATTGTAGCTTATTTTTTCCATTACGACATATATAAATTTAAGTCGTTATTACAAAACATAGCGCCAAATATATTTTTTTTGTATCTTGAGTTAGGCTGTTATTCCGAATTACAATAACCGCCATTGGCTAGCATATATTAAGTTAAATTATTTTTCCATAGGAATCCATGACTTTTTGAAAATATTATATTGAATTACGTTCTTATTTCAAATTTTATTTCAAAAAAACCTGCACCTAAGTAGACGTAGGTTTTTGTTTCAATAATATATTTTTTTAAACGAATCATTAAGTTGAGTTAAGTTGTGTCAGAGAGTTGTGCAGCTTATATAACAATTATTTAAAAGTGATATTTTTTGTGAAAAGTGATTAAAAATGTCCGACAGAGCAGCAAAAATGGTTGAATTGGCTAGGTCATTAGCAGAGCGTCGAAACAACGAAGGTAAGTAAATAAATTTAATTAAATGAAATAAGGTTATCCTTGTTATTTTGCAAATCAAAATTATTTGCATATAATTTGAAAATTGAAAGAGTGACATAACCCCAAGGCCAAACATTATTATTATCGCACAACCAACCTTATTTCTAGTGTCGTTTTTAATATTTTAAATAAAAACGTGTAAGCACCCTCGAAATTTTAAACATTTTCGTCTTTAGATTGCAATTTTGTATTTATCTATAACCCAAACAAAAAACTAAACAATTGTTTTCAATTTTACTATAGTCACTCTTGGTACAAGTGGAACATCTCATGTCGAAAATGCCAGCACCAACATTCAAAAATACCGAGTTGCTAACGAACCAGAAAACTTTATTCCTGAAAGGCCTTGAGATGGGCGATTCCAAAATTAGTATTCCAATTTTGTGCCATGTGTACAAAATGAAACAATGTCATCAATCCACGGAATCGAGTTTAATTTAGCTGTTATTAAAAGTAAGCTTTTTATGCAGATTATGTCAGAGTTTAAAAGTATTTATTAATAAAATTTACGAGGGTATCTTTTATTTTAACTAGGTTTGCATAATCCAAAAGAACAATCATGGGGCACATGAAGACGTCCTTCCTCATAGTGGAGAATTTGACTCAGAGACAACTCCATAAGGGATCCGAACTTTAATTTATCACGATCTGCTACTTGTATGGATTGCTCATCAAACGACGAAGAAACTTCTCACCAGCCTGATAATTTAAACGGCCTTGCGAAACCAAACTCAAAGTCAAAGAAAAAGCTTCGCCGTGACCTTAGAAATAGGGGAAAATCATACACAATACGTTCAGGTAGGATAGTTAAAGCCAGGGTCTGCAATCCAACGTTTGATTTATGTAGAAACTAAATGCAAGGAGAAATTTACAACTGAACAAATAGAATCTCTATTTAAACATAACTGGTCTCTAGGAAGTTATGACCAAAGAATTTTGTAAATTGGATCATTAGTAGCTGTTGGGGATAAAAAATGTGACACCCTATGCAATACAGTAGAACGCAAACGAAATCGAGAAAATTCAATGCAATATTCATTCCAGATTAATAGTAATAAAATCAAAGTATGCAAAAAGCATTATAGCAATGTTTCGATGAAAGTGAAAGCTTTATTAAATCGGTCGTTAGAAAAAAAATTAGTTGTCCGTCTATGCAATTCAGTTATCATCGAGGCAGGCATACTCCTACATCTAAGATTGATACTTCTATGGAAAATTAAATTAAAGAGCATATTTTAAGTTTCCCTGCATACGAAAGCCATTACAACCGGCGCGATACTTCTCAAAAATATTTACCTGCTAGTCTCAATTTATCGTCTATGCACCGCCTTTAAAAGGAAAAAGTAAGCAATCCAGTAAGCCTTTCTAAATACTCTGAAATTTTCAAAACTCTTGGTCTTAAATTTAAAGAACCTAAGGTAGACACTTGTAGCACCTGCGACACTTACGTTGCAAAAATAAAAATCGCTCTAAACGAAGATGAAAAAGCTTCATTGATTGAGCAAAAAGAAATTCATATAGCTAAAGCTGAATTAGCTTATGAATCTAAACGACAAGATAAAAAGCGCTCGGTGGAATCGAACACTATTAAAAATTTTGCATTCGATTTACAGCAATGTTTACCAACATCTTTTCTTCGAAATTCTACCAGTTTCTACAAAAGACAACTATGGACGTTTAATTTAATGGTTCACGATCTTGCAACTAATGCAGCAAAATGCTTCATGTGGCACGAAGCTATGGCTAGACGTGGTGGAAATGAAATTTCCTCGTGTCTTTTTAAATTGTTAAAAATGTTGCCAACAGAAACGAAAACAGTTACATTTTATGGCGATTCGTGCGCAGGGCAAAATAAAATTCGTTTGTTTCTGCCATGTTCATTTCATTTATTTCCAATGCGTCTACCACATTGACCACAAATTCCTCGAATCCGGCCATACACATATGGAGTGCGATAGTGATAACGCCCTTATTGAGCGAAAGAAAAAAAAAATGTCGAAATTGAAACCCCAAGAGATTGGTACCAATTCGTAAATACTATTGGACCCAAATTGCAAACTATTGAAATGCAGCCAAATGATTTTTATATCTTTTCGGACTTATCCAAATCAAAACTTTCTTGGGAACGTTTCAATGAGGATGGCGAAAAATTTGTATGGCACAATATTCGATGGCTTTGTTATACCAAGATGTCCAACAAAGCCCAATACAAAACTTCATTAGATAATGAAGAACCATTTAAAATCTTAAAAGTGGGTAAAAGAGGGTGTTCTATAAAATGATTTGGAGAAATACAAAATATAAAGAACTTACCATGCATTTCTAAAGAAAAAAAGAAAGATCTTATGGACTTGAAGCAGTTTATAAAACCAGAATTTCACTCATTTTATGACAGCATTCCCACAAGTATGGAGCAGCTTAATACCTACCCCGATTTGACGGAGTGTGACAGCGACGAAGATTTTTTAAATAATATTTTTTTGTATTTATAATAAAAATATGTACACGTGAATTTTTAACTGAATTGAATAAAATGGATCCTTAATATTGATAAAAATTTTTAATTGTAGTTCTAGAAACTATGGGGCATAGTTATAGTTGAAAAAGGATATGATTTTAGGTTAGTTAAAGCTTTTTGACACAATTTTATATGTGCTATGTCAAAAGTGCTCCAACTAATTTAAAATTACTATAAATATGCCCTTATATGTCTGTATTCCAATATTTATGGAAATAATAAATAAACTTACTGTGAGTCATATCGCATTTCAAGATTTACTATATAAAACTGACTTAAGTGAATAAAATTAATAAATTAAAAGTAAGGAATAATAGCATAACTACACATAAGATTTCAACTTTAGGCACTTCTAAACATTTTTTTATTCGGAATAATAGCCCAACTCAAACTAAGACACTTTAAATTTTTTCATTCAACAAGTCATAACAGCCTAATTGCTTTTTTCCCTTATATCTTTCAAATTAAGCAAAAACATAGCAGTTTGCTTGCAAAGTTTAAAAGAAGACCGATACACATTGTGTATTTATTAAACGATTAGCAATAAACATCATACCCTGTTTTGCAGTAATGATTCGAAACCTTAAATTGCTATCCTGAAAAAATTGAAAAAAAGACTTAGGCGGTTATGACTTGTGACCACAGATTTCTTAACTATCAAACGACGTGTAGCTCTACTACCAGGATGTGAAATCCCATGCAACATATCAAATATTTGTTTATACTCAGTTGAGCAGAGCTCACAGAGTATATTAACTTTGATTGGATAACGGTTGGTTGTACAGGTATAAAGGAATCGAGATAGATATAGACTTCCATATATCAAAATCATCAGTATCGAAAAAAAATTTGATTGAGCCATGTCCGTCCGTCCGTCCGTTAACACGATAACTTGAGTAAATTTTAAGGTATCTTGACGAAATTGTGTATGTAGGTTCCTGGGCACTCATCTCAGATCGCTATTTAAAATGAACGATATCGGACTATAACCACGCCCACTTTTTCGGTATCGAAAATTTCGAAAAATCGAAAAAGTGCGATAATTCATTACCGAAGACGGATAAAGCGATGAAACTTGGTAGGTGGGTTGAACTTATGACGCAGAATATAAAATAAGTAAAATTTTGGACAATGGGCGTGGCACCGCCCACTTTTAAAAGAAGGTAATTTAGAAGTTTTGCAAGCTGTAATTTGGCAGTCGTTGAAGATATCATGATGAAATTTGGCAGGAACGTTACTTGTATTACTATATGTATGCTTTATAAAAATTAGGAAAATCGGAGAGCGACCACGGCCACTTTAAAAAAAAAAATGTTTAAAGTGAAATTTTTACAAAAAATTTAATATCTTTACAGTATATAAGTAAATTATGTCAACATTCAACTCCAGTAATGATATGGTGCAACAAAATACAAAAACAAAAGAAAATTTCAAAATGGGCGTGGCTCCGCCCTTTTTCATTTGATTTGTCTAGGATACATTTAATGCCATAAGTCGAACAAATATTTACCAATCCTTGTGAAATTTGGTAGGCGCTTAGATTATAGGACGATAACTGTTTTCTGTGAAAAGGGCGAAATCGGTTGAAGCCTCGCCCAGTTTTTATACACAGTAGATCGTCTGTCCTTCCGCTCGGCCGTTAACACGATAACTTGAGCAAAAATCGATATATCTTTACTAAACTCAGTTCACATAATTATCTGAACACACTTTGTATTGGTATAAAAAATGGCCGAAATCCGACTATGACAACGCCCACTTTTTTGATTTCGAAAATTACGAAAAATGAAAAAAATGCCATAATTCTATACCAAATACGAAAAAAGGGATGAAGATGGTAATTTCATTGGTTTATTGACGCAAAATATAACTTTAGAAAAAAACTTTGTAAAATGGGTGTGACACCTACCATTATTAAGTAGAAGAAAATGAAAAAGTTCTGCAGGGCGAAATCGAAAGCCCTTGGAATCATGGCAGGAATACTGTTCGTGGTATTACATATATAAATAAATTAGCGGTACCCGACAGATGATGTTCTGGGTCTCCTTGGTCCGCTTTCACATATACAACTACCACCACTCCCTTTTAAAATTGTTATTAATACCTTTAATTTGACACCCATATTGGACAAACACATTATAGAGTCACCCCTGGTCCACCTTTATATCGATATTTCGAAAATAGAATAGAACTAAGGCCCACTCCCTTTTAAAATACTCATTAACACCTTTCGTTTGATACACATATTGTATGAAGGCATTCTAGAGTCATCCCTGGTCCACATTTATGGCGATATCTCGAAAATGCGTCCACCTATAAAACTAAGGCCCACTCCCTTTTAAAATACTCATTAACACCTTTCATTTGATACCCATATCGTACAAACAAATTCTGAGTCACCCCTGGTCCACCTTTATATCGATATTTCGAAAAGGCGTCCACCCATAGAACTAAGGCCCACTCCCTTTTAAAATACTCATTAACACCTTTCGTTTGATACCCATATTGTATAAACGCACTTTAGAGTCATCCCTGGTCCACCTCTATGGCGATATCTCGAAAAGGCGTCCACCTATAGAACTCCCTTTTAAAATACACATTAACACCTTTCATTTGATACCCATATCGTACAAACAAATTCTAGAGTCACCCCTGGTCCACCTTTATATCGATATTTCGAAAAGGCGTCCACCCATAGAACTAAGGCCCACTCCCTTTTAAAATACTCATTAACACCTTTCATTTGATACCCATATCGTAAACAAATTCTAAAGTCACCCCTGGTCCACCTTTATGGCGATATCTCGAAAAGGCGTCCACCTATAGAAATAACGCCCACTCCCTTTTAAAATACTCATTAACACCTTTCATTTGATACCTATATCGTACGAACAAATTCTAGAGTCACCCCTGGTCCACCTTTATATCGATATTTCGAAAAGGCGTCCACCCATAGAACTAAGGGCCTCTCCGTTTTAAAATACTCATTAACACCATTCGTTTGATACCCATATTGTATAGACGCATTCTAGAGTCATCCCTGGTCCACCTTTATGGCGATATCTCGAAAAGGCGTCCACCTATAAAACTAAGGCCCACTCCCTTTTAAAATACTCATTAACACCTTTCATTTGATACCCATATCGTACAAACAAATTCTAGAGTCACCCCTGGTCCACATTTATGGCGATATCTCGAAAAGGCGTCCACCAATAGAACTAAGGCCCACTCCCTTTTAAAATGTCATCAACACCTTTCATTTGATACCCATATCGTACAAACAAATTCTAGAGTCACCACTGGTCCACCTTCATGGCAATATCTCGAAAAGGCGTCCACCCATAGAACTAAGGCCCACTCCCTTTTAGAATACTCATTAACACCTTTCATTTGATACCCATATCGTATAAACAAATTCTAGTGTGACCCCTGGTCCACCTTTATGGCGATATCTCGAAAAGGCGTCCACCTATAGAACTAAGGCCCACTCCCTTTTAAAATACTCATTAAAACCTTTCATTTGATACCCATATCGTACAAACAAATTCTAGAGTCACCCCTGGTCCACCTTTATGGCGATATCTCGAAAAGCCGTCCGCCTATAGTACTAAGGCCCACTCCCTTTTAAAATACTCATTAACACCTTTCATTTGATACCCATATCATACAAACAAATTCTAGAGTCACCCCTGGTCCACCTTTATGGTGATATCTCGAAAAGGCGTCCACCTATAGAACTGAGACCAACGACCTTTTAAAAAACTCATTAACACCTTTGTTTTGATACCCATATCGTACAAACAAATTCTAGAGTCACCCCTGGTCCACCTTTATGGCGATATCTCGAAAAGGCGTCCACCTATAGAACTAAGGCCCACGCCCTTTTAAAATATTCATTAACACCTTTCATTTGATACCCATATCGTACAAACAACACATTCCAGGGTTACCCTAGGTTCATTTTCCTACATGGTGATTTTCCCTTATTTTATCTCCATAGCTCTCAACTGAGTATGTAATGTTCGGTTAAACCCGAACTTAGCCTTCCTTACTTGTTTTTTCTTAAATTGTTTGGAATGAAAGGCCTAGGATTTTCTCCTGACAGTTCACACCATATATTAAAGTTAAGAACAAGAATTTTTATTAATTTCAAATTTAGAAATGTTTGCTCTGAGGTAAATTTGCCTAATTCACTGTGTTGTTGTTGTTCACTTTGTGAAATTTTGAAATTAATACCCGAATTATTAATCGCTTCTACTTCAAACGCACGGGAGAATGTGTCTGCTACATTTTCCTGTCCTTTAATATACCTAATATCTTTCTTGACCCTAGTTCGACCGACGCGTCACCGGGGTGACTATTTAATATTCTCCCCTCAAAAAAACATATTTCTAATACATTTTTTTAACTGTTTTCCGTAACATCCTAAGTTAATGAATTTTAAGCAGAAAAAATACAAAATAAGGTTTTATAATTTTAGTCATAGACAACTGTAACGGTTTGAAAACTTTTATTCTTTTGTTGGCCGACGTAGTCACCCATGTGACCATGAGTAAATACCAATTACAAGCAAGACATGTACATATGAAAATATTATTGGTATATCGTTTATGAGAACAGAGTTTTATAAAAAATAGCAACTTTATTCGCTGCACTGAACACATTTGACAATGGGCTGAATATGATCCTGGCACACTGGCTTTTTACAAACTAAGCAAACTTTCCGGGAGTTCCGTTTTCTTTTATTCACTTGTTGGCAAACATGACACTTGCCTTTGATTTTCATTCGACCTGTTTCGTCACGTTGCTCAATTTGCAATTCCGATGCAAAGGGCAGAGATAAACGGGTATTCAGAACATCCTCCATAGCGGTACGTACGTGATAATGCTGCAGGATTCGGGGGTTTGATGCTCGCCGATTGACAGCCTCAGTGACCAATTCACGAGAAAGTTCTTTTAGATAAGTTCGACGGCTGATACTAACACGGCTCGTTACATAATTATCCCTATAAATAATGTGTCCACCTAGTGCCATTACATCCAACATATTGAAAAATAGAGCCAATGGCCACCGGTGCGACTTTCTTTTGCATGTGTAAATTCCGAGCATTTGATCCATTGTATCGACACCACCTTTTGTACGATTGTAGTCGAGAATTATTTCAGGTTTGTTTGAAGCAGAATCGATTGATGCATTATTGTGCAAGGTAGAGAGCAAAAAAACATTTTTGTTGGCTTTGGCTTTGTAACTCAGGAGGACAGTTTCATTGCGGAACGCAAACTTAGATTCACCCAGAGGCGCAGATTTATCAAACTGCAGCTCTCTAGGAATGAAGCGCTTGTTTTTAGGGACAGTGCCAACTAAGCTAAGCTTGATGTTCTTTAGCTCATAGGCAAGGTGCAATGAAGTGAAGAAGTTGTCCGTGGTAACATTTCGTCCACTATTTTTCCATGGTTGCACCAACTCAAGCACAATTTTTTCACCTAAATTAGAAGCTGTTGCCTGCCCAGGTTGCCGCCCTAAATACAATATACCATGCAAGGGATAGCTGGTTTCTGCATCACACGCCCAAAATATTTTTATGCCGTATTTTGCTGGTTTTGAGGGGATATATTGACGGAACGCCACTCACCCCGAAATGGATAAAGTTGCTCATCAATAGTTATATCACTGTGGGGTCGATAATGCTTCCGCATGTTTTCGTTCATAAGCATCCAAATTTCCGATATTGGAGCTACTTTATCAGCTTCCTTTCGAGCCTCACGTGTTCTATTATCATCAAAACGAATAGTGCGAAGAATAGCTTTGAATCTATTTCTGCTCATCGCAGCACGGTAGAGTGGAAATGAATAAGAAGCCCATAACTCATCAATCGTCTCCATGCTGGACTTATGGACACCACAAGCTAATAAAATTCCATAAAATGCATCCATTTCACTGTCAGTTTTTTCCCATACTTTTGGGGGCGACTCTTGATGTTTCTCGTTCCATATTTGGGCCAGCTGCTCACCTTTTCTGTTTGGGTTTCGTACTATTATATCCTTCAAAACGTCGGAAAACAACAAATTAAGCGCATCCAAGCGGCTCATAGCTCCTTGGCAAGCAGGCCCACCTAAACATAATCAAAAGCAAATAAATAATTATTTGCACATAATATTCTACTTCATTGGCTGACCTCTTTGTCTAAGTATATTGTGGCTACGAGTTTGACCTGTTGGTGATGGATTCTGAGACCACTGAGTTCCATCGGGCGCTTCATACACTAATTGCGACCCAATAATATTAACCGTAGTACTTTCTATTTCTTCATCGCTTTCTGGCTCGCCCACTTCGTCAATCACATCCCCTGTCTCAGCATCCGATGCAGTTTCGCCACCTGGTAGCCATTCATCACCTTCGCCATCGTTGCCATCGCCAAATTCAACGTCATCGTCATCATCAAGAAGCAGCGTCTCAATATCCGCATCCGATAATGCTCTATATAGCATTAATATATAGTACATATTTTCACCTAAAATGTAGATATGTACCTTCGATTAACGATGCGCTGTAGTCGGTTGTGGTTGGAAACCGCTCTTTCTGCGTCAATTTCAATTCCACTTTCCGGATTTTCACCTTTACTGGTTGAACTGGTTGCATTTCGTAACGCTTAGAATCACTCATTTTCAACAAATAAGGAACTGGATTAAATTTTTCTCAAACTGGATTCAATCTTTCACAACTGCACTAAACAAGAACTATGAATATAATCAGCTGAATGTTGTTGAATATAATCAGCTGTTAATGTTGCCAGATGCCCATTTTCATTTAACACCAGTTTTTTCTGAAGTTTGTTCCCTGCTTTCAAGCTGAATTTTCATTTTATTAAAAGTCACCGGGGTGACTGCTTCGGCCAAAATGAGTTGTAACAATCGTCGGCCGAATAAGGGTTAAATTGTGCAATGTATTCCATGTGTCTAGTTTGTCTTAGACTGCGTTCTGTTTTTGAATTTAAAGCAAATACTAGAGGCTTGTGGTCTGTGAAAACTGTAAATTGACGTCCTTCTAGAAGGTAACGAAAATGTTGAATGTTCATATAAATAGCTGATAGTCCCCAATCAAATGCACTATATTTAATTTCGGATGGAGACAGTTTCTTTGAAAAGAATGCAAGTGGTTCTGATTAATTATTAAACGTTTGATGTATGACACCACCTATTGCCGTATTGGATGCATCTATATTTAAAGAAAGTTTTGCATCTTTGTTAAAATGATTTAACAATATCACAGATGCAAACGTTTCTTTAAGGCATTATTAGATGTATCGTCCAAATTAAAATCTTGTCTCGCCTCTTATTTGTCCTATTAATTAAATCATAGATAACTGTAGTAAACTCTCTGCTAATTTTGGTATATATCAATGGTAATAATTAACCATACCAATAAATTTTTGTGCTTGTTTAATAGATTTTGGACGATCAAAATTTCGAATAGCTAAAACCTTTTCTTCCCAGGGCCTAACTCCCGTTTCAGAAATATGATGTTCTAAAAAGTCAACATTTGTAAAGCCAAAAGTACATTTATTTGGTTTTATATTTAAATCGTACTCTGTTAGCCGCTGGAATAGTACGAGGAAATCTTTAAAGTGTTGTTCCTCATCTTCGCTTGCCCCTAAGAGATCATCTATATATGTAAAACAAAGTCTAAACCATTAACTACTTCATTAATAAACCGTTGAAAAGCTTGCGCGGAGTTTCTAAGCCCGAAAGGCATTCGTACAAATTCAAACATGGCAAAAGGCGTAGTGATTGCAGTTTATAGATATCCTCTTCTGCCATTAGAATTTGGTGATAAGCTCTTACCAAATCTAACTTCGAAAATACTTTCTTATTTCTGAGATTCATGTTGAAGTCATGAACATGGGGCAAAGGATAACGATCTGGGACTGTTACAACGTTTAATCTTCGACAATCTCAACAAGGACGCCAGTCATTTAATTCCTTCTTGGGTACAAGATGCAGTGGAGATGCCACCGCTGCTTGGAAGGTCCACATATTCCTGTTTTACTAAAAACTCGAATTCAGTTTTAGCTACCTTGAATTTAATAGGGTCTAAACGCCTAGGTTTAGAAAATGGCAAATTTCCTTCAGTGACGAGTCTGTGAACTGTTGTATGTCTAACTAGCTGTGAATAATCAGGTTCAGAATATAGAGAAGAAAATTCTTTCAATAATTTTGTAAATTTGTTATCAACAGCGAAAACCTTTGGTAGCGAAACGTTACAAACACATTAAATTGTTTTAACTGAAAGACTTGTCACCGGGTCGAATAAGCGATAATTGGTTTGGCTATATCCGTTATTAAAAATATGAACGGAAATTCACGACGTAGTCCTAAATTTAATATTTAAAATTTTTGTCAAATACAAATAAGCGACGAGTTGAAATATCTAAGTTCCCTTTGTTCGTCGGTACAACAACGGAATACTTTAGTTTGTCGAACTATTGTTATTTTTAAAAGCGCATGGTTGATTACCGAATTTATTATGATACTTACAGAGCCAATTTGGGTTATCGCGAGATTTTGATCGATATCTAGATATCTAAAACGATTCCTACTAAAAGATAGGGACCTTGAATAGTTTCGACTCATCTGATTTTTAATTTCACTAATCTCTAATGATAATTTTTCAAAATTTTTGCAAATAATGTTAGTTGTTTGAAAAAAATTTGAAATAATGGCATTTTCGCTTTTAGAATTTAGAAAATTGATAACTGAAGCTATTTCATTGTTATTAAAAGCTTCCCAAATATTATCAGCTAATTTAACTAATTCACTTATTTTGGTCGAATTCGAACTAACAAGAATAACACTTAAATTTTTTGGTAACTTCCTCATCCAAAGCTTTTTAAGAATTTCTTTGCTAAAATTGTTTCCAGAGAGTAGCACTAGAGACTAATAAAACTCAGAAGGTTTGCGATCTCCCATTTCTGAATCGGCTAACACTCGATCTAACTTGGAATTCTCACTCAATGAGTGCCGTTCAATTAAAACTTCCTTTAATGCAGAAAATTCGTTATTTTCAAGGGGATTTTGAATAAAATCAAGAATTTTCATAGTTACATCCTGCGGAAGTGCAGTTATGACATATTCATATTGTTACGAATATTAGCAGCACTAAGGGGTACTGTCATATCTAAGCCGATGCTAAGAGTGACTTGTATGCACATCCATAAATCAATCATTATGTATCTACATAAACGAATCAATTATTATGTCTACACATATGTACGTACACGCAGCGGAGAAGCAACGCACAAACACATGCAGTCTTATCTGAGATGCTCCGAAAAGTATGCAATTGTAATTGTGGAAGTGTCGCTCACAAAAAACACACGCATATGAGAACTACGCACGTGCATCTGTAGTTATAATTATATACCAGTAACTAAGTAACTTCTGGAAGCGCCTAGAAGATGCAACACGGAAATCACACAGTATAAAAGCAGCCACAGTAGAGGCGCGATAAACAGTTTCGATTAAGCATGCTATCTGTCGAGCAATAGAAGTGTTATTTTTAAAGTACTTGAATAAAGGCCTTATGCTTAGCCTACAAATCGAATTGCACACTAGCGACATGCTTCACAAAAACAAAAGGCCCAATAGACCAGCAACAACAAAGTAATGTAGTGTACGAAGTAACTTGCAAAGGCAACAACAACGAGAATTGCAACAAGATTTATATCGGGACTACGAAGCGAAATTTAAGCACCAGACTAGCAGAGCACGAAGCTGATATAACAAAACAAAAACACAGCACAGCACTATCACAGCATTCAATAACAAACAACCACTCAGCTGATTTTGCCAACACAAGAATACTAGATAAGGAACGAAGAGAAAAGACGAGATATACTTTAGAGAGCCTACGTATAATGCAGAAAAGGGAATATACGATTAACAAGAAAGAAGACACCGATGAAATAGCCGCGACTTATTTGTTATGTTTATAGTTTAGTTTAGTATGACAAGAGTACCACGAATGATGGTATCAATATTGTATGTTTATGTTTTTGTTAAATTTAATGCAACAATATCATTGTTTAGTTTTTTTAACGTAAATATTTAGTGCAACAAAAATCTACCATTTTCAGTGTAAGTTAGATATAAATGTTTAATGTGTGTTTTAAACTTTGTGCACCTATATGTAACACCTACTAATGTTGTTTTTGTGTTTTTTTATGGATTTCTAAATAAACTTACAGTTACGCTCCTGAAGATGCTAAGAAAATCTTAGCGAAACGTTGAGCTGTAAGGTGGAAAAAGCTTTGTCTTATTCGCACCCCACATAAATAGATCAGACCAGCTTATTATATACAAAATTAGATAAATTAACTGATCGGATAAATACGAAAATAAAGGCCATTTTGCATTATTAAATATTGGAGTTATTTATTCAACAGTTTAGTGATTCGAACTTAGCAGAAGGTTGCAAATAAGGGGATTTGCAGTAAATTCGTTACAATTGGTGTCAGAAGAGGAGTTGTTGAATAAATTCTGGAGATTTCGAATACAACTTGGACATGGCAAAGTTAAGTGAATTGAAGATCCAGCAACTGAAGAAGGAGTTGGAGAGCCGTGGATTGAATACAAACGGCATTAAACTAGAACTTCAGGCACGACTACGACAGGCAATGGAATTAGAAGGAATTGACGTGGAAGAGTATGTCTTTCATCCTGATGGCGATGAGACAACAAAGTTGGAGGAGAAAAATGAAACACCGCAGACAATGGCGAACACAGACCTGAACATGATATTGGCTGCAGTATCAGCACAAATGTCCGAAATGTCCTCACAAATATCCACCAACATGTCATCACAACTAGAATCCCAGGAGAACCGTATAACATCCAAAATGGAAGCACAGACAGAGACAAGTATATCCGAAATGTCGTCGCAAATGTCATCTCAGCTGGATTCGCAGGAGAACCGTATAACAGCGAAGATTGAAGCACAAGAGGCACGAATATCCGAAATGTCGGCGCAAATTTCAGCACAGATATCATCATTGAGAAAAAAATCGAGGCCGAGGTGGATGCTCTGGGAGGACGTGTCAAGCAGTTGCAACTAAATCGCCCAGCAGTTTCAACGAGTAATCCAAAGGTAAAACACCATCCTTTGACGGTTCTGTTCCTTTTCCGGTCTTTAAGCTACAAGTTGAGAAGACCGCAGCAGTGAACAACTGGAATGCTGAAGATAAAGCTGCTGCACTGTTCGTGGCATTGAAAGGGCCTGCAGCTGAGATTTTATAAACCATTCCAGACGGCGAACGGAACTGTTATGAAGCATTGATGGGTGCTCTAGAGAGACGATACAGAACTGAACATAGGAGACAGATATACCAAATGGAGTTACTGAACCGCTTCCAGATGCCTGGTGAAACATTGCAAGAGTTTGCGTCGGATGTTGAAAGGCTGGCACATTTAGCGAATGTGGACGAACCCGTGGAATACACTGAAAGGGTAAAGATTCAGAGCTTTATAAATGGCATACGGGACGTCGAAACAAAGCGAGCTTCATACGCAAACCCAAATCCAACATTCGCAGAACGGTTTCACAAGCTCCGATTCAGGAAACAGCGTCGCTTCTGTGTAAGCCAGTTTTCAAAGCACGCCGCGTGGAAATAGTAAGGCCAGAGTGGGTAGACGCAATATTGGAGGCGCTGAAAGGAACGCAAAAGCGGTGTGAGAGAGTTATCAAATGCTTCAAATGCGGGAAGCCCGGTCACATTGCACGTCATTGCGATCTTGATCCTAGTGGGTGCAACAGCATGAGTGGTTTTAATAACAAAGCGGGAGGGGATGAGCAAGAGCGAGTAAGATGTAGAGATCGAGAGCTATCTCCAGCTACTGAATGTCCTGTGATATCTGTGTCGCAAATTGAAAGGAAGTCAAGCAGTCTTACCGTCAGAGGGAATGTCGATGGCAAGGAGCGTGTACTGACTGTAAATACGGGTGCATCTCATTCCTTAATCCGATCTGCCTTGGTCAACAGGAGAAAAAAACCTTTAACTGGAGAGAGGTTGCGTACGGTCACACGCGAGTATAACCAAGTCCAGGGAGAAGTGATATGTGAAGTCTTAATTGGGAAGGTCATGGTTCTACACAAATCCATTGTGGCAGAGATTGTTGATGAAGTCATATTGGGAGTAGACTTCTTGGTTAACCATGAGATCAAGATCGATATGCAGAGAAGGGTGATGTGTTATGAGAACCAGGATGTGCCACTTAACTTCAATTTGGAAAAAGGGTTCAGCAGTAAGCGAGTACTGATTATGCAAAGCAAATCCGTCAAGCGCAAGCTCTACGAAATAGTTCATTGGCCAAACAACAGAGTGTGAGGGAACGAATCATGGTGATGAGTAGTACGATGAAACACATGTACGATGAGAACAATAATTCGGGAGGTTTTGGGGGGGGGGGGGGGGGGGGAGATTTGGTACTGTTATACAACCCTCACCGGCGTAAACGTGTTCCATCCAAATTTCGGTGCAGTTGGAAAGGCCCGTACAAAGTTGGGAAGTTAGTGATACCATCTACCGCATACAAACAATTGGGAAACCACAAAGTAGAAGAGCGGTACTATTGGAGATGCTAGCGGCGTTTAGATCGAGAGATTTGTCTGATCGGGACGATCAGACTTAGGTGGAGGCCAGTGTTCGAATATTAGCAACATTAAGGGGTACTGTCATCTCTAAGCCGATGCGAAGAGTGACTTGTATGCACATCCATGAATCAATAAATATGTATCTACATAAACGAATCAATCATTATGTCTACACATATGTACGTACACGCAGCGGAGAAACAACGCACAAACACATGCAGATATCTTATCTGTATCTAATGTATGCAATTGAATTGTGGAAGTGTCGCTCATAAATACACACGCATATGAGAGCTACACAAGTGCATCTGTTGTTATAATTATATACCAGTAACTAAGTAAATTCTGGAAGCGCATAGAAAATGCAACGAGAAAATCACACAGTATTAAAGCAGCAACAGTAGAGGCGCGATAATCAGTTTCGATTAAGCACGCTATTGTCGAGCAATAGAAGTTTTATTTTTAAAGTACTTGAATAAAGGCCATTTTGCATTATTAAATATTGGAGTTATTTATTCAACAGTTTAGTGATTCGAACTTAGCAGAAAGTTGCAAATAAGAGAATTTGCAGAAAATTCGTTACAATATTTTGTCCCTTCCTGAGTAATGTTCTTTCGACTAAATTGCATTTCAGCATGGATGAACCGTGCTTCAGGGCAATTAGTCCAAAATTGGGGAAATTTAACAGATATCGCAAAAATTTCATTCGTATTCGGATTAACATAAGGATTTGGTAACTCGCGTTCACTATTATCCAAATCAATAAGGGAATCGTTATTATTATGTGTGCGTGTAGGTGTACTTGTGCCGCGTTGTGGAGTACGATACATTATGAAGAACAAAACGATTATATTAAACCAAAATTATTTGAAAATATTCAAAATTAGTAAAACGTTTATCCTGAAAATATGAAATAAATTGTTTATTTGCTTTCAGAACAAAAGCAAAAACGAAGTCTCACCTAATCAATCTATTCTGGATCCAGATAAGCTCGTGCACCAAATTTGGTGAAGATATCTCAATATTTACTCAAGTTATCGTGTTAACGGACATAGCTAAATCAAGTTTTTTTTCGATACTGATGATTTTGATATATGGAAGTTTATCTATCTCGATTCCTTTATACTTGTACAACCAACCGTTGTCCAATCAAAGTTATAATACCCTGTGTACAAGTACAGCTGGGTATAAAAATATTACACAAGGAAACACTAAATACGAACACATCATTACAGCAATTCCACAGGAAGTGATAATGACTGTTTAGGATTTTGTCCAAAATCCTCCTATTAATAACACATTTACCCAACTTAAAAGAGTGCTGATAGAAAGACACTCAGCGAAAATTCGAAGCTTGATAAAATTTTAAATGATTCTGAGATGGGTGATCGTAAGCACTCAGAATTTTATCATTCATTAAATGTATTAGCCGGTTCCAATTTTAGCGAAGATATTAAAAAAAAATTGGAAGCGTAAAGTTCCTTAAAACTTGTGTGTGATTTTGGTTAGTTCGAGTTCTAGTAATTTCACCGAATTAACAAATTAGCAGATAATATTTGGGACGTAATAAACAAGAATGAAGTATTTTCGGTTAATAGTTTCTTGGATACAAAAGCACAAATTTCTGTTGTTGAAAACTTAGTTAAAATGACTTCTTTGGTTTGTGAGAATTTCCAGAAGCTCTCTTTAGAGTTATCTGAAGTCAAAAGCCAAATTTATAGAAATCAACCTAGATCGTGGTCCAGTTCGAGAAACAAATTTAGGAATACATTTAGGCACAGATCAAATTCACGAAATAATCAAAATTGGTTGTGAAGATTCCACTACGAATTTGATATTCATAGCACAGTTCACTGATGACATACATTATATTAAAGAGATTCCAATGTTGTAGCGGATATATTGTCCAGAGCCTTTGAAGTAAGTGCTATACAGAATTCGGAACTGAACTTTAAAATTTTACAAACGGAACAACAGAATGATAGTGATTTAAACATTTTATAACTCTGATCCTCAATTTTTAAATCTAAAGCTAGTTTATATTCCTATTTTAAATTTCAATATTTGGTGTGAAATTTCAGGAGTGAAGCATAGGCAATTTGTACCCAGTATATTACGAAAGACAGTATTTGACATGTTGCATGGAATTGCCCATCCCGGTAAGAGAGCTACACGACGACCCATAACTAAGAAATATTGTTGGCCTAATATGACCGAAGATATTAATATTTGGTCAAAAGCGTATCTTAACTGTCAAAAATCCAAGATTTATCTCTCCCATTAGCAAAATTCCAATTTCAAAACTCAGATTTGAACACATCCATTTAGATATAGTTGGACCTTTGCCAGTTTCTAAAGAACATCGTTTTATTTTTGCAATTATTGATAGGTTTACTCGCTGGCCAGATGAATATGCTTTAAAAGATATGTCAGGAACTACAGTTGCAAACAAATTTTTGAGAGAATATATTTCTCATTTCGGAGTTCCGTTGAAAATTACTACTGGTGAAGGAGGTCAGTTTGCCAAAAAATTATTTTCAGAGTTAACTAAATTACTTGGGAGTCATCAATTAACAACCTCTAATTATCACCCTCAGAGCAATGGTTTTGTTGAGAGAATTCATAAACAGCTAAAAGCTACTATTATGGCTACGGATGGTATTTATCTTCATACTTCTGGGTTTAAGATCAATTTACAAAGAAGATAGTTTGGCTACACCAGCGGAAATGGGTTTTGGCCAAAATTTGCGATTGCCGGGGGAACTTTTTGTGCCATCAGCTGGAAATTTTTCATTAACTGAAGTCTTAAGTAATTTACGTGAACATTTTCGAAATATTGGATCAAATTTAAGTCATCATAAAGATTTTGACATTGGAATTTATGTTCCAAAAGATCTTCAAATTTGTAAATTTGCATTTCTTCGGGTTATTAATAAACATTCATTACAACAACTATATGAAGGATCTTACAAAATTGTGGAAAAAGGCCAAACAATTTTTAAACTTGAAATCAATAATAATATTAAAACTATTCCAATTTACAGAATAAAGCCGGCAATAATTGAAACAACAGACACAAAGAACAGCCAGAATTCACATAAAAAGAGAGTTACGTTCAATTTGTTTAATGTTAAATTTTCTTGAAGGGGGGAGTAAAGTAGGGTTCTTTTTAATACATTAAAAATTTTACGATTCGAGGTTCGATTCGAGCTCAAGGCCAGAACAATAATTTTTTTCTAATGATAATTATTGTTATTTTTTAATTTTTTAAAAACAATTGTTAAAAATTTTACTTTAACTTTTATATATAATTTAATTAGTTTATTCAATAATTTTATTTTCATTATTTTGATTCTTCTATAATCAAAAACTTTCGTTCGGATTAGAAATTTTAAAACAACGTATAGGCATATATTTAGACGTATTAATAAAAATTTTTTATATCTAAAAAAAGGGGTTTCAATCTCCACAATATGTAATATATAGAGAACAGAAGTACATACTTTGCGACGTTTATAATATAAAACAAGTAGTCATATAAAACACCATTAGTAACATTAATTCTCCGGTAATCCCAGAAAAAGAAAAAAAACACAATAACTATAACTAAAATAATAAATAATTAAAAAACTTAACAGATTAGTACATTATATATCATATCTATACTAATTATATAAAAATGCTTATATGGGAAATGTTTGTAACGGCTAATCTCAAGAAGTACCAAACCGATTTTTATGATTTTTTTTTTTTAAGAAAGTATTGGCGCAAATAAACACCCTGCGCTTCTTATTTTTTCCATTTTCACAAACTAAAGCCCTTTATTTTTAGGACAAAGTTGATGAAAACCCCCAAATAATGTAAGCATAAGACTTTTCGATGGCCAAACCCAAGCTACAGCGGGCCAACAAAAACAACTTTGTGTTTGTGAAGAGATACATATTAGAGGTCGATTTGTTAACCGATATCGCGGCATCGATTTTTCAATAGGATTTCGGCTAAGGAAAAAAAGTTCCACTATGCATACCCAAAAAAATAATTTTCGAGGCTGCGAAAAAAAAAATGGTGAAAGGGTAAATTTTTCGACCAAACACTCCCCAAAACCCAAAAAAAATATATATATTTTTTTTCAAAAAACTGTTATCGGCAACGTTTTTACAACAGTTTTTTGAAAAAAAAAAAAATATTTTTTGTGTTTTGGTCGAAAAATTTACCTTTCGCCAGTTTTTTTTTTTGCAGGCTCGAAAATTGTTTTGTGGGTATGCGTAGTGGAGCTTTTTTTCCTCAGCCCAAATCCTATCGAAAGATCGATGGCGCGATATCGGTTATCCATACAAATCGACCCAGGTTAATACATATTCTCGCAGCTATAGAGAGTGCGTCATTTCGCTCTTGGCAAATGAACGAGTTTTTTGATTTGTTATTGTTTTGCGACAACAACTGAAAATCAAAACAGTCAATTCCGTACAAAGCAACACATATGTACTTATGTATGTAGTAAAGTTGATTAGAAACACACATTATATGCAAATCTAAAATGTGATTTGCTTTGATATTCTTTTGCTACAAACAAAGCAACACATATAGATGTATCTTAAGAAAATAATAAACGCGCTTTTTCTGTCTCTTCCTCCCTTTACCTTATTTTCGATTCTGATATTTGTTAGCGAAGTCTAATGCTTTTTGGAACAAAGGGGAGAGTTAAAATGAAAAGTTGCGAACATTGAACAACAGGCAAAGGGCGATTGGTCTGAAGTCAGCATTTAACTACAGACCAGCGTAGTGGTTGAAACAATTTTATATATTTAAGGCAACACGCTTAAATGTATGTTTTATTTAATCAACAATTTATAACCGGATGAACATTTGTTGAAAATTCATATAACAAGATTGAAAATTAAAAATTCGATAATATTATTTTCAAAAATATACTTAAAATATTACAATACAAAGTATAAATAACAATATAATCATTAAATACAATTAACCCTACAATACACCCTCTTCTGGAGATTTAACGTTAAATAAATTAAAAGTAACTTTCTTTTTCGTTTTTGTGTTAAGTATCTGTACTTTATCAACCATTTCTGGTTTTAAACGTTCAATAGAAATAGATTTAATTTCATTATTTATCTCAATTTTAAATTTTTTAATATTTTTTTTCAATAACTTTATAAGGCCCTCATACGGATGCTGCAAGGAATGTTTGTTTACTACACGTACAAAAACAAAATGACAATCTTGTAAATCTTTTGGAACAAAAATACCACTAGAATTTTGATGATGTTCTAAAATTTTTAAAATGTTCACGCAAACTACTTAAACATCCGCCGAAGTTACATTCTCTGTAGTTGAAACAAACAATTCACCATGTAGTCTTAAATTTTGACCATAAATCATTTCAGCTGGTGTTGCCGAAATATCTCCCTTAAAAGTCGATCGCACACCCATAAGTACTATTAGTAACTTTTCATACGAATCCCTGGACCCATTCCTAGCCATTATTGAAGATTTAAGCTGCCTATGGAAGATTTCTACCATTCCATTAGCTTGGGATCGTTATTTGATGACTTCCAAGAAGTTTCGTTAATTCTGATAATATGTTTGAAGTACACTGGGAGCCCTGATCCGTTGTTATTTCCAATGGAACCCCAAAACGTGAAATATATTCTTAAAAAAATTTATTTACAACCGTAACTGCAGAAATATCTCTTAGCGCGAATGCCTCTGGCCAACATGTAAATATATCAATTATAGTTTATATGTAACGATATCCCTTCGAAACAGGCAAGGGTCCGACAATATCTAAATGAATTTGTTCAAATCTAGCTTTTGTAATTCGAATTTTGATAACTGGAGATTTTGTATGACGATGTACTTTCGATTTTTAACAACCTCTACGTCCTTTTGACCAAGTATAGATGTCTTTATTCATTTTGGGCCAAAAATATTTCAGTGGTCACAAACCATAATCGCCTAACTCGAGTTAGGACAAAATTTAGTTGTTAGTGCCAGCATGTTCAGCGTAATCAATTCTATGGGTCATCCAATTTTTATGTCTGTATCTTTTTTTAGAAAAAAGTTATTAAAAAAAACCTAACAGCATAAGTTATTTTTTCGCTTGGTTGTTTTGGCATAAAAGCCTAACTCATAAACTCTCCGTCAAAGTATCCTAGCTCAAGTTAAGCATTTTCATTATTTAGCTCCCTTGCGTGGCATAACAGCCTATTTCAACTTAAGATTGTAACTTATTTTTTCCATTACGACATATATAAATTTAAGTCGTTATTACAAAACATAGCGCCAAATATATTTTTGTGTATCTTGAGTTAGGCTGTTATTCCGAATTACAATAACCGCCATTGGCTAGCATATATTAAGTTAAATTATTTTTCCATAGGAAGCCATGACTTTTTGAAAATATTATATTGAATTACGTTCTTATTTCAAATTTTATTTCAAAAAAACCTGCACCTAAGTAGACGTAGGTTTTTGTTTCAATAATATATTTTTTTAAACGAATCATTAAGTTGAGTTAAGTTGTGTCAGAGAGTTGTGCAGCTTATATAACAATTATTTAAAAGTGATATTTCTTGTGAAAAGTGATAAAAAATGTCCGACAGAGCAGCAAAAATGGTTGAATTGGCTAGGTCATTAGCAGAGCGTCGAAACAACGAAGGTAAGTAAATAAATTTAATTAAATGAAATAAGGTTATCCTTGTTATTTTGCAAATCAAAATTATTTGCATATAATTTGAAAATTGAAAGAGTGACATAACCCCAAGGCCAAACATTTTTATTATCGCACAACCAACCTTATTTCTATTGTCGTTTTTAATATTTTAAATAAAAACGTGTAAGCACCCTCGAAATTTTAAACATTTTCGTCTTTAGATTGCAATGTTGTATTTATCTATAACCCAAACAAAAAACTAAACAATTGTTTTCAATTTTACTATAGTCAATCTTGGTACAAGTGGAACATCTCATGTCGAAAATGCCAGCACCAACATTCAAAAATTCCGAGTTGCTAACGAACCAGAAAACTTTATTCCTGAAAGGCCTTGCGATGGGCGATTCCAAAATTAGTATTCCAATTTTGTGCCATGTGTACAAAATGAAACAATGTCATCAATCCACGGAATCGAATTTAGCTGTTATTAAAAGTAAGCTTTTTATGCAGATTATGTCAGAGTTTAAAAGTATTTATTAATAAAATTTACGAGGGTAACTTTTATTTTAACTAGGTTTGCATAATCCAAAAGAACAGTCATGAGGCACATGAATACGTCCTTCCTCATAGTGGAGAATTTGACTCAGAGACAACTCCATAAGGGATCCGAACTTTAATTTATCACGATCTGCTACTTGTATGGATTGCTCATCAAACGACGAAGAAACTTCTCACCAGCCTGATAATTTAAACGGCCTTGCGAAACCAAACTCAAAGTCAAAGAAAAAGCTTCGCCGTGACCTTAGAAATAGGGGAAAATCATACACAATACGTTCAGGTAGGATAGTTAAAGCCAGGGTCTGTAATCCAACGTTTGATTTATGTAGAAACAAATGCAAGGAGAAATTTACAACTGAACAAATAGAATCTCTATTTAAACATAACTGGTCTCTAGGAAGTTATGACCAAAGAATTTTGTACATTGGATCATTAGTAACTGTTGGGGATAAAAATGTGACACCCTATGCAATACAGTAGAACGCAAACGAAATCGAGAAAATTCAATGCAATATTCATTCCAGATTAATAGTAATAAAATCAAAGTATGCAAAAAGGATTATAGCAATGTTTCGATGAAAGTGAGAGCTTTATTAAATCGGTCGTTAGAAAAAAAATTAGTTGTCCGTCTATGCAATTCAGTGATCATCGAGGCAGGCATACTCCTACATCTAAGATTGATGCTTCTATGGAAAATGAAATTAAAGAACATATTTTAAGTTTCCCTGCATACGAAAGCCATTACAACCGGCGCAATACTTCTCAAAAATATTTACCTGCTAGTCTCAATTTATCGTCTATGCACCGCCTTTAAAAGGAAAAAGTAAGCAATCCAGTAAGCCTTTCTAAATACTCTGAAATTTTCAAAACTCTTGGTCTTAAATTTAAAGAACCTAAGGTAGACACTTGTAGCACCTGCGACACTTACGTTGCAAAAATAAAAATCGCTCTAACCGAAGATGAAAAAGCTTCATTGATTGAGCAAAAAGAAATTCATATAGCTAAAGCTGAATTAGCTTATGAATCTAAACGACAATATAACAAGTAGGGAAGGCTAAGTTCGGGTGCAACCGAACATTACATACTCAGTTGAGAGCTATGGAGACAAAATAAGGAAAATCACCATGTAGGAAAATGAACCTAGGGAACCCTGGAATGTGGTTGTATGACATGTGTATCAAATGGAAGGTATTAAAGAGTATTCTAAGAGAGAGTAGGCCATAGTTCTATGGATGGACGCCATTTAGGGATATCGCCATAAAGGTGGACCAGGGCTGACTCTAGAATTTGTTCGTACGATATGGCTATCAAACGAAAAGTGTTACTGAGCATTTTAAGAGGGAGTGGGCAATAGGTCTATAGGTGGACGCCTTTTCGAAATGTCGCCATTAGGGTGGGCCAGGGGTGACTCTAGAATGTGTTTGTATGATATGGGTATCAAATGAAAGATGGTAATGAGTATTTTAAAAGGGAGTAATCCTTAGTTCTATAGGTGGACGCCTTTTCGAGATATCGCCATAAAGGTGGACCAAGGGTGACTCTAGAATGTTTGTACGATATGGGGATCAAACGAAAGGTGTTACTGAGCATTTTAAGAGGGAGTGGGCATTAGGTCTATAAGTGGACGCCTTTTCGAGATATCGTCATTATGGTGGGCCAGGGGTGACTCTAGAATGTGTTTGTACGATATGGGTATCAAACGAAAGGTGTTACTGAGCATTTTAAGAGGGAGTGGGCATTAGGTCTATTGGTGGACGTCTTTTCGAGATATCGCCATTAATGTGGGCCAGGGGTGACTCTATAATGTTTGTACGATATGGGTATCAAACGAAAGGTGTTACTGAGCATTTTAAGAGTGAGTGGGCATTAGGTCTATAGGTGGACGCCTTTTAGAGATATCGCCATTAGGGTGCGCCAGGGTGACTCTAGAATGTGTTTGTACGATATGGGTATTAAATGAAAGGTGGTAATGGGTAGTTTAAAAGGGAGTAATCCTTAGTTCTATAGGTGGACGCCTTTTCGAGATATCGCCATAAAGGTGGACCAAGGGTGACTCTAGAATGTTTGTACGATATGGGTATCAAACGAAAGGTGTTACTGAGCATTTTAAGAGGGAGTGGGCATTAGGTCTATAGGTGGACGCCTTTTCGAGATATCGCCATTAGGGTGGGCCAGGGGTGACTCTAGAATATTTGTACGATATGGGTATCAAACGAAATGTGTTACTGAGCATTTTAAGAGGGAGTGGGCATTAGGTCTTAAGGTGGAGGCCTTTTCGAGACATCGCCAATAGGGTGGGCCAGGGGTGACTCTAGAATGTTTGTACGATATGGGTATCAAACGAAAGGTGTTACTGAGCATTTTAAGAGGGAGTGGACATTAGGTCTATAGGTGGACGCCTTTTCGAGATATTGCCATTAGGGTGGGCCAGAGGTGACTCTAGAAGGTTTGTACGATATGGGTATCAAACGAAAGGTGTTACTGAGCATTTTAAGAGGGAGTGGGCATTAGGTCTATAGGTGGACGCCTTTTCGAGATATCGCCATTAGGGTGGGCCAGGGGTGACTCTAGAATGTGTTTGTACGATATGGATATCAAATTAAAGGTATTAATGAGGGTTTTAAAAGCGAGTGGCCCTTAGATGTATATGTGAAGGTGTTCTCGCGATATCGACCAAAATGTGGACCAGGTGATCCAGAAAATCATCTGTCGGGTACTGCTAATTTATTTATATATGCAATACCACTAACAGTATTCCTGCCAAGATTCCAAGGGCTGTTGATTTCGCCTTGTAGAACTTTTTCATTTTCTTCTACTTAATATGGTAGGTGTCACACCCATTTTACAAAGTTTTTTCTAAAGTTATATTTTGCGTCAATAAACCAATCCAGTTACCATTTTTCATCCCTTTTTTCGTATTTGGTATAGAATTATGGCATTTTTTTCATTTTTCGTAATTTTCGATATCGATAAAGTGGGCGTGGTAATGGTCGGATTTCGGCCATTTTTTATACCAAGATAAAGTGAGTTCAGGTAAGTAGGTGGGCTAAGTTTAGTAAAAATATATCGTTGTTTGCTCAAGTTATTGTGTTAACGGCCGAGCGGAAGGACAGACGGTGGACTGTGTATAAAAACTGGGCGTGGCTTCCACCGATTTCGCCCATTTTCACAGAGAACAGTTACCGTCATAGAGTCTATGTCCCTACCAAATTTGAGAAGGATTGGTAAATTTTTGTTCGACTTATGGCATTAAAAGTATTCTAGACAAACTAAATGAAACTGGGCGGAGCCACGCCCATTTTGAAATTTTCTTTTATTTTTGTATTTTGTTGCATCATATCATTACAGGAGTTGAATTTTGACTTAATTTACTTATATACAGTAAAGATATTAAATTTTTTGTTAAAATTTTAATTAAAAAAAAATTTTTTTTAAAAAGTGGGCGTGTTCTTCATCCAATTTTGCTAATTTTTATTTAGCGCATATATAGTAATAGTAGTAGCGTTCCTGCCAAAATTCATCATGATATCTTCAACGACTGCCAAATTACAGCTTGCAAAACTTTTAAATAACCTTCTTGTAAAAGTGGGCGGTGCCACGCCCATTGTCCAAAATCTTACTAATTTTCTATTCTGTGTAATAACGTCAACCCATTTGCCAAGTTTCATCGCTTTAACCGCCTTTGGCAATGAATTATCGCATTTTTTCGGTTTTTCGAAATTTTCGATATCGAAAAAGTGGGCGTGGTTATAGTCCGATATCGTTCATTTTAAATAGCGATCTGAGATGAGTGCCCAGGAATCTACATACCAAGTTTCATCAAGATACCTCAAAATTTACTCAAGTTATCGTGTTAACGGACGGACGGACGGACGGACGGACGGACGGACGGACGGACGGACGGACGGACGGACGGACATGGCTCAATCAAATTTTTTTTCGATCCTGATTATTTTGATATATGGAAGTATATATCTATCTCGATTCCTTTATATATGTACAACCAACCGTTATCCAATCAAACTTAATATACTCTGTGAGCTCTGCTCAACTGAGTATAAAAAGCGCTCGGTGGAATCGAACACTATTAAAAATTTTGCATTCGATTTACAGCAATGTTTACCAACACCTTTTCTTCGAAATTCTACCAGTTTCTACAAAAGACAACTATGGACGTTTAATTTAACGGTTCACGATCTTGCAACTAATGCAGCAAAATGCTTCATGTGGCACGAAGCTATGGCTAGACGTGGTGGAAATGAAATTTCCTCGTGTCTTTTTAAATTGTTAAAAATGTTGCCAACAGAAACGAAAACAGTTACATTTTATGGCGATTCGTGCGTAGGGCAAAATAAAATTCGTTTGTTTCTGCCATGTTCATTTCATTTATTTCCAATGCGTCTACCACATTGACCACAAATTCCTCGAACCCGGCCATACACATATGGAGTGCGATAGTGATAACGCCCTTATTGAGCGAAAGAAAAAAAATGTCGAAATTGAGACCCCAAGAGATTGGTACCAATTCGCAAATACTATTGGACCCAAATTGCAAACTATTGAAATGCAGCCAAATGATTTTTATATCTTTTCGGACTTATCCAAATCAAAAATTTCTTGGAAATGTTTCAATGAGGATGGCGAAAAATTTGTATGGCACAATATTCGATGGCTTTGTTATACCAAGATGTCCAACAAAGCCCAATACAAAACTTCATTAGATAATGAAGAACCATTTAAAATCTTAAAAGTGGGTAAATAGGGTGTTCTATAAAATGATTTGGAGAAATACAAAATATAAAGAACTTACCATGCATTTCTAAAGAAAAAAAGAAAGATCTTATGGACTTGAAGCAGTTTATAAAACCAGAATTTCACTCATTTTATGACAGCATTCCCACAAGTATGGAGCAGCTTAATACCTACCCCGATTTGACGGAGTGTGACAGCGACGAAGATTTTTTAAATAATATTTTTATGTATTTATAATAAAAATATGTACATGTGAATTTTTAACTGAATTGAATAAAATGGATCCTTAATATTGATAAAAATTTTTAATTGTAGTTCTAGAAACTATGGGGCATAGTTATAGTTGAAAAAGGATATGATTTTAGGTTAGTTAAAGCTTTTTGACACAATTTTATATGTGCTATGTCAAAAGTGCTCCAACTAATTTAAAATTACTATAAATATGCCCTTATATGTCTGTATTCCAATATTTTTGGAAATAATAAATAAACTTACTGTGAGTCATATCGCATTTCAAGATTTACTATATAAAACTGACTTAAGTGAATAAAATTAATAAATTAAAAGTAAGGAATAATAGCATAACTACACATAAGATTTCAACTTTAGGCACTTCTAAACATTTTTTTATTCGGAATAACAGCCCAACTCAAACTAAGACACTTTAAATTTTTTCATTCAACAAGTCATAACGGCCTAATTGCTTTTTTCCCTTATATCTTTCAAATTAAGCAAAAACATAGCAGTTTGCTTGCAAAGTTTAAAAGAAGACCGATACACATTGTGTATTTATTAAACGATTAGCAATAAACATCATACCCTGATTTGCAGTAATGATTTGAAACCTTAAATTGCTATCCTGAAAAAAATTGAAAAAAAGACTTAGGCGGTTATGAGTTGTGACCACAGATTTCTTAACTATCAAACGACGTGTAGCTCTACTACCAGGATGTGAAATCCCATGCAACATATCAAATATTTTTTATACTCAGTTGAGCAGAGCTCACAGAGTATATTAACTTTGATTGGATAACGGTTGGTTGTACAGGTACAAAGGAATCGAGATAGATATAGACTTCCATATATCAAAATCATCAGTATCGAAAAAAATTTGATTGAGCCATGTCCGTCCGTCCGTCCGTCCGTTAACACGATAACTTGAGTAAATTTTAAGGTATCTTGACGAAATTGTGTATGTAGGTTCCTGGGCACTCATCTCAGATCGCTATTTAAAATGAACGATATCGGACTATAACCACGCCCACTTTTTCGGTATCGAAAATTTCGAAAAATCGAAAAAGTGCGATAATTCATTACCAAAGACGGATAAAGCGATGAAACTTGGTAGGTGGGTTGATCTTATGACGCAGAATAGAAAATAAGTAAAATTTTGGATAATGGGCGTGGCACCGCCCACTTTTAAAAGAAGGTAATTTAGAAGTTTTGCAAGCTGTAATTTGGCAGTCGTTGAAGATATCATGATGAAATTTGGCAGGAACGTTACCTGTATTACTATATGTATGCTTTATAAAAATTAGCAAAATCGGAGAACGACCACGCCCACTTTAAAAAAAATTTTTAAAAGTGAGATTTTTACAAAAAATTTAATATCTTTACAGTATATAAGTAAATTATGTCAACATTCAACTCCAGTAATGATATGGTGCAACAAAAGAAAATTTCAAAATGGGCGTGGCTCCGCCCTTTTTCATTTGATTTGTCTAGGATACATTTAATGCCATAAGTCGAACAAATATTTACCAATCCTTGTGAAATTTGGTAGGCGCTTAGATTATAGGACGATAACTGTTTTCTGTGAAAAAGGGCGAAATCGTTTGAAGCCACGCCCAGTTTCTATACACAGTAGATCGTCTGTCCTTCCGCTCGGCCGTTATCATGATAACTTGAGCAAACATCGATATATCTTTACTAAACTCAGTTCACATAATTATCTGAATACACTTTGTATTGGTATAAAAAATGGCCGAAATCCGACTATGACCACGCCCACTTTTTTGATTTCGAAAATTACGAAAAATGAAAAAAATGCCATAATTCTATACCAAATACGAAAAAAGGGATGAAGCATGGTAATTTCATTGGTTTCTTGACGCAAAATATAACTTTAGAAAAAAACTTTGTAAAATAGGTATGACACCTACCATTATTAAGTAGAAGAAAATGAAAAAGTTCTGCAGGGCGAAATCGAAAGCCCTTGGAATCATGGCAGGAATACTGTTCGTGGTATTACATATATAAATAAATTAGCGGTACCCGACAGATGATGTTCTGGGTCACCCTGGTCCACATTTGGTCGAAATTTCGAAAATGCTTTCACATATACAACTACCACCACTCCCTTTTAAATTTGTTATTAATACCTTTAATTTGACGCCCATATTGTACAAACACTTTATAGAGTCACCCCTGGTCCACCTTTATGGCGATATATCGAAAAGGCGTCCACCTATAGAACTAAGGTCCACTCCCTTTTAAAATACTCATTATCACCTTTCGTTTGATACTCATAATGTACAAACGCATTCTAGAGTCCACCCTGGTCCACCTTTATAACGATATCCCTATATCCACCTATAGAACTAAGGCACACTCCCTTTTAAAATACTCATTAACACCTTTCATTTGATACCCATATCGTACAAACAAATTCTAGAGTCACCCCTGGTCCACCTTTATATCGATATTTCGAAAAGGCGTCCACCCATGGAACTAAGGCCCACTCCCTTTTAAAATACTCATTAACACCTTTCGTTTGATACTCATATTGTGTGAACGCATTCTAGAGTCATCCCTGGTCCACCTTTATGGCGATATCTCGAAAAGGCGTCCACCTATAGAACTAACGCCCACTCCCTTTTAAAATACTCATTAACACCTTTCATTTGATACCCATATCGTACAAACAAATTCTAGAGTCACCCCTGGTCCACCTTTATATCGATATTTCGAAAAGGCCTCTCCCTTTTAAAATACTCATTAACACCTTTCGTTTGATACCCATATTGTATAGACGTATTCTAGAGCCACCTTTATGGCGATATCTCGAAAAGGCGTCCACCTATAGAACTAAGGCCCACTCCCTTTTAAAATACTCATCAACACCTTTCATTTGATACCCATATCGTACAAACAATTTCTAGAGTCACCCCTGGTCCACCTTTATGGCAATATCTCGAAAAGGCGTCCACCCATAGAACTAAGGCCCACTCCCTTTTAAAATACTCATTAACACCTTTCATTTGATACCCATATCGTACAAACAAATTCTAGTGTGACCCCTGGTCCACCTTTATGGCGATATCTCGAAAAGGCGTCCACCTATAGAACTAAGGCCCACTCCCTTTTAAAATACTCATTAACACCTTTCATTTGATACCCATATCGTACAAACAAATTCTAGAGTCACCCCTGGTCCACCTTTATGGCGATATCTCGAAATCCGTCCGCCTATAGAACTAAGGCCCACTCCCTTTTAAAATACTCATTAACACCTTTCATTTGATACCCATATCGTACAAACAAATTCTAGAGTCACCCCTGGTCCACCTTTATGGTGATATCTCGAAAAGGCGTCCACCTATAGGACTGAGGCCAACGACCTTTTAAAAAACTCATTAACACCTTTCTTTTGATACCCATATCGTACAAACAAATTCTAGAGTCACCCCTGGTCCACATTTATGGCGATATCTCGAAAAGGCGTCAACTAAGACCCACGCTCTTTTAAAATATTCATTAACACCTTTCATTTGATACCCATATCGTACAAACAACACATTCCAGGGTTACCCTAGGTTCATTTTCCTACATGGTGATTTTCCCTTATTTTATCTCCATAGCTCTCAACTGAGTATGTAATGTTCGGTTAAACCCGAACTTAGCCTTCCTTACTTGTTTTTTCTTAAATTGCTTGGAATGAAAGGCTTAGGATTTTCTCCTGACAGTTCACACCATATATTAAAGTTAAGAACAAGAATTTTTATTAATTTCAGATTTAGAAATGTTTGGTCTGAGGTAAATTTGCCTAATTCACTGTGTTGTTGTTGTTCACTTTGTGAAATTTTGAAATTAATACCCGAATTATTAATCGCTTCTACTTCAAACGCACGGGATAATGTGTCTGCTACATTTTCCTGTCCCTTAATATACCTAATATCTTTCTTAAATTGTGCAATGTATTCCATGTGTCTAGTTTGTCTTAGACTGCGTTCTGTTTTTGAATTTAAAGCAAATACTAGAGGCTTGTGATCTGTGAAAACTGTAAATTGACGTCCTTCTAGAAGGTAACGAAAATGTTGAATGTTCATATTGTTGAAGACATGGATGAAAATTTGATCCAATTTGATTAACTTACCTGTAAAAATACTGACCTGTTAAATTCCTACCTTAAATTGCATTGCTGAAGTTACACTAAAATTTGAATTTTATACTTACCCTTTATATCCACATTTACCCTAAAATCCTAATGTAAAACTCTTAAGAAGAGATTGGAAAGCTACCGCTTCTTTTCTATTTACTTACCTTTGTATATGTTGATTTGTATGCTCACTGCACAGCTCAACGAGCGGTCATCGATGGCCGCGCAGACAGTTGTCTTTTAGAGCGCGCGGTTGAATTACCTATCAGTGGTTCAAGTTAAAGTTTATAAAGTTTATTATATTATAGTAAAATCCTATACTCAACCAAAACCTATTGTGCGTAAGAAAAATAAAAAATCTTGTGAACTGAAATAAAGTTTGTGAACTAAAATTGTGAAACAAAGAAACTAAAACGAGATTAAAATTAACTATTATTGTACTAAATTAGAAAATATATCGTGTGCTTATTTAACAAGGAAAGTGCCTGCCAGTGGTGAGTGCCCCTACCCCCTCCCATTATTGTGAATACTTGGACATGGTCCTTCGGTGCCAAAAAGTGAACCAGCGGAAAAACCTATTATTTGTGTGAAAAAAACGCAACATTTTAAATTGAAACTTGTGAAAGAATTTAAGAAAAAAAAAATTAAGCAAAGTGAACATCACAAGCGATCAAGTGTACAGTTCACAACCAGCTTCACTAGGGTGCTCCTAAAAAACAAGCAAACCAATTTGAAAGTGACATAAAAAAAAAAACTGGCAAGTGTGCTAAATAAGAAAAAATAAGTGAAAACAAGCGGGAAGCTGAAAAGAGAAAAAAGGTTTGAAAATATTTGAGAAATAAAAATCCTGAAAAGAAAGGTGGAAAACAAAAAAACTGAAAATAGAACATATATATAAAATTAAACAAAGGCAAAAAGCGATATAGGTGCTCCAAAAAACCTGTAAGTAAAAAGCAAGAAAATCAGTAAAATACAAAGCTATTTCGAAATCTGGTGCAAAAAGCAAAAGCGGTTGCTACATTAGGGTACCCAAAAACATGAAAAAAAAAATTTATTAAACAGTTGAAAATTTTTTTTAAAAAACATAAAAATAATAATAATTGGAGTATTGAAAAACCTGCAAAGAAAAAAAAGAAGGTCGTTAAAAAAGAAATTAAAAAAGGCAATTATTCGGAAGATTATTTATAAACTTTAAAAATTATTAAGGGAAACTTACCTAAACTGAAGCATAAACTGGTGAAATTATAACCGCTTGTTAAAGTGCAAAATTTTCGCAAAACCCAAAACAAAAAAAAAAAAACCCAACAACAAAGTACAAAGTCCACCGAGGAAAGTGAGGTACAGTCAACCCAAAACAGCAGCAGGAACAACCACAACAGCAAAAAACCAACAGCCGTCACCAGAAACCCCCGTTGTCGAGAAAAGCAACAAACGCTCCATAGGACAAAAACAGGTAGTCAGTTACCAGGACAAAGTAAGTTCCGTTTAAAAACAGGTTCCTCATACACATACATAATACATACAGATTCAGATTTATATAGCTTAGCGGAGTTTTAAGGCAGTAGATGAGAAACCTCTCAAGTTCTCGATCTATACTGTCATAAAAAAAGCTCTTATTTATATACTCAATCCCTCTAGTCCGCTAAGACATATAAATCAAATTTCATATTTATATACATATTGATAAACTCAATATTTATATATGCACACATCGCCTTTTCACCTTACCCACGTACCACAGACGATCCGCTATTAGTTCACAAACCTCACAGCCATATAAAAAACCCGCTATAAGACAACGCCGTTAAATATTTTACCCTATAAGCACATATGCACATATCCCTGTGTAGAAAGATTTGCATAACTTAACGGATCAATATAATAAATGAGAAACGTCATGCCCTCATTTGCTGCATTTTAAATAATATAATCACACAAATCTCCAATTTGTATATACTCTTTCCAAAATCCGTTAAGACATATAAGTCATACAAATTTGTAAATACATGCATATCACCCGTTTTATATACCAGACCTTTTCAATTCGCTTTATATATGTAATTTGCTTACCCGCTGCTAATTACCGTACCACGTAAATCTCCTTTCCCAAATTTGCATTCCGGTCAAAAAAAAAAAAAAAACAATATATTGGCGTCTACGTAGGTGGACAGTAACCTCACACGCACGTTAATTCTGTTTCTCCCATTCCTCTCACTCTAAGCACACGAAAATCACAACTTCCCAAAAATTGCAGTTAGCAATATACAAAAATACACTTGGGCTCAGAAGCGCTGAGACAAGTACATAATTTCCCCCCCAAACACAGCGTACAAAAAATCTGTACTCAAATTGCGTCACACATACATACTTGTATTCAGAGACGCTGAAGCAAGTGCATAAGTCGCCCTCTCAAATTTATTGCATATAAAGGAAATATATATATGTACACAGTAGCCGCACAGTGAATCTGAATAGCAAAAAAACGCACAAAAATACACTGGGTACAAATCACAAAAAAAAGTGGTCAAATTTTATTTATTATCGAATGAATATAGCCACAAAATAAATTAATTACAAAAAAATAAATTATTATCTCCTTTAATAATAACTATTAATTATTATCTCCATTTAATAATAATTTTAGCTATAAAAACCTCCTCGTGTACTCCTAATACATAAGCCCTTAAATATACTCCGGTGTACTTCTTAACACACAAGGCTTGAATTTTGAAACTTTCCTGTGTACTTCTAAAACGCAATATATCAAATCTACTCTGGTGTATTCCTTACACACAATATATTTTAAAAACCCAGCGGACTCCGAATACAGTCTAGTAATACTCACAAGTATACTCCTTGCAACCCGTTACAAACGAAATCCCACCCATTAAAAACAGCTTAACTTCAACGAAACTACAATGGCTGAAGAAAAAGGTGAAAAAACCAATACGCTTCTAGCACCCCAAGGACCTAAAACACGATCAAAATCACTGGCAGAAGAAGAAGAAGCGACTCAATCAGTGAGGAAATGCCTATTCGAGATAGCAAAATTCGAAAAGTTTTGCGGGAAATATTGGAACTGCAATGAGGCAGATCACACAAAACCTAGTCTGCTAACTTACATGGAGGAACTCAACAGGCACGTATCCCTTATAGAACGAGCATATGAAGTAGCATACCTGAACCTCACGGATGAACGATCCATTGCATCTCTGGAAGAAAAATATGACACAGCGATGGGAACAAACATCAGCACGAAAGCTCGAATAAATGAGCTTCTCGCAACGTTGGAACCAACATCCAGCATTCAAATCCAGTCTCCACCTGTAGTAGCCCTGAATAACCGGGAACCCTACCTCAAAGTCCCCGCGTGTGATACAGAAGTGTTTCACGGTGGTTATGAGACATGGCCGTCCTTTAGGGATATGTTTACGGCAGTATACATAAATCACCCAAGCCCAAAAACTTTACCATCTGAGACAAAAAACCAGAGGAAAAGCAGCCCTCATAATTGAAAAATACGCCCTCAATGACCAAAATTTCGAGCTAGCCTGGGGTGCACTCAAGTCTAGATACGAGAATCGAAGAATTCTTGTAGACAGTCAACTTAAAACTCTCTTTAATATGCAACCCGTATTCTATGAAAGTGGCGAAAGAATTCAGGAAATTCAAACCAAAATAAACAATTGCCTCTCTACCCTTAACACTAATAACGTACCCACTAGTAATTGGGACCCTATGCTTATTTATTTATGCTCTTCAAAACTCCCCAATGAAACTCTGGTTTTATGGGAACAATCTCTGGAGTCCAGAAAGGAATTACCACTTTGGTCGGAAATGGATAAATTCCTCACGACCAGATACGAAGTGGTAGAGCGACTAGGTACATACAGGCCAAGCAAACCTCGAAACTCAAACTCGAGCTTCACCCCTCGATCATCGACACCTCAAAGTCAATCCAACTTTAAAAATAAATCTCACTCCTTTCATAGCGAACAGCTCCGACAAGTCTCATGGAAGTTGTGTAATTCAAACCACTCCATGATGAACTGCGTTAAATTCAAGCAACTCAGTGTGTCAGAGCGCAACAAGTTCGTAAAAGACAATAATTATTGTAAAAATTGTCTAGCATTCTCCCATTTAGAAGCCGAATGTTGTAGCAACTTCAAATGTGTATATTGTCAAAAGCGACATCACTCTCTGCTACACTATCAAACATCTCGGCCAGCGAACCCTAACACTTCCCGACAGTATCAGAGAAGAAATCAGTACAAGACCCAAACCAATGATCAAGAAAATCCCTGTACATCAAAACAGGCAATGCAGCTCCAAGAATCACAAGCCCAAAACTCTACAAAAACGCAAGATTCAGGCAAGAAAGTTCTATCTCACTTCTCCAGTAACAAAGAAAGAACGTTATTGCCCACGGCAGTGGTCCCGATACTCCATCGAGGAGAAACTTTCAAGGTACGGGCTTTGGCGGACCAAGGCTCCCAAAAGTCATTTATAACCTCTCGAATACAAAAATTGCTAGGTCTACCAACCGAGAAGACTAATTACCAGATATTAGGGATGGGCGGACAAATAGTCCAAAACTCCAATAAAATTTGTTCAATAACAATATGCTCTCGGGATTTTACGACACGAATCATTATCCAAGCCATAACTTTACCACAGCTGACACACTTCCTCCCTTCTTCCAAAGTGGTGATCGAAAATCTGAACAGTTCTCCTCTTTAGCACTAGCTGACCCCCATTACTGTTCTCCAGGGAGAATAGACATGGTAATAGGTAGCGACATACTCCCACAAATCCTCCTGCAAGGCCTCGAAACCAACGTCGCAGGAAGCCTCATAACACCATATTCGGCTGGATATTGAGTGGCCCAATAACTGAACAAATTTCAACGTTTTCAACCCGCATAATTGAAAACCCCGACGACTCTCTAAATGAACTCCTCAAAAAATTTTGGGAGCAGGAAGAATTTCAATCCACCACACCGCTCGCAGATGAAGACACCTTTTGTGAAGATCTCTACAAAAGGAGCACCACCAGAAAAGAAGATGGTCGCTACATGGTAAAACTCCCATTCAAACAAAATTTCCCGGAAACATTAGCCCTCGGTCACTCACGACCCGCTCCTCAACAGCAGTATATTAGCATAGAAAGATCATTGGAAAAGAAACCAGAACTAAAAGAAAAATATTCTGAAGTACTGGAAGAATATCTAACCATGAACCACATGGAACCCACTTCACCCCTCGAAATCATCAAGGAAGGAAAATACTACTCATTTTATTTGCCCCATCATGCTGTCATAAAGCCCGACAGCAAAACAACAAAGGTACGGATCGTTTTTAATGCCTCAAAACTCTCGCATTCCGGAAGTTCGTTGAACTACGTACTACACACTGGTCCGACCCTGCAGAACGACTTGATGCTTGTAATCCTACAATGGCGCCTCTACAAGTTCGTTTTTAATGGCGACATCGAAAAGATGTACCGCCAAATACTCATACACCCAGAAGATCAGGACTATCAGCGAATCATAGTACGCATATCTCCAAAATCACAGCTCGAAGATTTTAAACTGAAAACAGTTACCTTTGGTGTGAACTGTGCCCCTACCTAGCAATCCGCACCCTCCATCAGCTAGCAGCAGACACCAAAGATGAATTCTCCTCGCCAGAAATGTTCTTCTAAACGAGACTTATGTAGATGACATCCTCTCTGGCGGATATAACCTACAGTCCACAATAAACTCCATGACCCAAGTTATCGAAGCTCTGAGATCAGGCGGTTTCCTCTGATCTCCTCGATGCAGATTTTCTAAAATTCCATGATGTCAGCTCCACAAAGACCCTTGGAATAAAATGGAACGCTATCAACGACTCATTCTCGCACTCGTATGACCCTCTACCAGCCGCCGACTCAAGGACCAAGCGACAAATATTATCAGCAATATCGAAATTGTTTGACCCGGCAGGATGGCTAGCGCCAATTATGATATTAGCCAAGGCTCTCCTTCAAGAACTCTGGTTGGAAGGAACGGACTGGGACGAAGAGATTAAACCTCTGGCCTTACATAAATGGAACACCTTTCGGGGAAATCTCGCAGCGATAGGTGACATAAAAATCCCCCAATGGGTCGACTTTTCTCCCGACAAACCATTTCAAATACACGGATTCTCTGATGCCTCAGAAAAAGCATTCTGCGCATGCGTTCACCTCAGAGTGCAGAATAGCGATAATGATTTCACTACAAATTTGTTAGTAACAAAGAGCAAAGTAGCCCCTTTAAAAACTGTAAGCCTCCCTCGCCTCGAATTGTGTGGGGCGGTACTACTCTCAAAATTAGTCAAACAAATATGCTCTCATTTAAAACTGCACCCGCATGAGCTAAGTCTCTGGTCAGACTCCTCAATCGTGTTAGCGTGGTTGGAAAAACCACCTCCCACCTGGAAGACATACGTAGCAAACCGCACTGCGGAAATTCTCAAAAATGTCGGCAATGTTACTTGGCGCCATGTGTCAAGCGGCGACAATCCAGCAGACCTTGGAACACGCGGATGCAAACCCCAAGAGCTAGCTGAATCCTCCCTATGGTGGAAAGGCCCGGAGTGGCTATCCAAGTCTCCCGATTTCTGGCCCAAAGCGGTTCCTCAAAATTCCAGTCCACCAGAACAAAAACGTGTCGAAGCATTACACACCGGAGAGGCCCTGGATCCCTTAGAACGTTTCTCTTCGTTCGCTAGGGCCCTCCGCGTTACCGCGTACATGTATCGGTTCATCCACAAGGCGAGAAAACAACAAGTCCCTTCAACACATTCTCTCTCTCCAGAAGAGATTTGCCATGCAAAGGAACGCCTTATCATCGTAACTCAACAGATGTACTATGCGGAAGCAATCTCTTTATTAAAAGCCTCTAAGCCGATAGGTAGGAAGAGTCCGCTACTGCCATTGAACCCGATGTTAGACCAGAAGGAAATATTGCGCGTGAATGGACGTCTAAGTAATGCCCCACTCAGTGATAATGAACGTCATCCGATCATCATTCCCGAGTCCTCAAAATTTTGTACCCTCTTCCTCGACTTTACTCACAATCGTCTATTTCACGCAGGAAAGCAACTCATGCTTCGGATGGTACAGCAAGAATATTATATTCCGCGCTTGAAATAAAAGATAAAGTCATATATTTTCCACTGCAAGACTTGCACGATCCACAAGCAGAAGATGAATTCCCAGATCATGGCAGCGTTGCCAGCCGAACGATCAACGTATACTGTCCCGTTCCACACGACAGGAGTCGATTTTGCTGGACCATTCCTCGTCAAAACCTCTACTCTACGACGCGCCTCCTACTCCAAAGCCTACGTCTGCATCTTTGTTTGCTTTTCAACTAAAGCCAGACATCTTGAGGTCTGTTCAAACTTGACCACCGAAGCGTTTAGAGCAGCCTTTGCGCGTTTTGTGGGCCGCCGCGGAATGCCGCACAAAATCATGTCCGACAAAGGAAAGAACTTTATCGGCGCTCATCGAGCGATGCAAAAGGAAATCCCTCTTTTTCTCCAAGAAGCAGGTCAAGGCATCGCCGAAAAATATGCTCCTCAAGGCCTTTCTTGGCAATTCATACCACCATACGCTCCTCACATGAGTGGGCTATGGGAAGCAGCAGTTAAAAGTTTTAAAACCCATCTAACAAAAGTAGCCGGTAATCATAAGTTCTCCTTTGAAGAATTCACGACCATCATCGTTCGCATTGAAGGAGTCCTAAACTCCAGACCTATTTCTCCCATGTCGGAGGACCCTACAGACCTACTCGCGCTAACGCCAGGACACTTTCTCCGTGGTGCCCCCCTGCTGTCCCTGCCGGAAGCCAATGCAGAAAATCTAAATCCAACTCGTAAATGGCAATTACTTAAAGTTTTACTTACTGGAAGAATGAGTATCTTCGACAACTGCATAAACGACAAAAATGGAAAATATCTCAGGCGAACCTGAAAGAAGGCGACCTAGTCGTTGTTAAAGATGATCTGTTGCCACCCAATGAGTGGCGTCTCCGACGCATTTCAAAACTGCATGCAGGTCCCGATGGAAATGTTCGCGTCCTCGATATTCGTACTCAAAATGGAGTGATAACGCGGAACATCACCAAAATCTGTTTATTGACCCCATCCTAATTCTCTTGCCCTTTTTCTTCCCAGCTAGAATAATCCTATCCTCAGTTCAACCACAATTTACCCTAATGCTGAGTTTCTTTTCTCCTTTTTCTTCTAACGTTTTTCTCCACAGATCTAATCATGGAATTGGGAAAATGCCGCCTATGTTGCCGCCAGCACGCTTTGCGCCAATGCCACGCATTTCTAATAATGACTCCTGCAGAGCGATATGAGTCAGCACGCGCCCATCGCTACTGCGTCAACTGCTTGGCCACGTCACATACCACCGGCGAGTGCAATTCCGCCGGCAGCTGCCGCCACTGCGGCCGAGCTCATCATACTTTGTTGCACCGTCCGTCCGTTACAACGTCAACACGCAACCGACATTCGAGGTCTCCGCCACCCGCGCGTCATAGGCGCGAGGAACAACGAAGAACGCGACACCGTACAATTGAACGTCCAGCCGCTAGTTTGCAGAGCCGTAGTGGTAGTCAACGTAACATAAGGAAGCTGGTTAACCAAGCAAAGGTTACTTTACAGAAACTGCAAGAGCTTCTAAATTTGTCGACTTCGCAGGCCGGCCGCCATGTTGAAGACATGGATGAAAATTTGATCCAATTTGATTAACTTACCTGTAAAAATACTGACCTGTTAAATACCTACATTAAATTGCATTGCTGAAGTTACACTAAAATTTGAATTTTATACTTACCATTTATATCCACATTTACCCTAAAATCCTAATGTAAAACTCTTAAGAAGAGATTGGAAAGCTACCGCTTCTTTTCTATTTACTTACCTTTGTATATGTTGATTTGTATGCTCACTGCACAGCTCAACGAGCGGTCATCGATGGCCGCGCAGACAGTTGTCTTTTAGAGCGCGCGGTTGAATTGCCTATCAGTGGTTCAAGTTAAAGTTTATAAAGTTTATTATATTATAGTAAAATCCTATACTCAACCAAAACCTATTGTGCGTAAGAAAAATAAAAAATCTTGTGAACTGAAATAAAGTTTGTGAACTAAAATTGTGAAACTAAAACGAGATTAAAATTAACTATTATTGTACTAAATTAGAAAATATATCGTGTGCTTATTTAACAAGGAAAGTGCCTGCCAGTGGTGAGTGCCCATACCCCCTCCCATTATTGTGAATACTTGGACACATATAAATAGCTAATAGTCCCCAATCAAATGCACTATATTTAATTTCGGATGGAGACAGTTTCTTTGAAAAGAATGCAAGTGGTTCTGATTAATTATTAAACGTTTGATGTATGACACCACCTATTGCCGTATTGGATGCATCTACATTTAAAGAAAGTTTTGCATCTTTGTTAAAATGATTTAACAATATAGCAGATGCGAACGTTTCTTTAAGGCATTATTAGATGTATCGTCCAAATTAAAATCTTTTCTCGCCTCTTATTTGTCCTATTAATTAAATCATAGATAACTGTAGTAAACTCTGCTAATTTTGGTATATATCAATGGTAATAATTAACCATACCAATAAATTTTTGTGCTTGTTTAATAGATTTTGGACGATCAAAATTTCGAATAGCTAAAACCTTTTCTTCCGAGGGCCTAACTCCCGTTTCAGAAATATGATGTTCTAAAAAGTCAACATTTGTAAAGCCAAAAGTACATTTACTTGGTTTTATATTTAAATCGTACTCTGTTAGGCGCTGGAATAATACGCGAAAATCTTTGAAGTGTTGTTCCTCATCTTCGCTTGCCCCTAAGAGATCATCTATATATGTAAAACAAAGTCTAAACCATTAACTACTTCATTAATAAACCGTTGAAAAGCTTGTGCGGAGTTTCTAAGCCCGAAAGGGCCTTTGGAATTTGGTGATAAGCTCTTACCAAATCTAACTTCGAAAATACTTTCTTATTTCTGAGATTCATGTTGAAGTCATGAACATGGGGCAAAGGATAACGATCTTGGACTGTTACAACGTTTAATCTTCGACAATCTCAACAAGGACGTCAGTCATTTAATTCCTTCTTCGGTACAAGATGCAGTGGAGATGCCAGGTCTACATATTCCTGTTTTACTAAAAACTCGAATTCAGTTTTAGCTACCTAGAATAATAGGGTCTAAACGCCTTGTTTTAGAAAATGGCAAATTTCCTTCAGTGACGAGTCTGTGAACTGTTGTATGTCTAACTATCTGTGAATAATCAGTTTCAGAATATAGAGAAGGAAATTCTTTCAATAATTTTGTAAATTTGTTATCAACAGCGAAAACCTTTGGTAGCGAAACGTTACAAACACATGAAATTGTTTTAACTGAAAGACTTGTCACCGGATCTAATAAGCGTTTGTGTTTAATATCAACCATATTTACACAGAGAATCAACACCGATAATTGGTTTGGCTATATCCGCTATTAAAAATATGAGCGAAAATTCACGACGTAGTCCTAAATTTAATATTTAAAATTTTTGTCAAATACAAATAAGCGACGAGTTGAAATATCTAAGTTCCCTTTGTTCGTCGCTACAACAACGGAATACTTTAGTTTGTCGAACTATTGTTATTTTTAAAAGCGCATGGTTGATTACCGAATTTATAATGATACTTACAGAGCCAATTTGGGTTGTCGCGAGATTTTGATCGATATCTAGATATCTAAAACGATTCCTACTAAAAGATAGGGACCTTGAATAGTTTCGACTCATCTGATTTTTAATTTCACTAATCTCTAATGATAATTTTTCAAAATTTTTGCAAATAATGTTAGTTGTTTGAACAAAATTTGAAATAATGGCATTTTCGCTTTTAGAATTTAGAAAATTGATAACTGAAGCTATTTCATTGTTATTAAAAGCTTCCCAAATATTATCAGCTAATTTAACTAATTCACTTATTTTGGTCGAATTCGAACTAACAAGAATAACACTTAAATTTTTTGGTAACTTCCTCATCCAAAGCTTTTTAAGAATTTCTTTGCTAAAATTGTTTCCAGAGAGTAGCACTAGAGACTAATAAAACTCAGAGGGTTTGCGATCTCCCATTTCTGAATCGGCTAACACTCGATCTAACTTGGAATTCTCACTCAATGAGTGCCGTTCAATTAAAATTTCCTTTAATGCAGAAAATTTGTTATTTTCAAGGGGATTTTGAATAAAATCAAGAATTTTCATAGTTACATCCTGCGGAAGTGCAGTTATGACATATTCATATTGTTACGAATATTAGCAGCACTAAGGCGTACTGTCATCTCTAATCCGATGCTAAGAGTGACTTGTATGCACATCCATAAATCAATCATTATGTATCTACATAAACGAATCAATTATTATGTCTACACATATGTACGTACACGCAGCGGAGAAGCAACGCACAAACACATGCAATCTTATCTGAGATGCTCTGAAAAGTATGCAATTGTAATTGGGGAAGTGTCGCTCACAAAAAGCACACGCATATGAGAGCTACACACGTGCATCTGTAGTTATAATTATATACCAGTAACTAAGTAAATTCTGGAAGCGCCTAGAAGATGCAACGAGGAAATCACACAGTATAAAAGCAGCAACAGTAGAGGCGCGATAAACAGTTTCGATTAAGCACGCTATCTGTCGAGCAATAGATGTGTTATTTTTAAAGTACTTGAATAAAGGCCATTTTGCATTATTAAATATTGGAGTTATTTATTCAACAGTTTGATGATTCGAACTTAGCAGAATGTTGCAAATAAGGGGATTTGCAGTAAATTCGTTACAATTGGTGTCAGAAGAGGAATTGTTGAATAAATTCTGGAGATTTCGAATACAACTTGGACATGGCAAAGTTAAGTGAATTGAAGATCCAGCAACTGAAGAAGGAGTTGGAGAGCCGTGGATTGAATACAAACGGCATTAAACTAGAACTTCAGGCACGACTACGACAGGCAATGGAATTAGAAGGAATTGACGTGGAAGAGTATGTCTTTCATCCTGATAGCGATGAGACAACAAAATTGGAGGAGAAAAATGAAACACCGCAGACAATGGCGAACACAGACCTGAACATGATATTGGCAGCAGTATCGGCACAAATGTCCGAAATGTCCTCACAAATATCCATCAACATGTCATCACAAGTAGAATCCCAGGAGAACCGTCTAACATCCAAGATGGAAGCACAAGACACAGGTATATCCGAAATGTCGTCGCAAATGTCATCTCAGCTGGAATCGCAGGAGAACCGTATAACAGCGAAGATTGAAGCACAAGAGGCACGAATATCCGAAATGTCGGCGCAAATTTCAGCACAGATATCATCATTGAGAAAAAAATCGAGGCCGAGGTGGATGCTCTGAGAGGACGTGTCAAGCAGTTGCAACTAAATCGCCCAGCAGTTTCAATGAGTAATCCAAAGGTAAAACACCATCCTTTGACGGTTCTGTTCCTTTTCCGGTCTTTAAGCTACAAGTTGAGAAGACCGCAGCAGTGAACAACTGGAATGCTGAAGATAAAGCTGCTGCACTGTTCGTGGCATTGAAAGGGCCTGCAGCGGACATTTTATAAACCATTCCAGACCGCGAACGGAACTGTTATGAAGCATTGATGGGTGCTCTAGAGAGACGATACAGAACTGAACATAGGAGACAGATATACCAAATGGAGTTACTGAACCGCTTCCAGATGCCTGGTGAAACATTGCAAGAGTTTGCGTCGGATGTTGAAAGGCTGGCACATTTAGCGAATATGGACGAACCCGTGGAATACACTGAAAGGGTAAATATTCAGAGCTTTATAAATGGCATACGGGACGTCGAAACAAAGCGAGCTTCATACGCAAACCCAAATCCAACATTCGCAGAAACGGTTTCACAAGTTCTGATTCAGGAAACAGCGTCGCTTCTGTGTAAGCCAGTTTTCAAAGCACGCCGCGTGGAAATAGTAAGGCCAGAGTGGGTAGACGTAATATTGGAGGCGCTGAAAGGAACGCAAAAGCGAAGTGAGAGAGTTATCAAATGCTTCAAATGCGGGAAGCCCGGTCACATTGCACGTCATTGCGATCTTGATCCTAGTGGGTGCAACAGCATGAGTGGTTTTAATAACAAAGCGGGAGGGGATGAGCAAGAGCGAGTAAGATGTAGAGATCGAGAGCTATCTCCAGCTACTGAATGTCCTGTGATATCTGTTTCGCAAATTGAAAGGAAGTCAAGTAGTCTTACCGTCAGTGGGAATGTCGATGGCAAGGAGCGTGTACTGACTGTAGATACGGGCGCATCTCATTCCTTAATCCGATCTGCCTTGGTCAACAGGATAATAAAACCTTTAACTGGAGAGAGGTTGCGTACGGTCACAGGCGAGTATAACTAAGTCCAGGGAGAAGTGATATGTAAAGTGTTAATTGGGAAGGTCATTGTTCTACACAAATTCATTGTGGCAGAGATTGTTGATGAAGTCATATTGGGAGTGGACTTCTTGGTTGACCATGACATCAAGATCGATATGCAGAGAAGGGTGATGTATTATGAGAACCAGGATGTGCCACTTAACTTCAATTTGGAAAAAGGGTTCAGCAGTAAGCGAGTACTGATTATGCAAAGCAAATCCGTCAAGCGCAAACTCTACGAAATAGTTCATTGGCCAAACAGAAGAGTGTGAGGGAACGAACCATGATAATGAGTAGTACGATGAAACACAGGTACGATGAGAACAATAATTCGGAAGGTTTTTTGGGGGGAGATTTGGTACTGTTATACAACCCTCACCGGCGTAAATGTGTTCCATGTAAATTTCGGTGCAGTTGGAAACGCCCGTACAAAGTTGTGAAGAAGATCAGTGATATCATCTACCGCATACAAACAATTGGGAAACCAAGAAGTAGAAGAGCGGTACTATTGGAGATGCTAGCGGCGTTTAGATCGAGAGATTTGTCTGATCGGGACGATCAGACTTAGGTGGAGGCCAGTGTTCGAATATTAGCAACATTAAGGGGTACTGTCATCTCTAAGCCGATGCGAAGAGTGACTTGTATGCACATCCATGAATCAATCATTATGTATCTACATAAACGAATCAATCATTATGTCTACACATATGTACGTACACGCAGCGGAGAAGCAACGCACAAACACATGCAGATATCTTATCTGAGCTGCTACTAAATGTATGCAATTGAATTGTGGAAGTGTCGCTCATAAATACACACACATATGAGAGCTACACAAGAGCATCTGTTGTTATAATTATATACCAGTAACTAAGTAAATTCTGGAAGCGCCTAGAAGATGCAACGAGGAAATCACACAGTATTAAAGCAGCAACAGTAGAGGCGCGATAATCAGTTCCGATTAAGCACGCTATTGTCGAGCAATAGAAGTTTCATTTTTAAAGTACTTGAATAAAGGCCAGTTTGCATTATTAAATATTGGAGTTATTTATTCAACAGTTTAGTGATTCGAACTTAGCAGAAAGTTGCAAATAAGAGAATTTGCAGAAAATTCGTAACAATATTTTATCCCTTCCTGAGTAATGTTCTTTCGACTAAATTGCATTTCAGCATGGATGAACCGTGCTTCAGGGCAATTAGTCCAAAATTGGGGAAATTTAACAGATATCGCAAAAATTTCATTCGTATTCTGATTAACATAAGGATTTGGTAACTCGCGTTCATTATTATCCAAATCAATAAGGGAATCGTTATTATTATGTGTGTGTGTAGGTGCACTTGTGCCGCGTTGTGGAGTACGATACATTATGAAGAACAAAACGATTATATTAAAGCAAAATTATTTGAAAATATTCGAAATTAGTAAAATGTTTATCATGAAAATATGAAATAAATTGTATATTTTCTTTCAGAACAAAAGCAAAAATGAAGTCTCACCTCAATTACGAATGTAAATAGCACAAAATTACTAAACATTTAAAATATGAGAAGGGAGTTCACGTTTGAAAATATTGTAACGAATTTACTGCAATTCCGCTTATTTCAAATCTTCTACTAAGGTCCGTATCACTAAACTCTTGAATAAATAACTCCAATACTTAATAATGCTAAAATGGCCTTTATTCAAGTACTTTCAAAATAACACTTCTATTGCTCGACAGATAGCGTGCTTAATCGAAAACTGATTATCGCGCCTCTACTTTTGCTGCTTTTATACTGTGTGATTTCCTCGTTGCATTTTCTAGGCGCTTCCAGAATTTACTTAGTTACTGGTATATAATTATAACTACAGATGCACGTGTGTAGCTCTCATATGAGCGTGTATTTATGAGCGACACTTCCACAATTACAAATTACATATTAAAGCCCAAATTCTTCTTTTCTAAAGGGGGATGATGTAGTGCCATAGTAAATTGCATTAAAATAAATTGCAGCTGGCAACCCTCTTTAGAAAAGTGCAAGATGCAACCATACATCAGATGCACTTGGCATCACTAAAATTTTGTCAAGAGCTAAATTTAGGCCGCAAGTTTAAGTTGGCTGATCACTGCAGTGTATTCCAAGCGGAAGTTGCTGCGATTAAGTATGCGGTGGATGGAATGCTATCCAGTGCTACTACGGTTAGGGAATTTAACATCTACTCTGATAGCCAGCCGGCTATCAAGGCCTTGAGCGCAACTACAGTGCGATCGAGAGTGGTCTGGGGGTGCCTGACCTCGCTTGCGATTGCATCGAACTATTTTACAATTAAGATTATCTGGGTCCCGGGCCATAGTGATATCCCGGGTAACTGTCAAGCGGATATCTTAGCCCGCATCGGTACAACTGAACCGGATGAAGATAGGGATTTCGGGATCCCGCTGGCCACCTGTGGATTGCTCCTCCATAGCTGGGCCTCGAATCGACACCACGTCCTGCAAGGTAGCAAGATATTTCTGGCCGAAAGTGGATGGCGGAGCTCTGCTGAAATATCTGGGTTCACTAAGGCTCACCTATCAATGGTCATTGGGGTTTTGACAGGGCACTGTCCCATGGGTATCCATGCGGTATGTCTCAATATACTCGAAACTCCATCCTGCTGCAGCTGTATGGAGGATGATGAGGTGGAATCACCAAATCACTTTATGCTTGATTGCCCAGCTTTTGCCAGGACTGGGCGAAAGTACTTCGGTCGCGACTCACTTGGATCTCCAGAGGATTTATCCAAAGTTGAGATCGGTACCATTCGGAGCTTTATCGTTGCTACCTAACGATTCTCTATGTAGCTAGATCTAAGTCACCCTTATTTTTGGCGTATGTGGTATCACAACGGACCTTCGTGTTGTCCAAGTGAGCTATCCTGATCAGGGCAGCTACCACCTAACCTATCCTATCCTAACGTAAAGAAAAGCTGCCTAGCTACAGAGTTGCGTTAGCGGCAGTTTTCAGTTTGAAGAAAGCCGGCAAGCGCATCACTCGCGAAAACTAAAGTAAGCGAAAATAAGTTTGCTAACTAAAAAGTTATAGTTTAACAAAGTGCAGTGTTTAAGGACAGTAAAGAAATTAGAGAGTTTTAAACAAAGTTATAAAGAAACTAAAAAATTGTAAATAAAGTTGTAAAAGAAGGCGAGAACTAAGTTTTACGAAATATACAATTAAATATAGTTGAAATAAAAACAATTTTCATTAATTTAAAGAAGGAAATTTTTAAGGTGAGTGTGTGCGCCTGGCAGCCGGGTGAGTGCGTGCAGAACGTTTTCGAATATGGATCCTTGATAACCCTACAACCACATCTGAATTATATGGAAAATTCTCCACTTTTCGTTGGCCGCACAAGTGAAATTAGTGTTTTTTGTAAGGCTAGGAAGTGGCCAAATGAAACACCAGGTATGTGCTGTAGTAAGAGTCATATCAAATTAAGTGATATCGATGAGCCTCCGCCAGCAATCAAAGCGCTGCTTACAGGAGAGCATACATCGCACGGTGGGGTATTTGATCAATCTAGCTAAACTAAACCAAAGCCAAAACTAAAACAGCAGTTATTTCTGTTAAAAAGGTGGTTGTCTCACTTCATTGTTATGAAACGAAATTTTTGACAGTAAATTCACGGTGTTCCGCGCAGAATTACTTGGATCGAGCCCCCGGTTTCGGAGGGACCCGGGGTCATTTATTGGCATTACATTGTTGGCAACTCATGTATGTGATGTTGACAATGAAAATACCTGGCAAGCATACATTTGAAGCTATGTTAGTTAACATAGATTATATTCTAGAATGTTCTACATTGCATGAGCAAATTAGAATACTCATCATATTGACAATGTTAAGTTTTATATGCTATGTAAAAACGCAACTTTGAACATTCTGTATATGCAAACCGGTGCAACAAGTGCTGCAAAAGAAGAAAATAAGAAAAATTAAAAAGAATTGAAATTAATTAAATAACTAATGTGCATGTGTTTTGTTGTCTCTGTACAAGAGTGTACAAATTATTTACTATATAATTTATTGTTGACACTAAAATTGGTTGCTGGAAAGGAGAATCTTGGTTGCTGTTGTTATTTCTGCTGCGAAGTAGTTGCTAAACGTGGTGATCTGGTTTCTGAAGAGGATTGGCCGTTGCGGATTGCGGTGTACTGGTTTGGTGTTGTATTGTAAATTTTAATAGGTTATAGGCCCAGTCCATGCCTAGGAACTGCAGATAAGTATCAGTACAATTTATAAAAAGAAATGGAGAAAGGTAAGCGCAATATTAAACCATTTGATGGGGAAAAGTATTCCATATGGAAATTTCGCGTCAGAGCACTTTTAAGTGAAAATGACGTGCTCCAAGTTCTTGATCAAGATGGCGAAAAAACGGATGAGTGGAAGAAACTAAATAAATGCGCTAAAAGTTTGATTATAGAGTATCTGAGTGATTCCTTTCTTGGTTTTGCTAAATGCGAATGCAGTGCTAGAGAAATTTTCAAAAATTTGGATGCAATATATGAAAGGAAAAGCTTAGCTTCACAGCTCTCTATACGCAAACAGTTATTATCATTAAAACTAAAGGGTGAAACAACATTGCTAAATTATTTTAATACATTTGATGATTTAGTAACAGAAGTGGATGAAGTGGATAAAATATCCCATTTGCTTTTAACCCTACCTTCCCCATATGATGGGATTATTACCGCGATTGAAACTTTGTCTGAAAGCAATTTGACTTTAGCGTTCGTGGAGAACAGATTATTCATACGTATCGACTACAAATAAGAATATTTATAGTTTGTGGCATGAGAGGTTAGGTCATATGAGTAAAGGTAAATTTGTAGAAATGAAATCAAAGAAAATGGTTGATAACATTGAGTTAATTGAAAATATACAACCTAATGATGACTTATGTGAAGTATGTATAAAAGGAAGACAGGCTAGGCTAAGTTTAGAAAAATCCAAGAACAAAGACCACATAAATAGGCCATTGTTCGTAGTTCATTCGGATGTATGTGGACCGATATCACCTTCAACTATGAATAAAAGAAATTACTATGTAAGTTTTGTTGACGAATATACCCATTACTGTGTTACATATTTACTAACTTATAAGTCTGATGTTTTTGCTATCTTTAAAGACTTCCTTGCGAAAAGTGAAGCACATTTTAACCTTAAAGTTGCAAATTTATATATTGATAACGGAGGGGAATATTTGTCGAATGAAATGAGGGAGTTCTGTGTTCAAAAAGGTATTAGTTACCATTTAACAGTTCCGCATACCCCGTAATTGAATGGTGTATCCGAAAGGATGATTAGATCTATAACCGAAAAAGCCAGTTCTTTGGTTATAGGAGCTAAATTACCAAAATATTTCTGGGGCGAAGCTGTATTGACAGCTACATATTTAATTAATAGAAGCCCAAGTAATGTATTGAGAGAATGCAATAAATCACCATATGAAATGTGGCATAACAAAAAGCTGAGTCTCAAATATTTAAAAGTTTTTGGTTCAACAGTATACGTTCATAAAAAAATAAGAAAAGGAAAGTTTGATGAAAAATCATGACAAGGTATACTGGTAGGATATGAACCAAATGGTTATAAGGTGTGGAATGCGGAAACTGGAAAATTTGAGATTGGTAGAGATGTCATTGTTGATGAAGCAAATATAATTAATTCTAGAGCTGTGTTTGATCATTATAATGCTGAATTAAATAATGAAGAAAGCATGGTTGATATTGGAAACGAGAATACACTCTCGGATATGGGTACTTCCTCAGGTATCTGTGAGAATAAAACTGTAAATAAGAAAAATAATAAACAGTTAGATGAACAGCCTAGAAATATGGTAACGGAAGAATTAAATGCCGATCCAGTTTCGACTGGTGATACTATATGTGAAGATATAGGTGAACTAGGTAATGATAAACTGTTGACAAATATAAGAAAAAGTGATAGGTTAAAAGATAAACCACAAATTTCATATAAAGATCTTTTGGAAAATTGTATTATGAATGCGCAGTCTTCTATAGAGATACCCCTCTTTCTTTTGATGAGATAAAATATAGAAGTGATAAGAGAAGTTGGGAAGATGCAATTCCCATTTGATTAACGAAACGTGGTCATTGGTTAAGATACCAGATAACAAAAATATAGTAGATTGTAGATGGGTCCTTACAATTAAGCAAAATGAAGTCGGCGAACCAATTAAGTATAAAGCAAGGCTTGTTACGCGTGTATTCACGCAAGAATACTTGATTGATTAGGATGAAACATTTGCGCCAGTTGCTCGAATGTCGAGTTTTAGGCTTATGATGTCTTTTTCAAATCAATATGGATTGAAAGTACATCACATGGATGTAAAATCTGCCTTTTTGAATGGCGTTTTAAAAGAAGAAATATACATAACAGCTCCTGAAGGAGTAGATTGTGAAAAATATCAAGTATGTAAGTTGAATAAAGCTATTTATGGGCTAAAGCAAGCTGCTAGATGTTGGTTCGAGGTATTTGAACAAGCTTTAAAAGAAATTGGTTTCATAAATTCGCCTGTGGATCGATGTATTTATATATTAGTAAAAGGTGACATTCAAAAGAATATATATGTTTTATTGTATGTTGATGATTTAGTTATATCAGCAGAAAATATTCATACAATGAACAATTTTAAATCTTATTTGAAGAATAAATTTCGGATGACTTTTTTTTTAGAAATTAAATATTTTGTCGGAATAAAAATTGACAAAGATGATAATCAAATAAGATTGAGTCAATCAGCTTATATTAATAAGGTTTTAAACAAATTTGGAATGATTGAATGTAACCCAGTAAATTCCCCACTTCCAAGCAAACTAAATCAGGAAGCATTGAATTCTGATGATAAGTATGATGCACCGTGTCGTAGTTTGATAGGATGCTTAATGTATGTTATAATATGTACAAGACCACACCTAAGTACATCTGTTAACTGGTTAAGTCGATATTGTCAGAAAAATAACCAAGAACAATGGCAATGTTTAAAAAGAGTTTTAAGATATTTAAAAGGAACAATCGATTCAAAATTAGTATATAGAAAGAATATTAACTATGAAAATCTCTTAATTGGATACGTAGACTCAGATTGGGGTAGTAGTGAGAGTGATAGAAAGAGCACAACAGGGTACTTATTTGAAATGTTTGAATCGAATGTGATCTGTTGGAATACACGAAAACAAAATTCTGTAGCTGCTTCATCTACTGAAGCAGAGTATATGGCTTTGTTCGGGCAGTTAGGGAAGCACTGTGGCTTAAATCATTAATAGAAAGTTTGAAAATTGAATTTACAAAATCAATTAAATTGCTTGAAGATAAGGGTTGTATAAGTATTGCAAATAACCCCTCTAGTCACAAACGTTCTAAACATATATATATATAAAATATCATTTTACTAGAGGAAAAATTGAAAATAAACTAATAAAAGTTGTTTATATTTCCACAGAGAAGCAAATTGCAGATATATTAACTACACCACTTCCAGCTCCACGTTTCAATGAACTAAGATGCCAAATGGGTTTAACTGGCTAATGGATATTACTGAAGAAAACTATGAGTCTGAACCTGGCATAAACAGTATTCGATTAATATTTTTTATAATATATGTAATTTTTTTTTATTTTGGTCTGATTAGGTTTTTCTGGGTTTTTCCTAATACTTGCAACAAATTTTGGACTATTATTATTACTCCCAGATAATATCAGGCTTGTCACACCTATATTTTAATTATAAGATTAAAAGCAATGATGTTATTAAACTTTGAAACGAACATAGTTAATGTATAGCCAAAAAATTACTGACATGATATGACATGAAAAAAAGATATATCTTTTTGTTGTAAAGTATTTAATATTTAAAAGTAGTAGTATTATAAGTAGAATAACTCCGTTAAAACATTTGGTATAACAAATCTAACATATGAATTAAAAACACATGCCTTAAAAGAAAATTTAACAAGATATGATTAAGGCTAAACAAGTGAACAAGTATTTAGGTTAGAACTGTACATATATTGATTTTGAATCCAAAAATACATCGAACTGCACACAGCTTCTATACAATTTTAGATGTGCGCGGTTAGCTCCATTGATGGTGCATATGGGTTTTGGGGTATGTATAATATTCAGTGGACATCTAGGAATGCCAAGGAGAGAGTTTAAAATTGGAATATTTTGAAGAATCGACTTTTGGCCAGCTAAATTGATCAAATACCCCACCGTGTGTCGTCCAGTCATTTTAAACAAAATATAAGAAAATACAATGATTGTTTCGCTATGACTTCATTTGGCGGTAACGAAATTAGAGGAGGTAATTGCATGCCAATTTTCAAAATACATGGACAAGTGTACCATATTGTTGAAAGTTTATTACCACCGCCCAACATGGTTCCAAAATGTTTACAAATACATTTTTCTTCACCAGAGGGGCATCTTTCGTTGCGCCAAAATGCTGCACCAACTCCTCAAAGAGATATTTTGAAATTAATTCAAGAAATTCTGCTTGAAAATAATGTGTATGTTCGAAGTTTTATGACTTCCATGGAGCGTATGCCATTTAATTCGAATAACTATGGGGTTGGAATTCATGCCGACAAACACCCTATTAATAAACGCCGTGGTCGATATAATGCCCCAACTACAGGCGAGGTCGCGGTATTGATAGTTGACGAAAATGCTGGTCCCCGCCACATTGTGCTACAGTCCCGCGTAAACACTCTCCATCGTGTGTCAGAAATCCATCCTTCATATGACCCCTTGCAATATCTTATCATATTTTTTAATGGTGAGGACGGTTACAGCATAAATATAACATTTTCATGTATGCAATTTAAAAATATAAATATAAAATTATGATTAAAGAAAATAGCTTTAATGCGCTTCATAGATATGAATCCTTTAACCGCTACTGTGTGGACATGGCTGCTAAACTGATGACCGAAAGGTTGAATTTTATAAGAGCACACCAAGAGACGTTACGTGCAAATAGTTATATACATTTAAAGGATACTTTTAACGAGGATTGCAATCCTGAAAATATTAGTCAGTTAGTAATTTTGCCGTCTTCATTTACTGGGTCACCTCGATATTTGCATGAACGTACACAAGACACCCTCTTATATGCCCGTCTTTATGGAAGGCCTGACTTATTTATAACATTCACATGCAATCCAGAGTGGAGTGAAATCAATAATGAATTGATTCCTAATCAACGACCAAGTGAGCGCCGTGACATTTTGTCAAGAGTATTCCATATCAAACTACACCAACTCATGAGTTTAATTGCAAAGCAAGATATCTTTGGAAAAGTTAGATGCCATATGTTTACTGTTGAATGGCAAAAGCGAGGTTTACCTCACGTGCATATGTATTTTAATTTGGCTAATAGATAAAATTCTTCCGATGTTGTATGATATAATTACTAAAAATATGATCGACGGTCCATGTGGGGTTGATAATTTATCATCGCTCTGCATGTTGAATGGACGATGCTCAAAACGATACACACGCGAGCTCCAACAGCATACGCAGACCGGGGAAGATTGATATCCAAAATATAGACGAAGTGTAACATCCACCTCAACAACTTAGAATTTATAAATTAGTAAATTGTGACTTGGAGAAGGTGGACGTTCCCTGACTGGTCAGTAGCCTCATAGTTTGGTTATTTTAAAACTAAAATCTTTTACATAAGTTTTCCCCTGCATGACCGTGCAGGAAAATTACTTGCATGCGATAAATTTTTGTTTGATAAAAGAAGACTGGTTAGCACTTTTATCTACAAACTGTCTTACCCACCATCGTTGCTTTTGACATTTAGGATATGACAGCCTAAGTCTGCTTCACGGAAGCCTGTTTCTTTCTTTCCGTTTGAACCAGCAACCAAGCAAGTTGGCCGATAAACGTCCTAGGAAAAAGTCCCAAATATGTAAGTTACAACTTCCTATAAATTTATTTTTAAAAGCTAAGAATCTTAGCTAATTAAATTTCTCCTCTTTTGGTTTTAAAAGAAAATCCATGAACTTCAAAATTAAGGAACCTAATTATTACCTACATATGTACGTGCCTAACAGCAGCTTTAAAATTTTCTAATTAAAGTCCTATAAAGAATTCAACAACAAAGGTAATCAATAATCGATTAGAGGTCAGATTCGATTTCTCTTAATTACATTTTCTTTTATGCTATAGCATATACCCAACAATAGAATACATACAGGAAGGTAGAGGGAAATTTCCTTTTCCAGCTCTCCTAACCACTAGCAGCCCACTAAAAATTTGACATACAGCAGTATAGTGATAGACGTGAACGGATTAAGCACGCGCATAAGCTAATACATGCAATACGTAATTACTTATATATTATTAAATCGTACGAAAATCAAAAATATTACTTGAAAGCCTAGCCCTTTTGCCAAAGCCAAAACAAAATTAGTGTTGTGTAAAGTTAAAAACCATAAAAAGAAATATCCTTTATTTTCTTCTTTTAAAAAGAAAAACGATGCATTCACTGCACAAATAAATTATTGAACCGAACTTACTGCAATTCCCCTTATTTGCAACGTCTCTGGTAACGTTCGAATCACTAAACTGTTGAATAAATAACTCCACTTTTTAAAGTACTTTCAAAATAAGACTAATATTGCTCGCCAGATAGCGTCTTAAATCAAACTGATTGTCGCGCCTCTACCGTTGCTGCCTCTTATACTCTGTGATTTCCTCGTTGCATCTTCTAGGCGCTTCCAGAATTTACTTAGTTACTTACTTACTTACTTAATTGGCGCTTAACCGTCTAAACGGTTATGGCCGTCCAACAAGGCGCGCCAGTCGCTCCTTCGCTCCGCCAACCGGCGCCAATTGGTCACACCAAGGGAGTTTAAATCGTTTTCCACCTGGTCCTTCCAACGGAGTGGTGGCCGCCCTCTACCTCTGCTTCCATAGGCGGGTTCCGATAGAAACACTTTCTTGGCCGGACCATCATCTTAAATTCGCATAACATGGCCTAGCCAGCGCACCCGCTGCGTTTTAGTTCGCTGGACTATGTTGATGTCTGCGTATAGCTCGTACAGCTCATCATTAAATCTTCTTCGGTACTCGCCATCGCCAACGCGTAGAGGTTCATAAATCTTTCGAAGAACTTTTCTCTCGAACACTCCCAGAGCCGCTTCATCTGCTGTTGTCATGGTCCATGCTTCTGCCCCATATAGCAGGACGGGTACGATAAATGACTTGTAGAGTATGATTTTCGTTCGCCGAGAGAGGACTTTACTTTTCAATTGCCTACCTAGTCCAAAGTATCATTTATTGGCAAGATTGATTCTTCGCAGGATTTCAGTGCTGATGTTGTTGCTAGTGTTGATGCTGGTTCCCAAATAAACGAAGTCTTTTACTATTTCGAAATTATGGCTGCCAACAGTAGAGTGGTTGCCAAGGCGCTGACTCTTTGCTCGATGACAGCAGGTACTTCGTTTTGTCCTCATTCACCATCAAACCCATCTTTACCGCTTCTTTTTCCAGTTTGGAGTAAGCAGAACTAACAGCGCGGGTGTTTAGGCCGATGATATCAATGTCATCAGCATATGCCAGTAATTGCACGCTTTTTTAGTATAGTGCGGTTAAGTTCTGCAGCTAGTATAATTTTCTCCAGCATCAAATTAAAGAAATCGCACGATAGGGGGTCACTCTGTCTCAAACCTCGTTTGTTTTCGAACGGCTCGGAGAGGTCCTTCCCAATTCTGACTGAGCTGATGGTGTTGCTCAACGTCATTTTGCACAGCCGTATAAGTTTTGCGGGGAAACCAAATTCAGACATAGCGGCATATAGGCAGCGCCTTTTCATGCTGTCGAAGGCGGCTTTAAAGTCGACGAAGAGGTGATGTGTGTCGATTCTCTTTTCACGGGTTTTTTTCAAGATTTGGCGCATTGTGAAAATCTGGTCGATGGTAGATTTACCAGGTCTGAAGTCGCACTGATAAGATGCAATCAGCCGGTCCACGGTGGGCTTCAATCTTTCGCACAATACACTTGAAAGGACCTTATATGAGATATTAAGAAGGCTGATTCCACGATAGTTGGTGCATTTTGCAGTATCCCCCTTCTTGTGGACTGGGCAAAGAACACTTAGATTCCAACCGTCGGGCATGCTTTCGTCCGCCCATATTTTCCTAAGAAGCTGCTGCATGCGCTTTACCAACGCCTCGCCGCCGAACTTGAATAGCTCCGCAGGCAATCCATCAGCGCCCTCGGCCTTAATGTTTTTCAATCTGGTTATTGCTATTCTAACTTCGTCATAATCGGGCGGGGGAACATATATTCCATCATCATCGATTGCGGGATCGGGTTCTTCATCTCTGCGCGGTGAATTGTTGCCTCCATTTAGGAGAGCAGAGAAGTATTCCCTCCATAACCTAAGCACTCTCTGGACATCAGTTACAAGTTCGCCGTTTTCGTTCCTACAGGAGTTTGCCCCGGTTTTAAAACCTTCCGTCTGTCGCCGTATTTTTTGGTAGAATTTTCGGGCGTTATTCCTGGTGGCTAGCAGCTCAAGCTCCTCGCACTCACGCCTTTCTGCTTCTGCTTTTTTCTTCCTGGAAAGGCGTCTCGCTTCCCTTTTCAATTCACGATAGCGTTCACACAGCGGGTGCGTATTTTGGCTGCAACGAGATAATGGTCCGAGTCGATGTTAGGTCCTCGGATCGTGCGCACATCTAAAACACTGAAGGCATGCCGTCCGTCTATCACAACGTGATCGATCTGTTTGCGAGTATTTCGATCAGGAGACAGCCGTGTAGCTTGATGTATCTTTTTATGCATGAACCTCGTGCTGGATATGACCATGTTTCGAGCACCGGCAAAGTCAATCAGCCTCAGTCCGTTGGGAGAAGTTTCATTGTGTAGGCTGAACTTTCCGACTGTAGGGCCAAAAACACCTTCTTTGCCCACCCTGGCGTTAAAGTCGCCAAGCACGACTTTTATATCATGACGGGGGCAACGCTCGTATGTGCGTTCTAATTGTTCATAAAAAGTGTCTTTCACCTCATCGTCTTTCTCCTCTGGCGGCGCATGGGCGCAAATGAATGATATATTAAACAATTTTGCTTTTATTCGGATAGCGGCGAGACGCTCGTCCACAGGCGTGAACGCCAGCACTTGGCGACAAAGTCTCTCTCCCTCCACGAATCCGACGCCGAAACTGCGCTTATTCGTATGGCCACTCCAATATATGTCACAATTTTTGATCTTCTTTCTTCCTTGCTTCGTCCAACGCTTTTCTTGGATGGCGGTGATGTCAGATTTTGCTTTGATTTACTTAGTTACTGCTATAAAATTATAGCTACAGATGCACGTGTATAGCTTCTCATATGCGCGTGTATTTGTGAACTACACTTCCACAATTATAATTGCATACTTTTGGGAGCATCTCAGATAAGATATCTGCTTGTGTTTGTGCGTCTCTTCTCCGCTGCGTGTACGTACATATGTATAGACATAATGATTGATCAATTGATGTGCATACAAGTCACTGCTTAGCATCGGCTTAGAGATGATAGTATCCCTTAGTGCTGCCAATATTCGTTACACTGCCCTCCACCTAAGTCTGATCGTCCCGATCAGACAAATCTCTCGATCTAAACGCCGCTAGCATCCCCAAATGTACCACTCTTCTACTTCGTGGTTTCCCAATCGTTTGTATGCCGTACATGGTATCACTGATCTTCTTCACAACTTTGTAACGGAAACCTTACGAATTATTTTTCTTGTCGTACCTGTGTTTCATCTTACTACTCATTACCCTGGGCCGTTCCGTCACGCTCTGTTGTTTGGCCAATGAACCAATTCGTAGAGCTTGCGCTTGACGGATTGGCTTTGCATCATCAGTATCGTCTTGACGTTTCTCAGCAGTAGTGCGCGCTGGATTGAAACCACCCTTGCATCCTTTCTGGAAAATTCTTTCAGTCATTTTAGTGCGTCCATTAGGGTTTGCCAATTCCAGTGTTTCTCTCACCGGTACTTTTGATTTCGCTTTATTTGGCCCATTCGTTCCATCAACCTTTACCTTTGACTTTCTTGGTCTTTGTCGAGTCTTCTCCATCAGTACTCGATTACTGCTGATACCCTTCTCCAAACTAAAGTTAAGAGGCACATCCTGGTTCTTATAACGCATCACCCGTCTCTGCTTATCGTTCTTGATGTCATGGTCAACCAAGAAATCCACTCCCAATATGACTTCATCAACAATCTCAGCCACAACGAATTTGTGTAAAACCATGACCTTCCCAATTAAGACTTCACATATCACTTCTCGCTGGACTTGGTTATACTCGCCTGTGACCGTACGTAACCTTGCTCCAGGTAACGGTTTTACTCTCCTGTTGACTAAGTCAGATCAAATCTAGGAATGAAGTGCGCCCGTATCTACAGTCAGTACACGCTCCTTGCCATCCACATTCCCTCTGACGGTAAGACTGCTTGATTTCCTTCCAATTTGCGACACAGATATCACTGGATATTCAATAGCTGAGGCAAGTTTTCGATCTTTACATCTGACTCGCTCTTGCTTATCTCCTTCAGCTTTGCGTTTACCGCCACCAAAGTTGGAACTACCAGAATCGGTGCTGCAATGACGAGCAATGTGACCTGGGTTACCGCACTTGAAACATTTGTTTGCACCACTATTCTTCTGTTGCGTTCCTTTTAAAACTTCTAAAATTGCGTCTACCACACGGCGTGCTTTGAAAACTGGCTTACACAGAAGTGACGCTGTTTCCTGAATCAGAGCTTTGTTACGACGTCCCGTATGCCATTTACAAAGCTTTGAATCTTTACCCTTTCAGTGTATTCCACGGGTGCGTCCGCATTTGCGAGATGAGCCAATCTTTCACCATCCGAGGCAAACTCCTTCAAAGTCTCATTCGCTCTTTGGTGACAGTTTTGCAACTAAATTTGTTATATCTGTTTTCTATGCTCGCTTCCATAACGTCTCTCAACAGCGGCCATCAATGCTTCATAGTTGTTCCGCTCTCCTTCGAGAATCGTCTGTAGGATTTCGGTTGCTGACCCCTTCAATGCTACGAATAGAGCTGCAACTTTATCGTCAGCATTCCAGTTGTTCACAGCTGCGGTCTTCTCAAACTGTAGCTTAAAGACCTGGAAAGGAACAGAACCGTCAAAGGATGGTGTTTTTACCTTTGGATTACTTGCGGAAACAGCTGTGCGATTTAATTGCAACTCCTGTATACGACCTCTCAAAGCATCCACCTCGGCTCCGATTTTTTCCAAACTGAGTTATTTTCTCGTCCACACGCGCTTCGAGGTTTGATGATATACGCGCCTCTTGCGCTTCGAGTTGTACTGTTATGCGTGCTTCTTGTCCTTTCAGTTGTGTTTCCATCTTTGATGTTATTCGTGGCTCTTGGAATTCCAGTTGGGATGCGATATTTTTGGATATTTGTGATGACATTTCTGTTATGCGTGTCTCCTGGGTTTCCATTTTTGCCGATATCTGTGCCAATATTGCATTATTCTCGCCGCTTGCGATTGGACTCGGACTTCCGTTCTTCTCTTAAATTTTTGTTGTTGTCTCGTCCCCATCAGGATGAAAGACATCATCGTCCACATTAATTCCTTCCAACTCCATATCGTCTCGTAGCCGTGCTTGAAGTTCGATCTTATTGCCGGTTGTATTCAATCCACGGCCTTCCAACTTCTTTTTAAGTTGTTGTATCCTTAATTCACTTAACTTTGCCATGTCAAAGTTGTATTCGAAGTCTTCGGAATTTATTCAACAATTCCTCTTCTGACACCAATTGTAACGCATTTACTGCAATTCCCCTTATTTGTAACCTTTCTGATATTGTTCGAATCACTAAACTGTTCAATAAATAACTCCACTATTCAATAATGCAAAATGGCCTATATTAAAGTACTTTCAAAATAACACTACTATTGCTCACCAGATAGCGTCTTAAATCAAACTGATTATCGCGCCTCTACTGTTGCTTCCTTTTATACTCTGTGATTTCGTCGTTGCATCTTCTAGGCGCTTCCAGAATTTACTTAGTTACTGCTATAAAATTATAACTACAGATGCAAGTGCATAGCTTCTTATATTCGCGTGTATTTGTGAGCGACACTTCCACAATTATAATTGCATACTTTTGGGAGCATCTCAGATAATATATCTGCATGTGTTTGTGCGTCTCTGCTCCGCTGCGTGTACGTACATATGTGTCCCTGTCATGTAAGTCCCTGCTTAGCATCGGCTTAGACATGGTAGTATCCTTTAGTGCTGCTAGTATTCGTTACATTATGTTTACACATACATAAACCTATACGAGAATTGTGAAAGAAAAAGTTAATTTTTACAACCAAAAACTATGAATATTTAGAAAAACCTAATTTCGGCGGCCACCGTGGTGTGATGGTAGCGTGCTCCGCCTACCACACCATATGTCCTGGGTTCACACCCCGGGCAAAGCACCATCAAAATTTTAGAAATAAAGTTTTTCAATTAGAAGAAAATTTTTCTAAGCGGGGTCGCCTCTCGGCAGTAGTTGGCAAGCGCTCCGAGTGTATTTCTGCCATGAAAAGCTCTCAGTGAAAACTCATCTGTCTTACAGATGCTGTTCGCAGTCGGCATAAAACATGTGGGTCCCGTCAGGCCAATTTGTAGGGAAAATCAAGAGGAGCACGACGCAAATTGGAAAAGAAGCTCAGCCTTAGATCTTGTTGTTGTTGTTGTTGTTGTAGCGATACGGTTGCTCCCCGAAGGTTTAGGGAGTGATCGATGTGATGGTCCTTTGCCGTTTACAGATCCGGTACGCTCCGGTAACACAGCATCATTAAGGTGCTGGCCCGACCATCTCGGGAACGATTTATATGGCCACATTAAACCTTCAGGCCAATCCGGTATTTTAGTCGCCTCTTACGACATGCATACCTACCGCGGGTATATTCTAACCCCCTGACCCGCTGGGTTGCAGCCTTAGATCTCTTCGGAGGTTATGGCGCCTACATTTATTATTTTTTTTTTATTTAATTTCCAAAAAAGAAAAACAAATGACTAAATAACTAAATAAAAGTTATAAAATCATACATATTTAACATAAAAGCTAAATAAGAAATTCAAAGCTTGTGAATATCATATACATATGTACTTAAGTGTGTACATATGCATGTACCTTGTCATATAGAGAATTCGGAGGAGGTACAGTTAAGTAAAGAGTTATAAAGCAAAGTTAAAATATTTTAGTGCAAAGTTAAATTAACGTTATCCATGCAATAAACGTGAACTTACATTAACAAAACAACCGAGATGTAAATTTTTTTTAGTTAGCAACAAAAAAAAAAAAGAAAAAAAATCGAAATTATACAAATCCCAGTTTAGTCGTTTTTGCCCATTAGCAAAGAAAATTATGTTATAATTTTTCAACAAAGAAGAAAAAAAATGGTATAAGTAAATCCGTGAAAATTTAAAAATTGCATCTTAGCGCTTTTTGCACTTTAGAATAAAAAAAAATGTAAAAACATATAAAGTAGAAAATCATCAAAGAGAGCTTGCATTTCCAACGTGTGCGTACTAAATTAGTATGTAAATACCAAAAACCAGTTTTTTGAAGAAGCGGGGTAAATGACAATGCCGAAACCAGATACACAAAATTTGCACTTTACTTTTAGTCGTCAGCCTACTGCAACAACAACATGAACAACATGAAAGGCCTTACGTCTTTTTGCTGCTAGTTGGTAAGTCAATTATATGTTCCATATATATCATTATTATGTAAGCTTTACCGTGAGATAACATCCCCGTCAAGCATCCCAGGCTTTGCTCTCACTGGAAGCAATGGGTTGCTTAACCACAATCGGAAATCCTCTCACGGTATGCTTGAACAGTGTCTCATACATATGCATATTTTGGTTTGGTGTAAATTGTCATTCTTTTGATTATTAACTTTTCTTTCTATTTTGTTCATTAACTTATTTTGAAATTTTTATAAATGATATGATAAAATAATGTTAGGAGTTAACATTTTTTGCATAAGCCCCTCGCATTTAACGTCATATCCTAGGAAAGGAGTTGTATGGCAAAATCAAAAATAATGCTGTAGTGTTTAAAATAAATACAATTAGATCGGAAGTAATGGGAGATTTTTTTTAAAGTTGTTGTTTTTCTTTCTACTGTATATACCGAGTTCTCTACATTAGGCTGATCGCCATAATTTTCGTTTGAATTTTTCTTGTAATAACAAGCAAAAAAAATTGCAATTATGAAAAAATGTTATAAAGGAACATATTTGTTAGAATAGGTGACGATATTATATGTAGAACCCTTACATTAAAGTTAGATACCTGAATTTGTTAATAAAAAGAAAAAAAAACTATTTTGAATGTGAAAATGCATTACACACTCAAACGAATGTTTGAGATTATTTCTGACGGCAATGCTAAACATGTGTGAGTAGAAATATTCCCCTCGTTTCCTCAGGCAAGGAGAATTACATGATGTAAGGCAGTATGAAAAGTGCTATTGGGGTTTTCCAAAAAAAGGTATGTGAGTAAATAAAGGCCAAGGAAAACCACGGAGCCACGAAACCAAATACCATCGTTGGTTTCGCTATGTTTGGTGAGGTTAAGAACATCAGTTTTGAGCCCCTGTTTATAATTTTCATGAAAAGGAAATAGTATATTAATTTCGTCGGAAAATAGATAGAGCAACCATTAAGTATACCGAAATAGTCAGGATGAAGAGCTGAGTTGATTTAGCCATGTCCGTCTGTCCTTCTGTCTGTTTGTATAAAATTTGGTGAGCGGGTGTATTTGGGTGTCCGATTAGACATTTGTTGGAACCGACCGGATCGGACCACTATAGCATATATCCTCCAAACAACCGATTTTCAGAAAAAGAGAATTTTTGTCATATCTTCCTCAATTTATCAGATTGAAGCTTCAAACTTCACCATATACTTTCATATATTGCACATATTGTTGTCTGAAAAAATTGAAGAGATCGGTCGTATATATAGTATATATCCCCACAACCGATTGTTCAGATAAGAAACTTTTCGTAATTACTGCCCTATTTTAAGAGCTAGAGGCTTCAAATTTCAACGAATGCTTACGTAAATAGCATATATTGTTGTCTGAAAAAATTATAAAGATCGGTGGTATATATAGTATTGTTAGATTTATCATTTATTTAATAGTTTATTTTTAATAAGCAAGTTGAATTTATTGTAAATCCGAGTTACATGAACGAGTTTCTTAAACTAGTACTTGTGCTCTTCTTCTTATGTCTTATAAGTAAACTTAACTATGTAAGTATGCAAGTATGCGTGAATTACCATGTGTAAAATAATTGAGTTCAGGGTTGTCATATTTATTTATATTTCCAACACACCTCTTTAAATTTACAATCCTGAACAAATTGTTTTAATAAATAAAGTATTCATACATTGTATTGCAATGCTCAAATTACTCTCCTTTTTACTTCCCTATTTCTCAAAAAGTTTCTTATCTCTAAACTCTTTGTCAACATATCAGCTAAATTTAGTTATGAATTTATTTTAACAATATCGATTACTCCTTTCTCATAATTTTCATTAAAATAATGGTATTGCACTTCAATGTGCTTTGAATTCTTTGTAAAATTTCCGAATTTCGCAATTGCAATTGCACCAGAATTGTCTTCATACATCTTTACCGCTTTATCAAATTTTACATTAAATGATTCAGTTAATAAATTTCTTATAAATAATATTTCTGTTACTGCCTCGGACATAGCAGTGTACTCTGCAAAAGGTTGAACATTTTGTTACAGCATTTTGTTTGTGTGTTTTCCAATATATCAAATTTCCATATAATCTTATTACAAAACCAGTTGTGGATTTCCTATCTACATTGTCTCCTGCAAAGTCGGAATCTACCATACAATCCAGTATCTCACTTTCTAAATTGTCATAAAATGTTAACTTTAAGTTTTTAGTTGAGTATAAATACTTTAATACTCTCATAGCATATTTAAAGTGTGTAGCGTTGTAGCAACTTTGGTAGCGACTCAAATAATTTGTAGAGTAAGCTATGTCTGGTCGTGTGCCAGTACTTATATATAGTAATTCGCCTATGAGATTTCTATATTTAATACTTTCATCTATTTCGCTAGCTTGGGTAAGTTTAAGACTTGTTTCCATAGTAGTATCGTATAGTTTTGCGTTCTCTAAATTGTACTTTACAGCTAAGGACTCAATGTACTTTGTTTGGCTTAGAGTCATAATTTTCTTATCTTCACTATAGCTTATTTCAATGCCAATATAGCTCTGAATCTTACCTAGGTCTTTCATAGAAAATCTTGCCATTAAATTTGACTTTACTTCATTTATTTCTTTTTCATCTTTGCAGCAAATTAAAAGATCGTCTACAAAAACTAATATGTATATAGTATTTTCTCTTGAATTATTTACATACAGGCAGTAATCATAATTGCTTCTTACAAAATTCAATTTCTCAATAAATTTTTGAAAGCATTCGTACCATGCTTTGGGACTCTCCCTTAATCCATATAGAGCCTTTTTTAATTTGTAAACTTTGTTTTGCTCCGTTTCGTAACCCTTTGGTTCGTTAACATAAACTTCTGATTTTACAGAGCTATTCAGGAACGCCGTTTCTACGTCCATTTTCTCCACATATAAATTGTTCTTACAGCAGAACGACAACAAAGTCTTCAGAGTTTGCATTTTGCCTACGGGTGAATACACATTTTCAATATGTTCTTTTTGTTGATATCCCCTCACTACTAATCTCGCTTTAAAGATATTATTACTCTTCTTTTTATATATCCACTTAACATCTATGATTCTTTTGTCTTTTGGTTTTTCTGTTAATTCCCATGTATTGTTTTTCTTTAAACTTTCATTTTCTGAGTTCATTGCATTTTGCCATTCCCTATATTCGCTACAATTACTCGCTTCTTCGAATGTGCTTGGTACGTTTGCATTTATATAATTTACATATATACAATGTGTTATTGGGCTTCCAAACCTCTCTACCGGTGTTTTTTCTATTCGATTTTCTTTCAAATGCATTTTGTTCCTGATTTCTGTCACTAGGTTCGTTCGTATTTTCATTTGATTCTATCTCTACATCATTTGCATTCCTAACATTGTCGTCATTGTCTATACTCTTTGTCTGGTCATATTTCTCGTCATCATTTTCATTTTCCCTTCTTGTACTTTCTGGTTCACTTTCGTAACTGTCATCTCTTTCTGAATCGGAACTTTCTAAACAAATAAGCCGATCATATTCTTCGACAATTTTTACATGTCTAGCATTAATTACTTTATTGTTTACTAAAACTCTGTGCCCATTATTTGTGTATCCTACTAAAACACCCATTTCCGCCTTGTTGTCCCATTTCGATTTTATTTTCACCTCAGCAACTCTAACAAAAACCCTGCTTCCATAAATTTTTAAATTTTCAACATTCGGTTTTTTATTAAAAAATATTTCATAGGGACTTTTGCTCTCGACTGTGTTTGCTATAGTTCTGTTTTTAAACGGTTTTATTTAGCTTGAGTTGACAAGCCGCATAGCCGCATGCACGGCTGCACGGCCGTTGTGAACGAATCTTGTAATTGAAATTTAAGTAACTTCCCGATAAGCTACAAGCATGAAACTTGGAATATAGTTCAGAACCAGATGACAATGCAATAATAAGAAAAAAAATCGCGGCTGCGTGGCGCATGAATCGAGATATTCGCAAAAATCGTATTTGTGGACCGATTTCACTCATATTTGGAACACTTAATACATACAAGAATGGAAACCGACGTGTGACAAAAAATCGCCGCTAGGTGGCGCATGGATCGAGATATTCACAAAAATCATATTTGTGACTCGATTTGGCTCATATTTGGAACAAATAATACATACAAGAATAGAAAGCGACCTATGAAAAAAATCGCCGCTCGGTGGCGCATGGATCGAGGTATTCGCAAAAATCGTATTTGTAGACCGATTTGGCTCATATTGGGAACTCTTAATACATACAAGAATAGAAATCGACCTGTGACAAAAAATCGCCGCTAGGTGGCGCACGGATCGAGATATTCGCAAAAATCGTATTTGTGGACTGATTTGGCTCATATTTGGAACGCTTAATACATACAAGAATAGAAATCGACCTGTGAAAGAAAATCGCCGCTAGGTGGCGCATGGATCGAGATATTCGCAAAAATCGTATTTGTGGCCCGATTTGGCTCATATTTGGAACACTTAATACATACAAGAATTGAAAGCGACCTATCAAAAAAAAAATCGCCGCTAGGTGGCGGAAGGATCGAGATATTCACAAAAAACATATTTGTGGTCCGATTTTGCCCATATTTGGAACACATAATACATAGATACATGAATAGAAAGCGACCTATGATGCCCGATTTGGCTCATATTTGGAACAGATATTGCATACAGTCCGGTAGAAGTGACTTCGAAATATTTTGGAGTTGGAGGAGGGACAAGCATTCGTGGCACAGAGTCGAGTAAAGTCTTTGGAAGGATTATGTATTGAGGACTTAGGTTGTAACAAATTGTCAGGAAAGAGTCCTTGTAATAATGAGTCACTAAATGAACTAAATAGAATGAGAAATAATAGGCAATTTAATAAAGACTAAAAACTTGAAAATAAAATAATTTAAAAAAATTGTTTAAGTTAAACGCTTTTATTGAAAACAATACTTACATGAAGTAATAATAATACGAAAAGCTAGAAAATAATTAGGTAGGTCCTAGGTACTAGTCATCATACTCCTTATCAATCTATGGCGTTGATCAGACAATTAAATAAAAGCGTATTTTTTTATATTGTTGTCTTAAAAAATCATAGGGATCGGTGGTATATATATTATATACCCCATGTAAAATGTCATTTTTGCCCCTTTTTTACGGCTAGAAGCTTCAAAATTCATTAAATTTCATCAAATAGTTACGTTTACGTCATATATTGTTGAAATACGTAATTCGTAGTCATAGTTTTTACATGCAGACCACAAAAAAGGACAGTCCCGTCCTTACTTGTTTGTTGTTATTATTGTAGCATACTTGCCCTGATTGTAGATTATAACGTTGGTAATGGACTCTGGTCTATTTTAGTTTTTTTGTTTAGTCATTTGTTTTAGAGGACTCTGTAATAATATGTCCTGTTGGCGATAGTTTCGAGGATAGCCCAGAACCTCCCCAGCCACTGAAGCCTCGCCATTGTCTCTAGCTCAACTTCGATCTGGATACTGTAACAGGTTAAACTTTTACCTATCCAGAATCAACCCCGACATACTAAATGTATGCCTTGCTTGCAATGTGTCCCCACATGACACCAACCATCTCTTTAATTGTAATGTGGAACCAACGCCTCTAACACCCCTCACATTATGGTCCACCCCTGTGGAAACAGCAAGTTTCAAGTGACAACTTGTGATCTGTCGCACCTATTGGATGGGGCGAAGCATTGCTACAACAATAACAACAACAACAAACACATAAAACTAATTAGTGTACCTCTTGTACTTTTCTGTTTTTATTCATTAAAAATACAAACATTATATCACATAGCCTTTCTCAATTGAATAGCACAATTAAGCTATGCAAATATATAAACAAATCACAAGTAAATTTTATTTTGAAAACAGCCAAATATTTTCTTTGTGCCTATTTCCTGATATCTAAAAGTGTTTACTTTTTTTTATTCACACAGTCCACTAATGTATAAATAACGCCTACAAAACCGCCTAGATTTTTGACTCCATTAGGCGCTAAATAAAGCAATAATGAGATAATTAAAAATTTGTGTTTTGTATGGAACATTGGGTTTATTAAGGGCATTAATGTAGAAAACTTGGTTAATTATTTCATTAACCCTCTGTGTGAAATTACTATAGATATCACCAAATTTTACGAATATGGGAAGGATGAACAGACGCTTAAGTCCACAACCAATTAACGTCTCATTAATACCGAACACAGGATCTTGATTACGTCAGCCTACTTAACTTCGAGCAATGGTGCTGCCCAAAACTTGGTTCACTGCTCCCAACTCTGGCTTTGTGGCGGTATAAAATAGGCACATAAGCAATTTGGAAACAGATAAACTAATTAGTATACCTTTTGTACTTTTCTGTGTTTATTCATTAAAAATACAAACATTATATCACATAGCCTTTCTCAATTGAATAGCACAATTAAGCTATGCAAATATATAAACAAATCACAAGTAAATTTTATTTTGAAAACAGCCAAATATTTTCTTTATACCTATTTCCTGATATCTAGAAGTTTCTACTTGTTTTTTATTCACACAGTCCACTAATGTATAAATAACGCCCACAAAACCGCCTAAATTTTTGACTCCATTAGGCACTAAATAAAGCAATAATGAGATAATTAAAAATTTGTATTTTGTATGGAACATTAGGTTTATTAAGGGCTTTAATGTAGAAAACTTGGTTAATTATTTCATTAACCCTCTATGTGAAATTACTATAGATATCACCAAATTTTACGAATATGGGAAGGATGAACAGACGCGTAAGTCCACAACCAATTAACGTCTCATTAATACCGAACACAGGATCTTGATTACGTCAGCCTACTTAACTTCGAGCAATGGTGCTGCTCAAAACTTGGTTCACTGCTCCCAACTCTGGGTTTGTGGCGCTATAAAATAGGCACATAAGCAGTTTGGAAATAGATAAACTAATTAGTCTACCTTTTGTACTTTTCTATGTTTATTCATTAAAAATACAAACATTATATCACATAGCCTTTCTCAATTGAATAGCACAATTAAGCTATGCAAATATATAAACAAATCACAAGTAAATTTTATTTTGAAAACAGCCAAATATTTTCTTTGTGCCTATTTCCTGATATCTCTTACAAGCATGTCAACAAAGGTAGCGACATTTTCCGTTCAAGATAATGAGGACGAAGTTCAAAATTTTTTGAATGGCAGATATTTAAGCACAGCAGAAGGTATTTGGAGATTACAGGGATTTTCGATTCATGAGGGATTCCCAGCGGTTGTACATCTATCTGTTCACTTAGGAAATGGACAAACGGTTTATGGTACTGCAAGAACCACTACAAACCACTTTGACAGCATTATTTCCCCTTTGTTCAGTTGACGATTTTGCTTTACTCCGAAGTACCCGCCTATTACACTTGGACTAATACAATAACAATTAATAAGTCGCAAGGACAAACATTTAGTTATGATGGCGTAGACCTTCGTAGTGAAGTGTTTTCTCACGGTCAACTGTATGTCGCTATTTCAAGAACCGGTTCCCCACAGAACCAAAGTTTTCTCATTCCTGGAAATGATATTAAAACAAAGAATGCTATATTCGTGGAAGTTTTTAAGTAATGAAAAAATGTACCTTATTTTATGTATTATTTTTTTACGTTCTACAATCCAATTTCGACTGCTGATTGGAATGGCACCCTATTCAAAATTCTTTTCAAAAACCTCCTACCTGAGAATTTGACTCAAACATTCCCTACCGCAAAATTTGATTGAAGAAAGCCTTATTTCAAAATTTGTTTCATCTCAGTATAAATTCAATACATTTTGAGCTGAGATATATTCTGAGATGGGGCGTTATTCAATCAAATTCTGAGATAGGGCGTTTTCGAAAAAAAATTCTGATGTAGGGTGTTTTTAAAAAGGGTTTTGAGGTGGGGCGTTTTTGAAAAGCGTTTTGAAATAGAGTAATATCAGCAGCAGTCGATTAACTTAAGTACCTAATGTTATTTGAATTGTTATCTTTTTGCGATTTATTTCAAAGTTGTTAATTAACAAGTAAGGAAGGTTAAGTTCGGGTGTAACCGAACATTACATACTTAGTTGAGAGCTATGGTGACAACATAAGGGAAAATAACCATGTAGGAAAACGAACCGAGGGAAACCCTGAAATGTGTTTGTATGACATGTGTATCAAGTGAAAGGCATTAGAGAGTATTTTATGAGGGAGTGGGCCATAGTTCTATAGGTGGACGCCATTTAGGGATATCGCCATAAATGTGGATCAGGGTTGACTCTAGAATTTGTTTGCACAATATGGGTATCAAACGAAAGGTGTTAATGAGTATTTTAAAATGGAGTGGGCCTTAGTTCTATAGGTGGACGCCGTTTCGAAATATCGCCATAAAGGTGGACCAGGGGTGACTCTAGAATGTGTTTGTCCGATATGGGTATCAAATTAAAGGTATTAATGAGGGTTTTAAAAGGGAGTGGTGGTTGTTGTATAGGTGGTCGCCTTTTCGAGATATCGGCATAAAGGTAGACCAGGGGTGACTCTAGAATGCGTTTGTACAATATGGGTATCAAACGAAAGGTGCTAATGAGTATTTTAAATGGGAGTAAGCCTTAGTTCTATAGGTGGATGCCTTTTCGAGGTATCGCAAAAAAGGTGGACCAGGGGTGACTCTAGACTTTGTTTGTACGATATGGGTATCAAATGAAGGGTGTTAGTGAGTATTTTTAAAAGGGAGTTGGCCTTCGAGATATCGCCATAAAGGTGGACCAGGGGTGACTCTAGAATGTGTTTGTACGATATTGGTATCAAATTAAAGGTATTAATGAGAGTTTTAAAAGGGAGTGGTGGTAGTTGTATATGTGAAGGCGTTTTCCAGATATCGACCAAAATGTGGACCAGGGTGACCCAGAACATCATCTGTTGGATACATGTAATACCTGCCAAGATTTCAAGGGTTTTTTATTTCGCCCTTCAGAAATTTTCCATTTTCTTCTACTTAATATGGTAGGTGTCACAACCATTTTACAAAGTTTTTTCTAAAGTTATATTTCGCGTCAATAAAACAATCCAATTACCTTACCATGTTTCATCCCTTTTTTCGTATTTGGTATAGAATTATGGCATTTTTTTCATTTTTCGTAATTTTCGATATCGAAAAATTGGGCTGGTCATAGTCGGATTTCGTTCATTTTTTATACCAAGGTAAAGTGAGTTCAGATAAGTACGTGAACTAAGTTCAGTAAAGATATGTCGATTTTTGCTCAAGTTATCGTGTTAAGGGCCATGCGGAAGGACAGACGGACGACTGTGTATAAAAACTGAGCGTGGCATCAACCGATTTCGCCCATTTTCACAGAAAACAGTTAACGTCATAAAATCTATGCCCCTACCAAATTTCAAAAGGATTGGTAAATTTTTGTTCGACTTATGGCATTAAAAGTTTCCTAGACAAATTAAATGAAAAAGGGCGGAGCCACGCCCATTTTGAAATTTTCTTTTATTATTGTATTTTGTTGCACCATATCATTACTGGAGTTGAATTTTGACATAATTTACTTATATACTGTAAAGATATTAAATTTTTTTTTTAAATTTTACTTTAAAAAATTTTTTTTTAAAAGTGGGCGTGGTCCTTCTCCGATTTTGCTAATTTTTACTAAGCGTACATATAGTGATAGGAGTAATGTTCCTGCCAAATTTCAACATGATATCTTCAACGACTGCTAACTTACAGCTTGCAAAACTTTTAAATTACCTTCTTTTAAAAGTGGGCAGTGCCACGCCCGTTGTCCAAAATTTTACTAATTTTCTATTCTGCGTCACAAGTTCGGCTCATCTTCCAAGTTTCATCGCTTTACCTATCTTTGGTAATGAATTATCGCACTTTTTCTGTTTTTCGAAATTTTCGATATCGAAAAATTGGGCGTGGTTATAGTCCGATATCGTTCGTTTTAAATAGCGATCTGAGATGAGTGCTCAGGAACCTACATACCAAATTTCATCAAGATACCTCAGAATTTACTCAAGTTATCGTGTTAATGGACGGACGGACGGACGGACAGGGCTTAATCAAATTTTTTTTGATCCTGATGATATTGATATATGGAAATCTATATCTATTTCGATTCCTTTATACCTGTACAACCAACCGTTATCCAATAATACTTAATATACTCTATGAGCTCTGCTCAACTGAGTATAATAAATCGTTTAAAGCGCTAACAATTTAAAAGTGTTTGCATTTCATACAACATATTACCTTCGTAGCAGAAATAAAATAATTAAAAAAAAAAATTTTTAAGTTAAACGGTTTTATTGAAAACAATACTTACATGAAGTAATAATAATACGAAAAGCTAGAAAATAATTAGGTAGGTCCTAGGTACTAGTCATCACACTCATTATCAATCTATGGCGTTGGTCAGACAATTAAATAAAAGCGTTGGGCGCGTGAAATTTCTAAAAATGTGACTGATTAAGGTTCAGTTAGTTTTACTTATGACTATCAGTAGAAATATGACGCGTCCATCGCTTTTATTTAATTGTCTGATCAACGCCATAGATCGATAAGGAGTGCGATGACTAGTACCTAGGACCTACCTAATTATTTTCTAGCTTTTCGTATTATTATTACTTCATGTAAGTATTGTTTTCAATAAAACCGTTTAACTTAAAAAAATTTTTTTAATTATTTTATTTTCAAGTTTTTAGTCTTAATTTAATTGCCTATTATTTCTCATTCTATTTAGTTCATTTAGTGACTCATTATTACAAGGACTCTTTGCTGACAATTTGTTACAACCTAAGTCCTCAATAAATAATCTTTCCAAAGACTTTACTCGACTCTGCGCCACGTATGCTTGTCCCTCCTCCAACTCCAAAATATTTTGATGTCACTTCTATCGGACTGTATGCAATATTTGTTCCAAATATGAGCCAAATCGGGCATCATAGGTCGCTTTCTATTCATGTATCTATGTATTATGTGTTCCAAATATGGGCAAAATGGGACCACAAATATGATTTTTGTGAATATCTCGATCCTTCCACCACCTAGCGGCGACTTTTTTTGATAGGTCGCTTTCAATTCTTGTATGTATTAAGTGTTCCAAATATGAGCCAAATCGGGCCACAAATACGATTTTTGCGAATATCTCGATCCATGCGCCACCTAGCGGCGATTTTCTTTCACAGGTCGATTTCTATCCTTGTATGTATTAAGTGTTCCAAATATGAGTCAAATCGGTCCACAAATACGATTTTTGCAAATATCTCGATCCATGCGCCACCTAGCGGCGATTTTTTTCACAGATCGATTTCTATTCTTGTATGTATTAAGTTTTCCAAATATGAGCCAAATCGGTCCACAAATACGATTTTTGCGAATATCTCGATCCATGCGCCACCTACCGGCATTTTTTTTTCTTAATATTGCATTATCATCGGGTTCTGAACTATATTCCAAGTTTCATGCTTGTAGCTTATCGGGAAGTTACTTAAATTTCAATTACAAAATTCGTTCACAACGGCCGTGCAGCCGTGCATGCGGCCATGCGGCCTGTAAACTCAAGCTAAATAAAACCGTTTAAAAATACATGACACATGTACATATCGCTTCCCCGGTTCAATAATGACGCCATTGTAAAATATTAAGTTTTGGTGAAGCAAGTTTCAATATTTGCATTCATTTATTTTAATAAAAAGTCCCATAAAATTGCTTGGTTTTTTTAAGTTGACATTAAATGCTGTAAAGAATAGATTTAATAAATATGATTACGATAAGTCTGCCACATTATGTTTTAAAGTTAGAAAGTAACACCCCTTTTTTGCAGTCCTCTTTCAGTTGCGTCGTTCTTGAACTAGATTTATTCCCCTAAAATGTATGATCAAGTAAAACATGTGACCATCATTTTTTTCATTCAAATATTTATTTTATTTTTAATTAAAATAATCTTATATAATAATGTATGGGATTTTGTCGCTATAAGCAGGGTTTTTAGAAATATTAATAATATCCGTTGCTTCAGAAGATCGCCTTGTTCCGATATTTCTAACGTTTGCTTCCATCCATCCTACATCCTTGTAGCTGGTTTTGTAAAAATATACGTCACTCTCTTTAACAAAGCGTATTATTTTAATTTCTGAAACCTTGATTTTATCACCATTGTCGTTTTTCTGGGCATTAAAGCTGATATCATTGTTCAACTGTTTAAGATCAACAAAATCTCGATAGCCTAGTTCTTTGGCTTTTAAGGGATTGCCCTTTTTTTAGAATTTCGTATAAGCATTACCAGTTGGTCTGGAACATAAATAGGACCCGCTTTTTTAGCTCTCTACATTGATTTTTCGATGATACTATGAACAGTATCTCCCTCGTTTTGTGTGTGGCCTGATATAAGGAACTTGTGAGTGATGGAATTTATAGGTAATGTTGTTATAAGTACATAACAAAAACAAACCTACAACAAATAAGTATAGGATATCTTAATATTTATTTAAAATTTATCGTAAAATTCAAATAGAAAGTAATGTTGTTACCCGTTCTTTTGTTGGCCACAACAGTTGTCTGAGTAGAACACTATATCGGCACCAGGTCTGCTTATGAAATTGAAACAGTTAATCCTAGATTTATTAAAAAAGGCAGATCTTTTTCGGCTCTACTTAATTCCTTTTCTTCCTGATGTTCTTTATATTTATTTTCCATACTTCTCTTACCCTCTTCAGTGGCATTCTGGTATCCCTCGCACAGATCACACTGATTTTTCTTTGGAAAAAAGAATCCTATGTTAAAGTGAGTGTTGAATATTCGACTGTATGAATTCAAATTGGCTGCTAATTTTCCCATTTCACTGCGCTCTTTGGTATAGTTTCTGTGCATTTCAGAAATAGTTAGTTTACCTGGGATGAATTCTCTGGTTGTATTTTGTCTCTGGTACTGACTTTCTATTAGAGGTATTGAGTTTATATGTTTTTTAATTGACTCAAGGATCTCTTCGTCCATTTTTTATTTTTTTTTTTTTTTGTTACCATGTCGGCCACGTTTTTTCTTCAGGGATTACTTCCGAATTTATAGCTCGGGACTTAACTATACTTCGTACAGTTCGTTCAATTATTCCAAGAGTGTTTATTAAAAACCTTTTACAGACACGTTTTTTATGACATTATCCCATAAATAAAATTTACAGTTTGGATTTCTGGGTAGCTGATATCCTGAACGACGATTTATCAAATCCAGTGGAGCTATACAAGAAGCTAGAAAGTATCGCTGGTGTTGTAATGTGGCTAATTTCCAATATTCGTCAAAAACAACTGAGTTCGACGATCGTGACTAAATTTTGAAAAACATTTAAGTCTACAGCTACTAAGACATGTTGGACCCATGGCTTTTTCTTTCACAATTTTATCATTGTACTCAGATTTATAGCTCTTACCACTATTTTTTACAAACTTTTCTTGAATTTTCTGTCATTTTTCAGGTTTTATTTGTCTTTTCTTACCGTTTTTGAGAGATAGAGGGGAGTTTAGCAAATTGTTGTATATAATTTAACGCAATTTTCAATATCCCTTTCTCCCCAGATGGCGCCCTCCTCATCAGAACTATTTCCTTCATTGTATGGAATGACAACCCTTTGCTGTGAACTTGTATGTGGGTTATTTGGTATGTTGGAGATATTGCCTATTTGGACCGATTCTAGAATGGGTCTTACAAGTTCTGAAGTAGTAAAAGGGTTTTGCATGACAATTTTCTTACCGCTCTTTAGAGATAGAGGTGACTTTTACGGAGAGTTTTCTCCATCTTCTGTTTTCTGAATTTTCACTTGATGTTAGTTCATCACTTAATGGAACGTAATTTTCACTATCCGTTTCTTCCCAGAAATTGCCCTCCTCAATAGTTCTGCTTTTTCCTTCACTGTATAGAATTTCTTCTATTTCGCGCAAACTTATTTTTGTGGGGCATTCCTGATTAATTATGTTATCGGACTGTTTCTGAGTACTTGTACTTGGTAGTAAATAATTTGGTGGATTGGTTCTGGGATTGCTTGTACAGTATTGGGCGACAAGACCACACTTTGCTGTGAACTTATCTGTTAGTCGTCTGACATATTGGAGATATTTTCTATCGGAAAGGATTCTGGGATTTTTAAGAAATGTACGTTGTTTTTAATATTACTTCACTAAAAATTCTTATTACCAACTGTAGGGTTCTTATTATTTTTATTTAACTTTGTATTTTAGTTACTTTGAACTTTGTAATTTTAAAATGTTTTATCAATATTCTAATTTTCAATATTGATTTCCAATTTTCATAAATTTTCACGATGGTGAAAAATTTAAAAAGATATTGACGCATACATTTAGGCGTATTCTTTATTGAATAAAAGTTTATTTATATATATAACTAGCAGACCCGTCAGACGTTGTTCTGCCCTAAATTTGGTCTATCTCCATACATTTTAATAAACTTTTTCCGTCTAACTCTGCCCCCCCCTCCCCCTCCTCACTTTTTCTTAATCCTTTTATTCACTCATCCCGCCGTCTTTTCTCTTCATCTATCTCTATTTTCGTCTCACTCTATCTCTTTCTCAGTCTCCTTCTCCTTCCGTCTTTTCTCTTCTCTAAAGTTTTTCCCATTCTTCTTCATCCCTTATTACCAGGCAAATGGAATAAGACGTATGTAAATAGTTATGTGGGTATTATTAATTCATGTCTTTATTACGGCTTCGCATGCACATTTATCAGTTTTGCCAGGTTAGTGCAACTAAATCGAGTATCACAATGAAATTTACTTTAAAGCTCTCAGCAACAACTTTCATTTGTTATCCATATTACACACACATTCTAGGGGTATCCGGGTCCAGGTTTTGCCCATATCTTGAGACCCTAGTCACCCAGCGGTATAAAAATTACTCTGTACTAAAGCACTCATCAACAGCTTCAATTTGATACTCATAATGTAAAAACACATCCTAGTGTTACCCTGATGCACGTTTTGGCCTATATCTCGAGACCCTAGTCACCAATAGGTATGAAAACTACCCTGTACTAAAGCACTCATCAACAGCTTTCATTTGTTATCCATATTATATAAACACTTTCTAGGGGTACCCGGGTCCACGTTTTGGCCTCAATCTCGAGACCCTAGTCACCAATAGGTATGAAAACTACCCTGTACTAAAGCACTCATCAGCAGCTTTCATTCGTTATCCATATTCTATAAACACATTCTAGGGGTACCCGCGTCCACGTTTTCGCTTATATCTCGAGACCCTAGTTACACGCGAGTTAGTGCAACAGAAAATACACTACTGTACCGATAACATCATCCCATGTATGATATAGAATCAGTAGTTTACATAAAAAGTATGGTCCTCTTTAAACATTGTCTATCTATCTATTAACCATTATCAGAAACCAAAACATTGTAAGCAAAGATAAGATTTCTATTTAAACATAAACCGAATACAAACATAAACAAAACATAAACAAAACCAAATAAAATGTTATCAGCGAACAAAAGATTCCTATTCAACCATTGTAAGCATAGATAAGATTTCTACTTAAACATTATCAGCAAGATCCTTTTTTGAACATTATCAGCAGCCACTAAACAAAAGAAACCAGAGCATATAAATAGACGATTAAGCATAGAAATAAGTTAGTCTTCTATTACACTGAAGCATATGAACTTCAGTTTAGAATTCATTAAAGTACATATAGATACAAATAAAGTATATTGTTTTATTTAAAATCGAAAGTACATACTTAACTGGGGGCTCAATAAGTGAATAAGTGAATAAGTGGATAATAAAAGGAACTCCTAAAAAATCAAATTCCACACGTCCTGAAAAAGAGGACAAGGAGAACCAGAAAATAAAACTGGACCTCTTCCGCAAAAAACGATTACACGTGTTTGACCAAAGCAGGGGAATCATTATGGAAGCAAGGTTAGTAACCTTGGAACAAGCTCATGCCGCTATAGAAGCACAATTAGCCCAGCTGCGGCAAGCGCAAGTACCTAATATCGAAGAATTCCAACCGATAAGTCCCAGGATAAACAATGCAAATGAAATAAATCTGAGACTATTCGAACGGCTACCAGTGTTCAACGGAGACACATCCAAATACAGGACATGGAGGGCAACCATTATATCAGCAATGAGTCCCATAGAAGCCTTTATTAATACCAAACCATATTACGATGCATTATTTATAATACGTCACACGAAGATCGAAGGAGAACCAGCAACTCTTCTACAGAATCATGGCACAGTGTTCCACTTACAAGCAATACTCAATCGCCTAGATACTAGAAGCTATAACGCCCTCATAGAGGAAATGAAAAGACAAATACAAGGAAAACAGACGCTATCCGAATTCCACAGCAAGATCTGTAAAATCTTTAATTTAGCAATGACTAAATTTGAAATTGATTACCCAGGGAATACTCACTCTCTACAGCAGGTCACAAAAGAAATGGCCATAGATTGCTTCCGCAATGGCATAAATGATGAATTTACTCAACACACATTATATGCAGCAAAACCAAGAGATTTAGAAAGTGCATACGCAATTGCCACGGAGATTCTTTATAAAAGGCAGAATAATCCGATACGACGAGAAGCGTATAACTACCCTAAACAGCCACAAAATGAAAGGAGGTATCAACCAGGAGTTCAACCTATTCCCCATATGGGAAGATCAAACCCGACACCGATGGACGTGGATACATCAATAGGAAGATTCCGGCAATCCACGAATAATCAGCATCAACAACAGCAATCGTATCAACAGAATCCTTTCAGAAACAACTATGAACGACAAAGAGCAGGATATGCAGCTTTTAATCTCAATAGAGGAGAACCATTTAAACGAAACCACCAACCAACGTCATCAAGATATAATATAGTACCGCAGAAACTACAAAGGATCAGTCAACTAACGGATAATAATAGTGATGAGTCATTAAAGGTAAATATAGATGAAAGTGAATTTGAAAATAGAGCTACTTTTTTAGACGAGTAAATAATCTGCCGTGTCTTCAGATTATTTTACATGATAATAAAAAACTTTTAGTTTTAATAGACACAGGCTCGACATTAAATTATATTAGGAAAAATATTCCAATGGAAAGACCTTTCCAGTTAAACAATTTGTTAGTAGAACTCTGGTTCAAACACAATAAACTCAGCTAAGAAGATAAGAATGCTAGGACAAGAATTAGTATTTTTTGAAATCGAAGAATTAAAAGAATTTGATATGATATTAGGAGAACAATCCTTGAGAGAAATGAAGGCTAAGATAGATCTGTTCGAATATAAAATGATGTATGTCAGGAGAACAGAGCAGAAGAAAAAAGAAATGGATGTCAGTCAAGTAAATTTCACAATAGATGAGAGCAAATATAAAAAAGAGGTTGAAGAAATTATGAGAATTAATGAGGAAACAAATCCTATTTTACCATTTACAATAACAATTGAAGCCACGATTCGCACTAAAACTGAAGAGCCAATATGGACGAAACAGTACCCTTACCCCTTTTCAGACAATAATTTCATAAATAAAGAAATAAATAAAATGCTAGAGAATAATATAATTAAACCCAGTAAGAGTCCCTATAACTCACCCGTTTGGACTGTACCAAAGAAAGGAACTGACGAGTTAGGAAACCCTAAGAGAAGAATGGTCATAGACTTCCAGAAATTGAATAGCGAAACCATTACCGATAGATATCCCATACCTGATGTCAACATGACAATACAGAATTTAGGTGAAGCAACTGTTTTTACAACCCTAGATTTGGAAGCAGGTTTCCATCAGATAAAAATCAAGGAGTCAGACACCGAAAAGACAGCCTTTAGCATAAACGGAGCAAAATATGAATTCTTAAGGTTTGGACTAAAGAATGCACCTTCAATATTTCAAAGATGCGTAGATGACATATTAAGAAATTACATAGGAAAATTCGTACATGTATATATAGACGATGTGTTAATATATTCATCCTCACATGATGAACATATGGAACACATAAGAATTGTTATAAATGCACTGCGTCAAGCAAATATGAAGATTTCATATGAAAAATCTCATTTTTTCAAAGACAGCACTGAATATTTATTTTATTATTAAACATAACAGAATAACTGTAGACCCACAAAAAATTGAGACCATAAAAAACTACCCTGTGCCTATGAATCTGAAAGAATTAAGACCATTTTTAGGGCTAGCAGGATATTATAGAAAATTCATCAAAGACTACGCCAAGATTACTAAACCCCTAACATTGTTTTTAAGAGGAGAAAACGGTATCGTAAAGAAAAAGCAAAGTGAAAGAATGCAAATAAAATTAGATGAGGAAGCCATAAAAGCGATGAATATATTAAAAAAGGAATTACAAGCACAAGTCGAACTCTTTCAACCCGATTTCAATAAACCCTTTGATTTAACCACGGACGCAAGTAATTTTGCCATAGGAGCTGTGTTATCCCAAGGTAGAAATCCCATTTGTTTTATATCCAGAACACTAAGCGAGACGGAACAAAAATATAGCACAAACGAAAAAGAGTTATTAGCCATAATTTGGGCACTACAAAAACTCAGAAACTATTTATATGGACGATCAGACCTTACAATCTATACGGATCATCAGTCCTTAACCTACTCTATTTCAGAGAAGAACCCTAATAATAAACTAAAAAGGTGGAAAAACCAAATAGAAGAATACGGTGCCAAATTGGTATACAAACCAGGTTCTCAAAACATCGTTGCGGATGCACTAAGTCGGCAACAAATTAATCAATTAACCGACTCAGAATCGCAGCACTCTCAACTCAGCTCACCCACTGAAACCATAACAAGGGTAGGCACTAGCTTAAACCATTTTAATAATCAAATTATTATCCAAACTAACAATGGATTAGTAAGAATAGAAAGTAAAAATATATTCGGAAAATTTAGACATACCATATACTTCACAACTATAGAACAATTGATAAGTGATATTAAAGGCGTACTACACCCAAACAATATTAACGCCATAATCACTACCGAAGAAATTCTATACAAAATAAAAACTACACTAGTACAAACTTTCCCAACCACTACTTTTGTAATAACAAATGCATTAGTCAGAGACATCACTGACGAAAATGAACAGAATGCGATAGTTGAACAAATACACAGAAGAGCACATAGAAACTATAGAAATAATATAAAAGAACTGTCTGAGAGTTATTACTGGCCTAACATGCGAGATATGGCAAAGAAGGCAGCACAAATATGTGAGATATGTAAAAAATGTAAATACCACAGACGTCCTAATAAATTACTTTACGGAAAAACACCAATACCAAATGAAGTAGGTACACATCTGCACATGGATACATTTTTTTTGGACAACCAAATATATATAACTACAGTAGATAGATACTCAAAATTCTGCTATATAAGAAAAATACCAGATAAGAAAAACTCATACATATATTTGAATGAAATACTATCCCAAATATTCCCATACGCAACGAACCTAACAACTGATAACGACCCGACATATGTTAATGTAGTAGCAAAATCCTTATACGATCGACTACATATACAGCACACAGCAGTGCCACCACAACATTCGACAACGAACGGTCAAGTAGAGCGGACGCACAGCACAATAGTGGAGCTAACTAACTTACTAGTAAAGGAAACCAAAGGTAAACACGAAGAGGTAATATTCGAAGCAGTACGACAGTACAATAAAACCATTCACTCGGTCACAGGACATAAACCCGAGGACGTTTTTTTCAACAGGGGAGGATACGACTATACAGTCATCAGAAACAGAATTCGTTATAAGCAAGAAAGAGATATCACCCAACAGAAGGCACCGAACAAACAAATTATTTACGAGAAAGGTGATATTATTTACGTTAAGAGAAGCCGAAGAAATAAAAAACACGATAGATTTATGAAAAAAATAATTGAACAGGATAACGGTAAAACAGTCACAACAACTGATAAAAGAATAATACACAAAGATAACATCCGTACGAACTAGAAATGAATCTCACAATAATAATAATCTTGCTGTGCATAAACAGAATTAGTTCAGACACAAGTATTACAGACCTGAAAGGAAAAGATTATATATTAATAGAAACGAATCCAGTTTTTATATTTGATAGCTTTGATTATTTATATCATATTACAAATTTAACTAGAATATTAACACCTTACCAAAATATATTAAACTCAAAATATAAATCAAATCCTGAAGTGAAAATATTACACCGAAAAATTGAAATATTAATAAAACAGATTAATCCAGTTAATAGATTTAAAAGAGGATTAAACGCTTTAGGGACAATATTAAAATGGATAACAGGTACACCAGACCACGATGATGAAGTAGAGATACAGACAAGAATCAATCAACTAATTGAGGGACACAATAAACAAAAAATAATAAATAGTAATTTCGAAAAAATGTTAAACAAATTAAACCCCAAGGATATCTCTGAAAAATTAATACTCACAGAAGTCTACAATGAACTTAATACTCTCCTAACTACAATTAATTTAGCTAAAAATAACAACTTCCTGTCAACTTCATTGGACTTAGAAGAAATTACAGAAATCATTGCGAAAGAAAAAACAAATGTTTTAACCAAAAATATTTTAGAATATGCAGAAACTAAAATTGTTAAATTCAAACAAAACTTTGTAACAGTTTACAAATACCCAAAAATCAAAGAAAAATGTGAACAATTCTACATCCACTCATTAGCTTCAAAAAAAGGAAAATTAGTTATGGATAAAAATATTGCTTTATGTAAAGGAAATTAATACGTAAGAATCAATAAATGTAAAGATTTTATAGATCAAACTATATGTAAGCAGAATAAAAAGGACGGATGTACAATACAAATATTAGAGAAAAATAATGCTCAATGTAAAATGATAAAAGAAAAGAATCCACCCTTTATTAATTATGGTAACGGAAACATTATTATTAGCGGATTGAATATATTAAACAACGAGATTTTAGATGGAGATTTTTCAATTTATTTCAAAACCAATATAACATTAAATAACGAAGTATATATAAACATTAGGGAAACTATGGTAAAAATACTCCATAAAAAGCATAAAGAAAATCTAGATATATTAGAATACTTAGAATCTCAATCAGAATACAAGTTCAATAATCTAGACGAAATATTATCCATATTTGTACCAATTGAACAAAATCCAATCAAGACTACATTTATAACTATATTAATTATAACCCTATTAATCACAATAACCAAACTATTATTAGAATTTAGAGTAAGGAGAAGGAATATACTTTATCAAAGAGCACTAATACAATGTCAAAAAGACCATGAAGAAAGAAAACAAAAATTACTAGAGTCCAAATTGTAAATGAGGACATTTAATTTTAAGAGGGAGGAGAGTTAGTGCAACAGAAAATACACTACTGTACCGATAACATCATCCCATGTATGATATAGAATCAGTAGTTTACATAAAAAGTATGGTCCTCTTTAAACATTGTCTATCTATCTATTAACCATTATCAGAAACCAAAACACTGTAAGCAAAGATAAGATTTCTATTTAAACATAAACCAAATACAAACATAAACAAAACATAAACAAAACCAAATAAAATATTATCAGCGAACAAAAGATTCCTATTCAACCATTGTAAGCATAGATAAGATTTCTACTTAAACATTATCAGCAAGATCCTTTTTTGAACATTATCAGCAGCCACTAAACAAAAGAAACCAGAGCATATAAATATACGATTAAGCATAGAAATAAGTTAGTCTTATATTACACTGAAGCATATGAACTTCAGTTTAGAATTCATTAAAGTACATATAGATACAAATAAAGTATATTGTTTTATTTAAAATCGAAAGTACATACTTAACTCGCGGGTACGAAAAATACCCCGTATCAAAGTACTCATAAACAGCTTACATTCGATACTCATTAGGGCGGGTCGATTTAAAAATCGCTCATTGCTCTGTGAAAATCGTATTCTAGGGATCAAAATAAGAAACTTTGCCGAAGGAATCATAACTCTAAAACGAATTCTGGTGTCCCCCAATTTGGGTCGAACTTTTGGGTAGGGGCAAATTTTGAAAAATCCCAATTTGACCCATTTAGAGTGCTCCAATCGAGTCCAAATGTATGACCGACCCCCACTAACTTTAGAGGCCCGACCCACCGATGCCAGTGGCACACCCCCTGGAACCCCCATGGGGGTTCACCATACAAACATTTCAAAAAATCGCCGGTTTTGCATGAAAAAATCAGCTAAATGGCTATGTTTTTTCTTTATTTTTATTTATTTATTTATAATAATATTTATTATATATTTATAATAATATCTATTTTTTCTCTTAAGAAGTTTATTTAGTCAGAACATATGTAAAAGAAAAAATTAATTTAAGTGAGTTATAGAAAAGAAACTAAAAAAAATGATTGTTTGAAGTCTTTTTTACTTTCAAGTCTGGGCAATTTCGCACGGCTCTCTAATGTCGTCGCTATAACAGCCTCTACATTTTCCGGTATAACCCGTTTGGAAACGCTAGCTAGCAATTGACCATTTCGTTCCGTTCCTTGTATGCGTGATGGAATTTTTGGATCATTAAACGGCGGATCATCTTGATTTAAATATTCTTTCAATTTATCGTACGGAATGCTTCGCGTGAATGGTGGTTCAAATACGATATTTATATCATTCAAATTGATCCTTTCCGTATAACTTGTGCAATTAAAGTTTATATCTGGTTTTTTATAAATTCTAAGTTCCATTGGCTCGTCAACATCAGTTCGATAGCGTATAATTTTCTTGATGGCACAGTCGCGCTTTTCTTTGCTATCATCAAACAACATTTGATAACAAGATATTTTCCGAATGCGCATAATATGAATTATCTTTAATTACTTGATAGACATGCGCATAATATGAATTATCTTTAATTACTTGATTGACAATTTCTGTCAGGCACACCAAATCAGTCACATACCAATGCAAAGTTAAAACAATCGTATCTCTCTGTGTATTGTGAACTTGTGCTTCTATCCATATCTTCTTGAAACGGTCGCCGTGCGTATGTTGAATCATTGGGATCTTGGTATGTTGGCATTGATGACATAGACGTTGCTCCTTGCTCTTCAGTTTCCTTGATAAATGCATCCATTGTTAGTCTTCTCTGATTATGTTGATCGTGCATGAACTCTTTGAGGCGTTCGGGAACCCAGCCGCATGCACATGGAGCTGCCTTCAAATCGCATTTACATGTTCCAATGTAAAAAATTGTTTCCAGAGATTTTACATACTCTGTAAATTGTTGGGTGTTGTTTCTTCTCTTGATTTGCTCTTGATACTTGTCAAGCAATTTATTCAATTTATTAAATACACTTTTTTTCAGCATTATTTCCATACCAAGTTTTTCCCAAATTCCAATCAACTTATCTTGTACTTGAATAGTGAATGATTTATGGGAAAACTTTTTTGTTCTGTTTTAGCACGTTCGCTTAAGTAAAAATAATATCTCAAAACATCCAGATGGGTTGGTAAATTAAGATCAGTTAAATCAGTAGACACACCGAAAACAGTAACATCATGCTTGGGTATATGACTCATTGGGTTTTCGATAGTTGTTGATGCAGTTGCTTCATCTTGCGGTGTAGAGGATGGTTGACTCATTGTAAACTTTTTGATTTGGAATAGTCCTTCACTTATTATTTTTTTTGAAATATTTTTTTATTTGAAGATAACACTTCACACTTTGAGTTCTTCACAACGACTTAATGCATTCACAAAAACTGTTGCGTTATATATGGTCTACGAGACGAGGTAATAAGAATGAAATGGTAATTTCAATTCTACCTGCTGTGTCTTGTGGTGGCTTAAAAAACAACACAAGCAATTTTACGATCTACAATTGTGTCACAGTAATACCTTCATTTTTTAAAACGGTTGAATAAAAATCCCACACAACTATGTTTACGACATGCAAATGCATCACAGTGATGCCTTGGTTTTAAAAGGGTTGTAAAAACGCTAATTTCTAATAATTTTTTTTTAATTTCTTTTCTATTACTAAGTTAAATTCATTTTTTCATTTACAGATGTGCTGACTAAATAAATTTCTAAAGAGAAAAATAAACTCCAAAAAGAAAAACCATAGGCATTTCGCTGATTTTTTCATGTAAAGTGCAAAACCGGCGATCTTTTGAAATGTTTGTATGGTGAACCCCCAGGGGGGTTCCAGGGGGTGTGCCACTGGCATCGGTGGGTTGGGCCTCCAAAGTTAGTGGGGGTCGGTCATACATTTGGACTCGATTGGAGCACTCTAAATGGGTCAAAGTGGGATTTTTCAAAATTTGCCCCTACCCAAAAGTTCAACCCAAATTGTGGGACACCAGAATTCGTTTTAGAGGTGTGGTTCCATCGGCAAAGTTTCTTATTTTGATCCCTAGAATATGATTTTCACAGAGCAATTGGCGATTTTTTTGCCTCCCCACAAATCGACCCGGCCTAATACCCATATTGTATAAACATATCCCAGGATTACACAGGTCCACGTTTTGATCTCAAGACTCTATCCAGAAAAGGATAAAAATTAGCCTATGTCTGTCTCCTGGTTCTAAGCTACCCCTCTACCAAATTTCAGCCAAATATGTTCATCCGTTACTTCCTCTTCAATCACTCTTTATCTATTAAAAAAAAGCGCATCAAAATCCGTTGCGTATTTTTAAAGGTTTAAGCATTCAAAGGGACATAGGGACAGAAAAAGCGACTTTGTTTTATACTATGTAGTGATGTACATCCAAACATTCCTATAAACCTACGCCCGAAGTTGAATAACGCAGCGAATGCTATATATGTACGTATGTATGTGCGGCATCAAGTCTCACTCAAAAGCAATTAGCGCGGACAGTTCACAGCGAACAAACACTCATACGCATTTTTTGATAAAGATGTTACTTTTGTTTAAACAATTTCGCTGATATAAGAAAGGAATCAAGTATTTTTTTGATGCAGATCGAAGGTAAATATATCAAAGTTTTACTGAAAATTTGAATTTTTTAAATCCATCCATCTGTTTATGAGTTATAGCTGTGTAAGCAAAAATTTTATGATTTTTTACTACATTTTGATAATTTGCCACGCCCCTATAATATATACCTTCAAATTATATTAACTGTACCATCTCACGTAGCTAAGCTTTGAAATGCAAAAAACCTTTTTAAAATCGGAGCATTCTGTGTGAAGTTATGTGCATACATGGCATTTAGCGACTTTATTTTATAAGATTTACTAGCAGACCCGTCAGACGTTGTTCTGCCCTAAATTTGGTCTATCTGCATACATTTTAATAAGCTTTTTCCGTCTAGCCCTGCCCTCCCCCCTCTTCTCTTTTTCTTAATCCTTTTTTTCTCTCCTCCCTCCGTCTTTTTCGCTTCATCTATCTCTATCTTCGTCTCACTCTATCTCTTTGTCAGTCTCCTTCTTCGTCCCTCTTTTCTCTTCTCTCAAGTTTTTCCCATTCTTCTTCATCCCTTATTGCCAGTCCCAGAGGGTGGTATGTATTTTGTTCCAGTCCCTTTCCGGGTCCCAGTCCCACTCCGAGTCTCAGCCCTAATCCCAGTCCCAGTCTGTCTCTGGTATACTTCCCGGAAAAAGCATCGTAAATACTAATGTAGGCAAATTTATATACGAAATTTCAGGCAAATCGAATAGGACATACATTAGGCCGGGTCGATTTGTGTGGAGGCAAAAAAATCGCCCATTGCTCTGTGAAAATCATATTCTAGGGATCAAAATAAGAAACTTTGCCCAAGGAACTATACCTCTAAAACGAATTAAGATGTCCCCCCCCCCCCCCCCCCCTCTTTGGGTCGTAGGGGCAAATTTTGAAAAATCCCACTTTGAAATGCCTATGTTTTTTTTTGGAGTTTATTTTTCTCTTTAGAAATTTATAAATAGAAATTAGTCAGAACATATGTAAATGAAAAAATGAATTTAACTTAGTAATAGAAATGAAATTAAAAAAAATTATTAGAAATTAGCGTTTTTACAACCCCCTTTTAAAACCAAGGCATCACTGTGATGCATTTGCATGTCGTAAAATTGCTTGTGTTGTTTTTTTTAAGCCACCACAAGACACAGCAGGTAGAATTGAAATTGCCCCTACCCAAAAGTTCGACCCAAAGGGGGGGGGGGGGGGGGCATCAGAATTCGTTTTAGAGGTATGATTCCTTCGACAAAGTTTCTTATTTTGATCCCTAGAATACGATTTTCACAGAGCAATGAGCGATTTTTAAATCGACCCGCCCTAACGTACATATGTAAATAGGTATGTGGGTATTATTAATTCTTGCCTTTATTTCGGCTACGCATGCATATTTATCAGTTTTGCCAGGTTGATGTGACTAACTCGAATATCACAACCAAAACTACTTTAAAGCTCTCAGCAACAGCTTTCATTTGATATCCATATTACAGACATATTCTAGGGGTATCCGGGTCCAGGTTTTGGCCTATATCTCGAGACTCTAGTCACCCAGGGGTATAAATATTACTCTGTACTAAAGCACACATCAACAGCTTCATTTTGATAACCATAATGTAAAACCACATCCTAGTGTTACCCTGGTCCACGTTTTGGCATATATCTCGAGACCATATAGTCACCAATAGGTATGAAACTTCCCTGTACTAAAGCTGTCATCAACAGCTTTCATTTGTTATCCATATTCTATAAACACATTCTAGGAGCACCCGCGTCCACGATTTGGACTATATCTCGAGACCCTAGTCACCCAGGGGTATAAATATTACTCTGTACTAAAGCACACATCAACAGCTTCATTTTGATAACCATAATGTAAAACCACATCCTAGTGTTAGCCTGATCCACGTTTTGGCCTATATCTCGAGACCCTAGTCACCCACGGGTACGAAAAATACCCCGTATCAAAGTACTCATAAACAGCTTCCATTTGATACACATATTGGACAAACATATCCCAGGATTACCCAAGTCCACGTTTTAATCTCAAGACCCTAGCCAGAACGGGATAAAAAGTATCCTGTGTCTGTCTCCTGGTTCTAAGCTACCCCTCTACTAATTTTCAGCCAAACCTGTTCATCCGTTCTTGAGTTATAAATAGTGTAACTAACACCACTTCAAAAATAATAGCATTTATCCACTATTTAATGTATGTTATTATACATATAAACCTACCTCTTCAATCACTCTATCTACTAAAAAAAAAAGCGCATCAAAATCCGTTGCGTAAATTTATAGGTTTGAGCATTCAAAGTAGCATAGGGACAGAAAAAGCGACTTTGTTTTATACTACGTAATGATACATGCAAAAATACCAAAAAATAAAACATTTGTTTAAGAATTTTAAGGAAATGTTCAGTATTTTTAACGAAATACTATTTTTCAATAGATGTATGCATTCTTAACCATTTATTATTATTTGTGTGTGTACATATATATGTATGTCAAGCTGATATGAAAATACATACATATGTACCTATAAACCTACGGCCGAAATTAAATAACGCAGCGAATGCTATGTGTATATACATATGTGTCGCATCACGCCTCACTCAAAAGTAATTTGCTCATAGAGTTGACACCGAACAATCACACCCACGAATTTTTTGGTAAAAATGTTACTTTTGTTTAAACAATTTGGCTGATATAAGAAAGGAATCAAGTATTTTTTTTTGATGCAGAACAAAGGTAAATATTTCAAAGTTTTACTGAAAAGTAGAATTTTTTAAATCCATCCATCCGTTTATGAGTTATAGCTGTGTTAACAAAAATTTTATGATTTTTTACTACATTTTGGCAATTTGCCAGGCCCCTATAATATATACCTTCAAATTATATTAACTGTACCATCTCACGTAGCTAGGCTTTCAAATGCAAAAAACCGTCTTAAAATCGGAGCATTCTGTGTGAAGTTATGTGCATACATGGCATTTAGCGACTTTGTTTTATAAGATTTATAGATAAATATAGATTAAAAGTTGTTTCAATCGCCACACTGGCGATCCGCCTAATTATATATTTGAAGGTTTATGTCGCTCAAAAGAAAATGCAATTATATTCAACAGCCATATATTTAATCAACAAAATATGAACATTTTGGTGAAACACTTGGACACGCCATTATCTGCCATTGCATCACAGTTTTGCTCGCCGCAGCTGGCCAAACTATTGAAAGTATATTTACAAAATACAAGCTATTAAAACTGCAATTCAAAAATTAAAAAAAAACCTCAAAAAGTAAATTCCTAACAAAATGTGCGACGATGTTGAGGAAATCGACGAGTTTATTTGCAAAATCAGTGTTATAAAGCAAAAAAAATATTTATAATAGAGTACTATCCCAACCAACTGAAGACTTATCAGTGTAAACAATAAATTATATATAATTTATAAAAATAAAAATACAAGATACATACAAAAAAATACGCGATACAGCCACAGCATCCAAGAAAATATTACAATCAATATTAAACGAATTTCCTATATCGTTACCCGAACGTTTACCTCATATAGAACCAATACATTATGCAGAAAGTCAGATTCGTCAAGAAGTTTTATTAATTTCAACTCAGTACAAAGATTTGTTACATCGTACGAACTCCCTTCAAGACCGTATATCCGGATTGAACGTGCGTCAAAAAGAATTTGTAGAATAATGTGCAGTTTTTCAAGCTGATCCGAATCACTATTTCTGTTGGGATGTGTATAATTGTACCATTTACCATTAAATGCGATGTTAAGTAACAACAACAACAAAAATTAACAACGTAACTCATCAATATTGTATCATCCAACTATATTGAGGACACGCAATCTCAATAAACCATTGCATAAACACAGCTGTTATTTTTGAGTTTCCTGATTGAGCAGCTAAAACATCAAAAGCCATTACATTAACACAACAAACTGTATATTCACAGCAAGTATTTTGGTGAACAGTTATATTTATATTATATGTGTTTATGTATGTATACTAATATATATATATGTAAAAAGGAAAGTTAATGTTTATGGAAACGTTATTCACTATTTATTTATAGTTTTATTTCAATATGTTTCAAATTCACAAACGATTGAATAATTTAATAATTTTTTGTTTAAAAGTATAGAAAATATATAAAGTATAGTAGTAAGTAAGTTTTGCGTTTCGCGACTTTATTTAGTGCTTTAGAAAAACACCGACGGCTTCGACTGACTTCTACAACTGCCTCTGCTGGACCAACGGATACATCAAAAAACGACTGGATCAACTGCAATAACAACGGGATCAACTGAGAGAGTAATTAACGACTGGAAATAATATGACCATATTCCAACGGGAACATAAAGTCACATTGGTTGTTGTTGGCAACTGATATTAGACGGTGACCATTGTTTACATTCGGCCATCCTGTTCATCGTCATCTGACCCAGATGACACCAAATCTTCGGAGTTACAAACGTAACGCCATAATTTCATGTTGTCCGCTGACGTTGATTTTTCAAAGGGACCTTCACAGTTTTCAGCTTTTTTTACATCGTTTCGGTCGTTTCGTTTAACTTTTGTGAAAACGTATGGTCCAAGGAATTCGCTCGCATGCTTTTTTCCAGCAACAAATTGCGGACGTTTAATTGCTACAACGTCGTCTACTTTGTATATAGGTGCATTTTTTCGTTGGTTATCGTAGTTTTTCTTATATTGAGCTTGGGCTTTAAGAATTTGCTGCTTCACGTCACGGCTTTCGACTGACTTCTACGACTGCCTCTGCTGGACCAACGGATACATCAAAAAACGACTGGATCAACTGCAATAAACAACGGGATCATCTGAGAGAGTAATTAACGACTGGAAATAATATGACCATATTCCAACGGGAACATAAAGTCACATTGGTTGTTGTTGGCAACTGATATTAGACGGTGACCATTGTTTACATTCGGCCATCCTGTTCATCGTCATCTGACCCAGATGACACCAAATCTTCGGAGTTACAAACGTAACGCCATAATTTCATGTTGTCCGCTGACGTTGATTTTTCAAAGGGACCTTCACAGTTTTCAGCTTTTTTACATCGTTTCGGTCGTTTCGTTTAACTTTTGTGACAACGTAGGGTCCAAGAAATTCGCTCGCATGCCTTTTTCCAGCAACAAATTGCATACGTTTAATTGCTACAACCGTCTACTTTGTATATAGGTGCATTTTTTCGTTGCTTATCGTAGTTTTTCTTATATTGAGCTTGGGCAATTTGCTGCATCACGTCACGGCGTAAATTTTGCCGTTCATCTTCAAACCCATCGATCAGCTCATTGCGTAATATATCCAGACCCCTGTTACTAATATCACCACTCATCTTCACTCCAAACATGATTTCGAATGGTGAACGTTGTTTTGATGTGTGCACATGAGAATTAATGGCTTTTTGTACTAGCCCGACGTATTTGTACCATTTCGCAGGCTCGTCAGTTGATAGTTTTGACAACACCTGCGAAACGGATCGGTTGACACGCTCAACCTGGCCATTGCCACGAGCGACACGTGTAGTGATAGTAACATGAGTGATTCCATTTTTCTTACAGAAATCGTTGAAGTTATTGGAGGTAAAAGCCGAACTTTTATCGCTGATTATTCGTGTTGGATTGCCAGGTTTTCCATTCATTCATCCTACGTATTACCTCTTCAGGATTCGTCGTAAATTTGCAAAATGCATCCACAAGAACTAGGATGTATTTGTATTGCTTTGCCGTGGCGTGCATTGGCCCGAGGTGGTTTACGTGCAGCGTTTCGAGCGGTTGATTTCCCTTTTCAATGCAGTTCAATAAGTATTCTTTTTTACCAAGCTTTTTATTGTGTACTATGCACTTTACACAATTGTCTATGCAACGTCTTACTTTATTTTGCAAATGTGGTATAAAATAGTTTTGCTGTATAGCGTGTACTGTTTTTAGTTCGGCGAAATGACCAACGTTATGTGCATCCCGAATTATGTCAGCTTCTAACGATCTGGGCACCACTAATAATACGTGTCCGTCTACTGATTTAAATAATAAATCGCCTTTTACTATGTAATTTTGGTATGGCTTAGTTTTGAGTATTTCGCGCACTGCTATCAAGTGCTCATCTTCTTGTTGGGCTTTCTTATACGTGTGGTAACATATGACGCAACAACAAATATATCTGCAACTGTGTTACGACTAAGGCTGCCGACATGCCTCATTCTTGGCGCTATACGGTATTCAACTTTAAATGTCAAGTCTTGGAAATTCATAATCCATTGTGGAAATTCTCTCGGAATATTGTTTTTTCGACGTGGTGCTTTTAAAAGCGGAGCAATCTGTGATTAGTGTGAAGTCTACTCCAAGTAAGTAGTGCCGAAACTTTTGCATTGCGAGATGAGATGCTTTTACTTCTAACACATAGCTGTGTAGCCTAGACTCTTGCGGTGTTGTTTTTTTGCTCCAGAAGTATACGGGATGCAGTTCACCCTCGAAAAATTGCATCAAGGCTGCACCAATCCCCTCTTTGGAAGCATCAGTATGTAACTCTGTTCTCGCGCTTGTGTCGTACAACTTGAGCACTGGTTCTTCTGCTAGCTTCTTTTTGAGCTAATTAATCGCCGCAAGCTCGACTTGGCCTAATTTGAAAGTACTGTCTTTTTTCAGCAAATTGGTAAGTGGATGTGCTATTATGGAATAATCTTCCACAATCTTTCTAAAAAAGCCGGTCAAGCCCAGAAATTATTGTGTGTCATTGACGTTCTTGGGCGTTGGAAACTGCTGTACTGCCCTCGTTTTCTCATTGCCAGGTCGCACTGTCCCACTTTCGATTACGTGGCCCAGAAAATTAATTTTTGTTTGCATAAACGTACATTTTTGCCACTTTATTTTAAGGCCGTATTCAGAAGCTTTAATTATCACTTTTTGCAGCTTTTTCGTACATTCGTCTGCCGTAACACCGAAGATAATTATATCGTCCATATATAGCTGCATAACACCTTCATTCACCATATCTTGAAAAATGTAATTATGTACCGTATAAAAACGGCTGGCGAATTACAAAAACCAAAAGGTGCATAATTAAATTCAAATACGCTTTTTTTAGTAACAAACCCGGTATATTTTTTGACAGATTTTTTAATTGGGACATGGAAAAACCCATTTTCCAGGTCCATTACACAAAAATATTTAGCTTTTTGTAATTTCTCTAAAACATGGTCCATTATTGGTAGTGGAAAAGAGTCTTTCAGCACCATCGAGTTTAGTTTTCTAAAATCGATACAAACACGATATTACCCATCCTTTTTTTTTACAACCACCCCTCTACTTGCAAATTCAGAGGTAGAGTGCCTAACAATACCTTGTTCTAGCCACTGATCAAATTGTTTCCTCACCGCCTCTTGCTCCGCAAACGGAAGCCGACTTGGCGATTGGCGAAAGGGTCTACTATTATCACCGATAATGTCCATCACAATGGGGCATTCGCGATAAGCTTTTATTGGTTTATAAAGTTTAATACTTTCCACGATTGCGTCTTTAAAACAAACTGGTACTACGAGATCGTGCTGATATTCAATTATATTATACACTTTCAATTCGTTTTCAAAGCTTTCATCAGTAAGGTTACTGAAATTATAACCACTATTATCAAAGACAACCTTGAATCTGTTTAGGAAGTCAAAACCAAGTAAAATGTCAAATTTTATATTCTTATCACACACGACCAAAAACGTTTACTCACAGTTCAAATTATCAACAACAACATTTTGATACGTTACCAAGTCCATAAAGTAATTTGTCGGATTCTTTTAACAAAATGTTTGACAAGAATTTTTGATAAAAACTTTTTCTTATAATTGATACGCCGGACCCCATGTCGACTAGGGACTTCGCCTCGGTACCGTTTATGGTAATAGATTTAAAACGGTTACAAACAGATATAACATTAACATCTTTATTTTGATTTTTAGCAGGGCAAACTTTCGCGTGGTGGCCACTTTTGTTGTGGCAGTGTTCTTTTTTCGACGTAGTATTATTATTATTATTTCTCACAACCGGCTGATCACTTTTAAATGCATATTCAAATGTTTCATGACGTTCAATTAACTCTTTCACAGTTTTGCAATTATATAATACAAATTTTATTTCGGGTTTAACGCGTAACCCATCAACAGCATAGCGGATTACCGATGCATAATCAACTGACCCAAGTGATGCCAACTTTTTAACACGTAAGACATACTCATGAAAGCTTTCATCATTACGTTTTTTAACTTCTCTCAATTCTTTGTGTAATTCCGCACTTGTATATTCCTTATGGAATTCGTGTATTAATTTTTTCGCGTAAGTTTTCGTGTGAACACACAAACTGACTCTTAAAATAATTGCGCTGTTTTTACCATTTTTCCGCGTGCCTGCACATATTTTTGTCCAGTCCACACGCATCCGCATTACTTTCGAAGTTTTGAAGCCACTGTAACACCGGAATGCTATTGCCATCGTACGCTGGTATAATTTTTGCAAAGCTTTCAGCCGAAATTTTAACTTTCTTTTTGTTGTCGTCCTCTCTTAGCATCTTTAGCGTGAGCAACTTTATTAAATCTTTTATACTGTCGTCCTTCTCTTCTAAATCGTTCGAAATATCCAATGGTCCCACACCATCACTCTCAACCGCTGTCTTGCTGCTGCTCGCTGCTATGTTGATTGTTTCGTTTGATGGACGGTTTTTATCACCATTTCCGTTTACAGCTTTGTTTGTGTTCTCCTTATCAATTGCTGTTAACGGCGACATTGCCCCTGCGTCTCTATCTCCTTGTCCTGTGTTCAAACGTGTGAAGTAAGAATGTGTAGTTTTTGGCATATTCTGCATGATTTTTGATTAGCGAAATATTAAAGGCGATTATTTATTGCCTAACGCCTATAATTTTGCGGCTTTGCTTGCACGACAAACAAACGGTTTTATATTGTATTCTTGGCTTTGGTTGAGCCCCCAAATGTAAAAAGGAAAGTTTATGTTTATGGAAATGTTATTCAATATTTATTTATAGTTTTATTTCAATATCTTTCAAATTCACAAACGATTGAATAATTTAATGATTTTTTGTTTAAAAGAATAGAAAATATATAAAGTATTGTATTAAGTATGTTTTACGTTTCGCGACTTTATTTAATTCTTTAGAAAAACACCGCCGGATTTCGACTGACTTCTACGTCTGCCTCTGCTGGACCAACTGATACATCAAAAAACGACTGGATCAACTGCAATAAACAACGGGATCAACTGAGAGAGTAATTAACGACTGGAAATAATATGGCCATATTCCAACGGGAACATAAAGTCACATTGGTTGTTGTTGGCAACTGATATTAGACGGTGACCATTGTTTACATATTGTTACGAATATTAGAAAAACTAAGGAGTGCTGCCAGCTCTAAGCCGATCTAAGCAGTGACGTGAATGCACATCAATAATTCAATCATTATGTATCTACATAAACGAATCAATAATTGCGTCTACACATATGTACACATTCCGACGAGCAACATTTACATACAAGGCAGCGAGAGATGAGATGTCACACACCGATGAATTTACTTATCCGCTTATGTGTGTGTGGGAGACTGTAAACTACAAACACATGCATATACCTTATCTGAGTTGTCACAAGAGAGAGCAATAATTTGTGCACGTAGTTGTGGCTGGCGATTTTGTAGCCGAAACAACTAGTAACTTCTGGAAATCGAAGAGCCTTGAAGTATGCAGCGTAAACTATAAAAGCGAGGCAGGCGAGTAAGAAGTAATTCAGTTTGATTTGAATTGTCAAGCAGTTACGAGTAAGACGATATCTAGCGAGCAATAGCACTATTATTTTGAAAGTCAGTTTCCTTTAAGCTATCAGTTTGGTTATTAAGCTATTCGTTGTACAGTTGGAGTGTTATTGTGAAGTACTTTAATAAAGGCCATTTTGCATTACTACAAATTGGAGTTATTTATTCAACAGTTTAGTGATTCGAACTTAGCAGAGGATTGCAAATAAGACGATTTGCAAGTAAATTCGTTACAATTATCCCACTTCTGACACCAATTGTAACGAATTTACTTGCAAATCCTCTTATTTGCAATCCTCTGCTAAGTTCGAATCACTAAACTGTTGAATAAATAACTCCAATTTGTAGTAATGCAAAATGGCCTTTATTAAAGTACTTCACAATAACACTCCAACTGTACAACGAATAGCTTAATAACCAAACTGATAGCTTAAAGAAACTGACTTTCAAAATAATAGTGCTATTGCTCGCTAGATATCGTCTTACTCGTAACTGCTTGACAATTCAAATCAAACTGAATTACTTCTTACTCGCCTGCCTCGCTTTTATAGTTTACGCTGCATACTTCTAGGCTCTTCGATTTCCAGAAGTTACTAGTTGTTTCGGCTACAAAATCGCCAGCCACAACTACGTGCACAAATTATTGCTCTCTCTTGTGACAACTCAGATAAGGTATATGCATGTGTTTGTAGTTTACAGTCTCCCACACACACATAAGCGTATAAGTAAATTCATCGGTGTGTGACATCTCATCTCTCGCTGCCTTGTATGTAAATGTTGCTCGTCGGAATGTGTACATATGTGTAGACGCAATTATTGATTCGTTTATGTAGATACATAATGATTGAATTATTGATGTGCATTCACGTCACTGCTTAGATCGGCTTAGAGCTGGCAGCACTCCTTAGTTTTGCTAATATTCGTAACAATATATATTATTATTATTATTGTAAACTCTCTCTTCATAGAATTACTAGTTTATTTTACTGTTTTGTTAGTGAACTCTCTTTTAATTTAATTCAATATGATTCGTTCACCACAACATAACACAAACATCTACATGTACTAACAATTTAAACGACAGTTTGATAGATTTACCAAATGACACTTCTCAACTACAAATTACAAATCCATATGCAAATGTTACTCAAAATGAAATTACAAATCCATGTGCAAATGTTACTCAAAATGAAATTTTGTCAGCTTCAGTAAAACTTCCACAATTTTGGACTAATTGTCCGGAAGCATGGTTTATTCATGCCGAAACACAGTTTAGTATTAAAAACATTACACAAGAAAACACTAAATACGAAAACATCATTACAGCTTTTCCGCAGGAAGTGATAATAACTATTTTAGATTTTATCCAAAATCCCCCTATTAATAACAAATTTACTGAACTTAAAAAAGTGTTGATAGAAAGACACTCACTTAGCAAAAATTTGAAACTTGATAAAATTTTAAAAGATTCTGAGATGGGTAAGCCCTCAGAATTTTATCGTTCATTAATTATATTAGCTGGGTCAAAAATTGTAGCGAAAATATTTTAAAAAAAATTTGGATTGGTAAGCTTCCTAAAAATTTGAGTATGATTTTGACTAGTTTAAGTTTTAATAATATTAACGAATTAACAAAATTAGCAGATAATATTTGGGAAGTGATAAACAAAAATGAAGTATTTTCGGTTAATACAATTTCAGATACAAAAGTTCAAAATTCTGTTGTTGAAAAACTAATTAAAACCACCTCTTTGATGTGTGAGAATTTTCAGAAACTTTCTTTGGAGTTGGCTGAAATTAAAACAGAAATGTATCGGAATCAATCTAGGTCGCGTTCTAATTCTAGGAACAATTTTAGAAATTTTTTTAGGCGTCGTTCTAACTCGCGTAATAATCCAAATTGGTTGTGTAGGCTTCACTAAAAATTTGGAAATAATGCTAGAAGTTGTGAATAACCTCGTTCTTATAACAAAAACAAAGATTCAATAAATTTAGAATTTTCGACACGTCGCTTATTTATTTTTAATAGAGAAAACAAACAAAATTTTTAATTGATAGTGGAGCTGAAATTTCGGTATTACTCGCGACTAAATTTCTTCATACGAAACGTTCAGACATAATTCTCACTGCAGCTAATGGCTCAACAATTGCCACTTTCGGGAAAAGGCTTTTAAATGAAAATTTAGGTTTAAGACGTGAAGTTCCCTTTACATTTTTGATTGCGAATGTAGCCAAGCTAATAACTGGCGCTGATTTTCTATGTAAATATGGACTTTTTATAGACATTAAATATAAACGTTTAGTAGATCCATTAACCAATCTCTCAGTTAATACAGTATCCTACTTTTGTGATATTCCATTACCTAAATTATTTGTGGTTGACAATAAATTTACAAAATTATTAAAAGAGTTTCCGTCACTTATTTCAGAGCCAGATTATACTTAACCTGTTAAACATACAACAGTACATCGACTTGTAGCAGAAGGTAGTCTTCATTTTTTAAGCCCAGGCGCTTAGATCCGGTAAAATACAAAATCGCGAAAACGGAGTTTGATTTCTTAGTTAAAATAGGCATTTTTTCGGGCTTCAAATTCTTCAGTAGCATCACCACTTCTCCTTGTACCTAAAAAAGAGTTGAATGATTGGCGTCCATGTGGCGATTTTAGAAGATTGAATATTGTAACTGTTCCCGATCGCTATCCTTTACCTCATATTCAGGATTTTAATATAAACCTGTTATGAAACCTTACTAGTATACTTACTATGGGCAGACAATTGTTTTAAAGTTGTACCAAGTTTACCTGATGGCTAAAAGAAATTGGGTGGTGTCTGCACGTGTGCGTCTAGCGATCCCGGAGCTTTAGCCACTTATGTGGATTCGTTAGACAAACAACCAACCAAACCATCAGTTGAGACAAACCCAAGGCCTAACAAGAAAAAATTATACGCACACGTAAGGGTTGAGAAGAAATAATTTCAAACACTTAAAATGACCATCGAATAAAATGTTAGCAACAGTAACACAACACTGCCTTTGCGTCGCGGTTCTACTATTATAATAACAACAGCAATTGATTTCAGACCATTATAAGAAACTAATTAACAATCCATTTTTTTATATCTAAATAATCTCATTAGCTGTTAACAAAAGGTATTTTAACATATAAATGGTTTATTTCCGTACTAAATTTATTTGTACATACGGGGAACGATACGAAATCGGAACAATATACAAAGAGGAATCTTACAAATTTACTAAAGAGTGCGTGATATTTAAAAAGGTTAAATATTATTAAGACAAAGTAATGAATCATATTAAATCAAATATAAGGTATTTGATTGACATTTCCGCGTTCTTGAATGTATGCTACGAATTTAATATTAGTACTTATTAATATCAAAGAATCTAAATACATTCCTAATACCAACCGTTTCATAGATTCTCTCGTTTCCCTTACGATCTACTGATCATACTTAATGATTATTAACACGGTAGTTAAATAAAAAAATGTATGTACATATGCAAAGCAAAAACACAAATGATAAGAAAACATAAATATTTGATTATAACATACGTGCATAGATGTTGCAGGAACTCGATGAAGGCCTTCTACGATGTTTCTGCTTTGCTGTAAAATGGTACTTTAGCACATATGTAAATATTCTAATTAGAATTCGATATTGCGATTGCTTTGCGTTGCAATTTGATTTTTGTTTTCTTGTTCTTATTGGAACGCCAAGAAGACATTGGAAACTCTCTCCAATCACTTAAAAAAATATTACTCTCTCCTTTTCTAACTTGAACATTTAATTATATTAAATTCTATTATTTTTCGACTTTTACTTTAATTTTCATGAAAACGTGAAACTCAAAAGGATTATAATTTCCTTTGTTAAATTCACAGGAAATTCATTGAAAACTTTGATATACATTTAATTTAATAAAACTATGTCACCTACACTATATTTTTCTCTCTCTTTCATATTAATTATATAATTTGTTTCTTCAAGTTATGTATTTCACTAAAGTATACATATTCATATATTTATAACCTTAATTGAAAGATTTAATTTTTTTTATGTTAAAAATTGCTTTTTCCGTGTTTTTTTTTTTTTTCTCTGAACAATCTATATTCTAAAATTTGCTTAACTTGAATTTTTCTATTATTTTTTTCCGATTTTCACCTAGAAAACTTTGTAATTTGCAGACTATTAGGACTATACTCCGTTCCTTTCGTGACAAAACTAAGTGCGTACTGGAAGTTAAGAGGAACTTGGAATTTCACGAGATCTCACGACTCTTGACTGCATTTACTTACGTATATGCCTTTTTTTCTTAAACTATTTTTGCACTTATGCAACTATGATATCACTAAATATTTTGTTACTCCAACTAAATCTAAGAGTTCTCCATTGCGAAGTTGATGATGATGTAGCCGCAATCCGTGTTATTGCGATTCCAATCCGAACATTGATGGCTCTTTAAAATCTTATGGTTTTAATTATCATTTAGATTTTCGAAAAACCGAATTATTGTGCACATTTAACTTTCCGCTTTACTTGCGGAATTAAATTCTGAACGGTTTTTACCTTTCGGCCGGTACTAGGCTCATCGCGCGATAATACAACTAAACTTTATCCAGAAAAAGGGACCGATATTGAAAGATTTGGGTCTTATGTAGACACGAAAAAGGTGGCGTGATTTTTTTAGAAGAGGATGGTTATATAGTAATTATCAAAATATATCTGCAGCCTTCACTAAATGCATTTTTATGGGAAGTTATATGTTGCATTACTTTATATCTTTTCCATGATACCAACCTACTTTGCCATTAATTATGTCGCGCAATTTGTACATGTTATTTCCTTTTGTGGCAATAACTGAGGATTTGATAAAAACTGGTGCGAGTTTGGCATTGAATGCGTAGTATGGCGTTCGCGATCAGCTTTTATTGGTTTATAAAGTTTAATACTTTCCACGATTGCGTCTTTAAAAGAAACTGGTACTACGAGATCGTGATGATATTCACTTATATTATACACTTTCAATTCGTTTTCAAAGCTCTCATCAGTAAGCTTACTGAAATTATAACCACTTTTATCAAAGACAACCTTGAATCTGTTTAGGAAGTCAAAACCAAGTAAAATGTCAAATTTTATATTCTTATCACACACGACCAAAAACGTTTACTCACAGTTCAAATTATCAACAACAACATTTTGATACGTTACCAAGTCCATAAAGTAATTTGTCGGATTCTTTTAACAAAATGTTTGACAAGAATTTTTGATAAAAACTTTTTCTTATAATTGATACGCCGGACCCCGTGTCGACTAGGGACTTCGCCTCGGTACCGTTTATGGTAATAGATTTAAAACGGTTACAAACAGATATAACATTAACATCTTTATTTTGATTTTTAGCAGGGCAAACTTTCGCGTAGTGGCCACTTTTGTTACAATTAAAACACTTCATAGGCTCCTTACACGCTGGCCTTTTGTGCTCTGTAGAGCCACAGTTGAAGCAGTGTTCTTTTTTCGACGTAGTATTATTCTTATTATTTCTCACAACCGGCTGATCACTTTTAAATGCATATTCAAATGTTTCATGACGTTCAATTAACTCTTTCACAGTTTTGCAATTATATAATACAAATTTTATTTCGGGTTTAACGCGTAACCCATCAACAGCATAGCGGATTACCGATGCATAATCAACTGACCCAAGTGATGCCAACTTTTTAACACGTAAGACATACTCATGAAAGCTTTCATCATTACGTTTTTTAACTTCTCTCAATTCTTTGTGTAATTCCGCACTTGTATATTCCTTATGGAATTCGTGTATTAATTTTTCGCGTAAGCTTTCGTGTGAACACACAAACTGACTCTTAAAATAATTGCGCTGTTTTTACCATTTTTCCACGTGCCTGCACATATTTTTGTCCAGTCCACACGCATCCGCATTACTTTCGAAGTTTTGAAGCCACTGTAACACCGGAATGCTATTGCCATCGTACGCTGGTATAATTTTTGCAAAGCTTTCAGCCGAAATTTTAACTTTCTTTTTGTTGTCGTCCTCTCTTAGCATCTTTAGCGTGAGCAACTTTATTAAATCTTTTATACTGTCGTCCTTCTCTTCTAAATCGTTCGAAATATCCAATGGTCCCACACCATCACTCTCAACCGCTGTCTTGCTGCTGCTCGCTGCTATGTTGATTGTTTCGTTTGATGGACGGTTTTTATCACCATTTCCGTTTACAGCTTTGTTTGTGTTCTCCTTATCAATTGCTGTTAACGGCGACATTGCCCCTGCGCCTCTATCTCCTTGTCCTGTGTTCAAACGTGTGAAGTAAGAATGTGTAGTTTTTGGCATATTCTGCATGATTTTTGATTAGCGAAATATTAAAGGCGATTATTTATTGCCTAACGCCTATAATTTTGCGGCTTTGCTTGCACCACAAACAAACGGTTTTATATTGTATTCTTGGCTTTGGTTGAGCCCCCAAATGTAAAAAGGAAAGTTTATGTTTATGGAAATGTTATTCAATATTTATTTATAGTTTTATTTCAATATCTTTCAAATTCACAAACGATTGAATAATTTAATGATTTTTTGTTTAAAAGAATAGAAAATATATAAAGTATTGTATTAAGTATGTTTTACGTTTCGCGACTTTATTTAATTCTTTAGAAAACACCGACGGATTTCGACTGACTTCTACGTCTGCCTCTGCTGGACCAACTGATACATCAAAAAATGACTGGATCAACTGCAATAAACAACGGGATCAACTGAGAGAGTAATTAACGACTGGAAATAATATGGCCATATTCCAACGGGAACATAAAGTCACATTGGTTGTTGTTGGCAACTGATATTAGACGGTGACCATTGTTTACATATATATTATTATTATTATTGTAAACTCTCTCTTCATAGAATTACTAGTTTATTTTACTGTTTTGTTAGTGAACTCTCTTTTAAATTAATTCAATATGATTCGTTCACCACAACATAACACAAACATCTACATGTACTAACAATTTAAACGACAGTTTGATAGATTTACCAAATGACACTTCTCAACTACAAATTACAAATCCATATGCAAATGTTACTCAAAATGAAATTACAAATCCATGTGCAAATGTTACTCAAAATGAAATTTTGTCAGCTTCAGTAAAACTTCCACAATTTTGGACTAATTGTCCGGAAGCATGGTTTATTCATGCCGAAACACAGTTTAGTATTAAAAACATTACACAAGAAAACACTAAATACGAAAACATCATTACAGCTTTTCCGCAGGAAGTGATAATAACTATTTTAGATTTTATCCAAAATCCCCCTATTAATAACAAATTTACTGAACTTAAAAAAGTGTTGATAGAAAGACACTCACTTAGCGAAAATTTGAAACTTGATAAAATTTTAAAAGATTCTGAGATGGGTAAGCCCTCAGAATTTTATCGTTCATTAATTATATTAGCTGGGTCAAAAATTGTAGCGAAAATATTTTAAAGAAAATTTGGATTGGTAAGCTTCCTAAAAATTTGAGTATGATTTTGACTAGTTTGAGTTTTAATAATATTAACGAATTAACAAAATTAGCAGATAATATTTGGGAAGTGATAAACAAAAATGAAGTATTTTCGGTTATTACAATTTCAGATACAAAAGTTCAAAATTCTGTTTGATGTGTGAGAATTTTCAGAAACTTTCTTTGGAGTTGGCTGAAATTAAAACAGAAATGTATCGGAATCAATCTAGGTCGCGTTCTAATTCTAGGAACAATTTTAGAAATTGTTTTAGGCGTCGTTCTAACTCGCGTAATAATCCAAATTGGTTGTGTAGGTTTCACTAAAAATTTGGATATAATGCTAGAAGTTGTGAACAACCTTGTTCTTATAACAAAAACAAAGATTCAATAAATTTAGAATTTTCGACGCGTCGCTTATTTATTTTTGATAGAGAAAACAAACAAAATTTTTTAATTGATAGTGGAGCAGAAATTTCGGTATTACTCGCGACTAAATTTCTTTATACGAAACGTTCAGACATAATTCTCACTGCAGCTAATGGCTCAACAATTGCCACTTACGGGAAAATGCTTTTAAATGAAAATTTAGGTTTAAGACGTGAAGTTCCTTTATATTTTTGATTGCGGATGTAGACAAGCTAATAACTGGCTCCGATTTTCTATGTAAATATGGTCTTCTTATAGACATTAAACATAAACGTTTAGTAGATCCATTAACGAATCTCTCAGTTAATACAGTATCCTACTTTTGTGATATTCCATTGCCTAAATTATTTGTGGTTGACAATAAATTTACAAAATTATTAAAAGAGTTTCCGTCACTTATTTCAGAGCCAGATTATACTTAACTTGTTAAACATACAACAGTACATCGACTTGTAGCAGAAGGTAGTCTTCCATTTGTTAAGCCCAGGCGCTTAGATCCGGTAAAATACAAAATCGACAAAAAGGGAGTTTGATTTCTTAGTTAAAATAGGCATTTTTTCGTGCTTCAAATTCTTCAGTAGCATCACCACTTCACCTTGTACCTAAAAAAGAGTTGAATGATTGGCGTCCATGTGGTGATTTTAGAAGATTGAATATTGTAACTGTTCCCGATCGCTATCCTTTACCTCATATTCAGGATTTTAATATGAACCTGTTATGAAACCTTACTAGTATACTTACTATGGGCAGACAATTGTTTTAAAGTTGTACCAAGTTTACCTGATGGCAAAAAGAAATTGGGTGGTGTCTGCACGTGTGCGTCTAGCGATCCCGGAGCTTTAGCCACTTATGTGGATTCGTTAGACAAACAACCAACCAAACCATCAGTTGAGACAAACCCAAGGCCTAACAAGAAAAAATTATACGCACACGTAAGGGTTGAGAAGAAATAATTTCAAACACTTAAAATGACCATCGAATAAAATGTTAGCAACAGTAACACAACACTGCCTTTGCGTCGCGGTTCTACTGCCTATAACTTACCGCGCTTAACCCACCCTTCATGACTTCTCAGATGTTAGCGAGAAATCCCTATTATAATAACAACAGCAATTGATTTCAGACCATTATAAGAAACTAATTAACAATCCATTATTTTTATATCTAAATAATCTCATTAGCTGTTAACAAAAGGTATTTTAACATATAAATGGTTTATTTCCGTACTAAATTTATTTGTACATACGGGGAACGATACGAAATCGGAACAATATACAAAGAGGAATCTTACAAATTTACTAAAGAGTGCGTTATATTTAAAAAGGTGAAATATTATTAAGACAGAGTAATGAATCATATTAAATCAAATATAAGGTATTTGATTGAAATTTCCGCGCTCTTGAATGTATGCTACGAATTTAATATTAATACTTATTAATATCAAAGAATCTAAATACATTCCTAATACCAACCGTTTCATAGATTCTCTCGTTTCTCTTACGATCCACTGATCATACTTAATGATTATTAACACGGTAGTTAAATAAAAAAATGTATGTACATATGCAAAGCAAAAACACAAATTATAAGAAAATATAAATATTTGATTATAACATACGTGCATAGATGTTGCAGGAACTCGATGAAGGCCTTCTACGATGCTTCTGCTTTGCTGTAAAATGGTACTTTAGCACATATGTAAATATTCTAATTAGAATTCGATATTGCGATTGCTTCGCGTTGCAATTTGATTTTTGTTTTCTTGTTCTTATTGGAACGTCAATAAGACATTGGAAACTCTCTCCAATCACTTAAAAAAAATATTACTCTCTCCTTTTCTAACTTGAACATTTAATTATATTAAATTCTATTATTTTTCGACTTTTACTTTAATTTTCATAAAAACGTGAAACTCAAAAGGATTATAATTTCCTTTGTTAAATTCACAGGAAATTCATTGAAAACTTTGATACACATTTAATTTAATAAAACTATGTCACCTACACTATATTTTTCTCTCTCTTTCATATTAATTATATAATTTGTTTCTTTAAGTTATGTATTTCACTAAAGTATACATATTCATATATTTATAACCTTAATTTAAAGATTTAATTTTTTTATGTTAAAAATTGCTTTTTCCGTGTTTTTTTTCTCTGAACAATCTATATTCTAAAATTTGCTTAACTTGAATTTTTCTATTATTTTCTTTCCGATTTTCACCTAGAAAACTTTGTAATTTGCAGACTATTAGGACTATACTCCGTTCCTTTCGTGACAAAACTAAGTGCGTACTGGAAGTTAAGAGGAACTTGGAATTTCACGATTTCTCACGACTCTTGACTGCATTTATTTACGTATATGCCTTCTTTTTCTTAAACTATTTTTGCACTTATGCAATTATGATATCACTAAACATTTCGTTACTTCAACTAAACCTAAGAGTTCTCCATTGTGAAGTTGATGATGATGTAGCCCCAATCCGTGTTATTGCGAGTCCAATCCGAACATTGATGGCTCTTTGAAATCTTATGGTTTTAATTATCATTTAGATTTTCGAAAAACCGAATTATTGTGCACATTGAAGTTTCCGCTTTACTTACGGAATTAAATTCTGAACGGTTTTTACCTTTTGGCCGGTACTAGGCTCATCGCGCGATAATACAACTAAACTTTATCCAGAAAAAGGGACCGATATTGAAAAATTTGGGTCTTATGTAGACACGAAAAAGGTGGCGTGATTTTTTTAGAAGAGGATGGTTATATAGTAATTATCCAAATATATCTGCAGCCTTCACTAAATGCGTCTTTATGGGAAGTTATATGTTGCATTACTTTATATCTTTTCCATGATACCAACCTACTTTGCCATTAATTATGTCACGCAATTTGTACATGTTATTTCCTTTTGTGGCAATAACTGAGGATTTGATAAAAACTGGTGCGAGTTTGGCATTGAATTTCTTCAAGCTGTCGCTTTGAGCAAAGCTGCGACGATATATTTCGTCACCTACATTGAACTTCTTTAATATGCTGCGTAGATTATAGCGTCGAGCTGATTTTTCAAAAGCACTCTGAATATTTCTGGCCAGGTCAGTACGCACGAGTCGGAGCTTATCTATGCGGCCTATTACAACATCTCCTCCCAAAGACTCGAGCGTACGCAGCAAATTGTAGTCATCAGCATGACTTACCATCTGATGGCCAAACAGTGCGTAGTATAGCGTGCAGCCTACAGTTTGGTGGTGCCGAAGAGCTTCAGCTATTAGTTGAAGATTTTTGTCCCAGTTGATTTGATCAGTTTGGAGATATGATCTTATAACAGCTATAATGGAGCGATTGACCCTCTCGCTCGCGTTAGCTTGTGGACCATATAATACTCTAAAGGAATGTTTGATACCCCTTGACGACAGGCAATTGTTAAATTGGACGGATTTAAAGTGACTTCCGTTATCAGACACAATGAATTCGGGGGTGCCAAAAATAGGGAAAATTTGTTCGTTTAGGAAATCGCAAATGGTGGTAGCAGTAAACTTTTTTATCGGTTTGAGAAAAGGAATTTTGGGTAAGTGGTCGAGGACTATCAGTATACCGATATTTCCTTGTTTCGTTCGGGGTAAGGACCTAGAAGATCGATATATAACCTTTGAAAAGGACGTGAGGATTGTAAATTAGCTGTCATGGGTGGACGCAGAACTATGTGGATTTACTCTGCTGACAGGCATCACAACGTGAAATGAAAGTTTTAATATCGTTCACGATGGACGGCCAGTACAAATTTAAACGAAGCCGTTCCCAAGTTTTTCCCATGCCACCGTGGCTCTTGTTTGGAGGACAATGAGCTTTTCCTATTGTATCCTGGATTAAATCTTTTGGAATCCACAGTTTCCAACACATGACTTCCCTATCTTCATTTCCGTTGGCATATTCTGTTCGCTTATATACTTTGTCGTCTTAAACCTGCAGATCTGGCAAACTGCTTTTAGCTTCCTGAATTTTATGTTTTAATTTATTGTATTCCTCTGAGTTGAAAGCATCTGAATGTAAATTAATAATTGGGAACACCGAAACTTCTCCTAATTCATCAAAATTTTGCCTCGATAACGCATCAGGAACGATATTTTGGGAACCACGCCTATGTTCGATTTTAAATCGATAACCATGTAACATGAGTGACCATCTTGCTAACCTGCCACTTAAATCTTTTTGTTTCATTAGCCACTGCGAACTAGCATGGTCTGTCACTATGGTAAAATCCTGACCTTCAACGTAGGCGCGGAACTTTTTTAAGCTAAGAATAGCTGCTAGTCACTCAAGTTCCATCACACTATAATTACTTTGAGCGCGATTTAATTTTTGCGAAAAATACGCGACGGGTACTTCTACTCCTTCGTCGTTCACTTGGACTAAAACTGCTCCCACGCCTAGTTTGCTTGCATCGCATTGTATCAAAAAAGGTTTACTGTAATTGGCATTTGCCAAAATGGGTGCTGACGATAACAGAGTTTTGAGTAATTCAAACGAAGTTTGTGCATCTTCAGTCCATTTGAAAACCTTAGACTTTTTCAGCAAATTTGTCATGGACGCACTTACTGTAGCGAAGTTTGGAACAAAGCGTCTATAGCAACCAGCCATGCCAAGAAACCTGCGTAACTGCTTGACAGTGGTTGGTTGTGGATATTGTGTTACCGCTGGTATCTTATCCGGATCCGTACGTAGTGTACCGTTTCCCACAATATACCCTAAGTATTTAACCTATCGCAGACAAAATTTACTTTTCTCTATATTTATTGTCAATCCTGCGTTCCGTAAATGATATGCAACTTCCGACAATGTTTTCATATGAGCATCAAAACTCTCCGAGATGATAAGTAAATCATCGAGATATACGAACACACTTTCTCTTAAATTCGATGGAATCACGCGATCTATGATTCTACATAATGCCTGAGGGGCGTTGCATAAGCCGAACGGCATTACGCGATATCAATACACAGGACAGTTTGCATCGTGAAACACGTTAAATCTCTGCATTTCCCCGACAAGGGAATCTACCAAAATGCTCGCCTTAAATCGAGCGGAGGAATAAACTCGGATTTTGGTAATCGACTGAGTATCCCGTCTATATGGGGTAAATGGGTATGCGTCTTTAACAGTAACGCTGTCTACTTTGCGTGAATTGAAACACAGATGGACTTTTTCACTTTTACGGACTAAACCGACTGGACTCGACCACGGACTGTTGAGTGATTCCTCTTTATCCCTAACTCCAACATTTCATCTATTTCCCTGTGGACTAACTTTTCTATGGCAGGAGAAATAGGAAAGTATCGCCGTTTCAACGGACGGACGTTTGGCTCTAAATCAATGTCGTGTTCAATCAAATTGGTTTTTCCAAGGCCTTCCTTGGCATATGACGGAAATAAATCTTTGATGACTTGCAATCGCTTTTGTTGATCAGATGTCAGGGTATGCATATTATTTAAATTATCGCTACTTTTCGATTCTGTACTTTCACAATCAATTTGGCTTATTAAATGTGGTGCTATCTCAAAAGCTATCCTAAAGAATACGCCTAAAATCAAGTTTTCTTTCAAACTGGGAACTATATAAAAGAGTAAACGTTCAGTTTTACCTTTATAGGTAACATCGAGGTGAAATGTACCAAAGACAAATTGGTCATTGCCATCAGCAGTTCGTATCCACGAACAATGTTTTATGCTAATATTTCTTTCAGCACATATATTTTTTGCTAAATTATTACCTATACAGGATACTTGTGTTCCACTATCGAGCAAAGCTAAATGCGTTTCGCTGAAGCCTTTTAGCTGTATTTCGGCATAAGGCGTAAATCAGACGAATGCTTACTTAGTCAGTGAACATATCAAGTTATTTAAATTCCTTCTACCTATTTTTATGTTTTTCCAAAATATATTTAAACGTTTTGCAGACCGAGATTTGTGCGGTATTATCTTTTCTTTATTTCCAAAAAATTCCTTTCTTTTTTCTTCATAAAATTTCAATCGATCTTGATAAGGCACTAAATGTCGTAATTCGGGTTTGTAAAAATTTTTTGTTATTGTTACTGTTAGGTATTGTTTTATTTATTTCTTGCGAGGAACTAGTTTCGACTCCTCGCTCGCTAGCCCGTTTCTCGAACTGCATGTCGTACAAGTTGGCTTGTATACACCAACGCTACCACCACCATAGTTCGTTCCGCTACGCAGTCAAGGTAACGATGCCCTTCTTTGCGACAATTCCAACACATCAGCTTGATATTGCTCATACGACGTGTTACCTCGTCAACTTCAATGGCATCTTCTATAAGTTTTTTCTTCCTCTATTTCGTCTAGTTCGACTTCGCTAACTTGCTTACAAATAGCCGAATTGCGAAATGTAGTGGGCAAGGCAGCATTATTAGAAGAAGATTGTCTGGCAATTTCTTGTAATAAGCTTTTAATTCGCGCAATTTAGCTACAGAAGGAATTGAAACATATAAAAGCTGTTGCCGCAAACGCGGTCTTAGCCCTCTTTGTACGTATTGTCTCCTTGATATCGGTATCTGTGCGGTGCTGTGCGAAATGTGTACGCAACGCTTGGCAAAGATTGGGCCAAACGACGGGGTCTACTGAGCGCCTATATCGCCAGTACCAATCGTTTGCCTAATTTGTGAAAAAACTTTGCACATGCTCACAAAACAACGTAAAATTTCCTGCAAGGATGTCAATAACTTGAGATTCGACCCTGTAGATAAAATTTTCGAGTGATAATCGATTAAACCCATCAAATTTTATGTCCCAGTTGGATATAAGGCTTGCAATTTTGCCAGAGTTCGTCACATGGGAAATGTCACTACCGCGAGGAAAACTTATATTTGAGTGTCTATAACCGTTTGCATGCGCATTGGCCTGTGCTGAAGGAAGCTGAGAATCTGGCTGATCTTGTGGTCAGTCAACCAATGGGGGTAAATCATTATTTTGAGAAGGTTGCAAGTTAATATTTTGCAATCGCGATATAATATTGTTAACCGATTGATCTAAACGTTGTTCTAACTGTAATAATCGGGATTCAAAATCTTCTAATTAGTTCGCTTGTCTTGCGGAGACCACAGCACTAAGTTACGAATTCTGTTTTCTTCGCTCTGTGTATTTTGCAAACTAGTAATTGCATTTGCGCCTACAGCTTCGTGTTGTATTTGTTGTGAGTTATCATTTCCTGAAGCTCCATGTGTTTCCACAATGGCTTGTGCCAATTGCTGAGAGGGTTGTGCGTTAAATGATATGGACTACCTCCGCTGCTTTTTGGGACTACTTATAGGGTTAGGATTAGAGCGGGTAGACATAGTAAATGGTTTTGGCGGAAGATCATTTGAGCTACATTGTGCTCCACAATCCGGACAAGATGAATTTTTCTTCAGCCAGTTTAAAAGACAAGTCCGGTGAAATTTGTGGTCGCATGGAGTACGTATGGCATCTGAATTCAAAGTATAAGTTTCGCGAAAAACTGAACAAAATTTATTTAGAGTTTGTACCGGTGGGACGTACTCATTGCTGTGACGCATAGCCATGGTGTATATAATAAGAATAATAATCAAAACTGGATAAAGAAAAAACTAAATATATATATATATTTAAATAAAAATACAAAAAATTTATTTTCGATAATTCAAATAACCAAAGTTCGTATTTATGCAAAATCCACAAAAAATGTTTTTGTTAAAACGAAGTTTAAACTGCAAAAAAAAATGTTTTTGGTAAAAAAACTCAAATTATATATAAGTATGTATGGTCTTACCCTTCAATTGTTGTTCTAAGCTGTAATAAAATTGGCAAAAGGCATGTGTGTTTGTATTCACTTTCATATGATGTAAGCTTTTTTTTTATTGTTTCGGTACATGAAATTTCTATGTATTCCGACTTGCAACAGAAGCTAGATGGTGTTAGATGCGATATGGTCATGTAAACATATTAATTCGGAATCGTATCCTTAAGTGGTATTTAAAAAAAGCATATAGCTAAATTTAAAATATATCCAAAATAAATATTCCAATGACGAAAAATATGTCAGTTTTTTTTGCAGTTTTTTTCTTTTTTCCCAAAGCTACTGGCATGGTTAGTACGACTAGAATATATCCTATCCTTTCAAACTAAATTCCAAATACCAATGGTTTTGAGACCGTTTCTACAAAAATTTATATTATGCTTAAAAAAATTCCTATAGGACAAATTTGTTTGTTTGTGAAACCCCCAAGTAAAGATATTTTAATTATTATTTCTGATTTTCTTCTACGTCACGGTCCCACGTTGGGCGCCATTTTCTGTTATGAAACCTTACTAGTATACTTACTATGGGCTGGCAATTATTTTAAAGTTGTACCAAGTTTACCTGATGGCGAGAAGAAATTGGGTGGTGTCTGACCGTGTGCGACTAGCTGACCCGGAGCTTCAGCCACTTATGTGAATTCGTTAGACAAACAACCAACCAAACCATCAGTTGAGACAACCCCAAGGCCTAACAAGAAAATTTTATACGCACACGTAAGGGTTGAGAAGGAATAATTTCAAACACTTAAAACGACCATCGAATAAAATGTTAGCAACAGTAACACAACACTGCCTTTGCGTCGCGGTTCTACTGCCTATAACTGACTACTGACTTCTCAGATGTTAGCGAGAAATCCCTTTTATAATAACAACAGCAATTGATTTCAGACCATTAAAAGAAATTAATTAACAATCCATTTTATTTATATCTAAATAATCTCATTAGCTGCATATAAATGGTTTATTTCCGTACTAAATTTATTTGTACATACGGGGAACGATATGAAATCGGAACAATATACAAAGAGGAATCTTACAAACTTACTAAAGAGTGCGTGATATTTAAAAAGGTGAAATATTATTAAGGCAGAGTAATGAATCATATTAAATCAAATATAAGGTATTTGATTGAAATTTCCGCGTTTTTGAATGTATGCTACGAATTTAATATTACTACATATTAATATCAAAGAATCTAATTACATTCCCAATACAAACTCGTTTCATAGATTCCCTCGTTTTTCTTACGATCCGCTGATAATACTTATTGATCATTAACACGGTAGTTAAATAAAAAAATGTATGTACGTATGCAAAGCAAAAACCCAAATGATAAGAAAATATAACAATTTGATTATAACTTACGTGCATTTATGTTGCAGGAACTCGATGAAGGCCTTCTGCGATGCTTCTGCTTTGCTGTAAAATGGTACTTTAGCACATATGTAAATATTCTAATTAGAATTCGATATTGCGATTGCTTCGCGTTGCAATTAGATTTTTGTTTTGTTGTTCTTATTGGAACGCCAATAAGACATTGGAAACTCTCTCCAATCACTTAAAAAAATATCACTCTCTCCTTTTCTAACTTGAACATTTAATTATAATAAATTCTATTATTTTTTGACTTTTACTGTAATTTTCATGAAAACGTGAAACTCAAAAGGATTATAATTTCCTTTGTTAAATTCACAGGAAATTCATTGAAAACTTTGATTCACATTTAATTTAATAAAACTATGTCACCTACACTATATTTTTCTCTCTCTTTCATATTAGGTATATAATTTGTTTCTTTAAGTTATGTATTTCACTGAAGTATACATATTCATATATTTATAACCTTAATTGAAAGATTTAATTTTTACATTTTTTTTGTGTTAAAAATTGCTTTTTCAGTGTTTTTTTTTCTCTGAACAATCTATGTTCTGAAATTTGCTTAACTTCAATTTTTCTATTATTTTTTTCCGATTTTCACTTAGAAAACTTTGCAATTTTCAGACTATTAGGACTGACTAAGTGCGTACTGGAAGTTAAGAGGAACTTGTAACTTTTCGATTTCTCACGACTCTTGACTGCATTTACGTACGTATATGCCTTCTTTTTCTTAAAATATTTTTTTAAGGGTTTAAGTACGATCCACTTATGCAATTGTGATATCATTAAAATTTCGTTACTCACACTAAGCCTGAGAGTTTTCCATGGTGAAGTTGATGATGATGTAGCCCCAATCCGTGTCATTGCGAGTCCCAATCCGAACATTGATGGCTCTTTAAAATCTTATGGTTTTAATTACCTTGCGATTTACGCCTTTAGATTTTCGACAAACCGAATTATTGTGCACATTTAACTTTCCGCTTTACTTGCGGAATTTAATTCTGAACGATTTTTACCTTTTGGCCGGTACTAGGCTCATCGCGCGAGTATACATTTAAGACAAACTCTATCCAGAAAAAGAGACCGATATTGGAAAATTTGTGTCTAATATAGACACGAAAAAGGTGGTGTGATTTTTTTAGAAGAGGATGGTTAGATAGGAATTATCAAAATATATCTGCAGCCTTCACTAAATACGTATTTATCGGAAGTTATATATTGCATTACTTTATATCTTTTCCATGATACCAACCTACTTTGCCATTAATTATGTCACGCAATTTGTACATTTTATTTCCTTTTGTGGCAATAACTGAGGATTTGATAAAAACTGGTGCGAGTTTGGCATTGAATTTCTTCAAGCTGTCGCTTTGAGCAAAGTTGGACGGTATACTTGGTCACCTACATTGAACTTCTTTAATCTGCGCAGCGTATTAGCTGAGCTGATTTTTCAAATGCACTCTGAATATTTCAAAATTAGATTTAGTTAGGGCATATCACCAAATTCCTCTGGCTGAAGAAGATATTTATAAAAATGCTATTACAACACCTTTCGGTATGTTTTAATTCACGAGAATGCCTTCGGACTTAGAAATTCTGCACAAACCTTTCAAAGATTCATAAATGAGGTAGTAGGTGACTTTGATCTTGTATATGCTTACATCGACGACTTACTTATTGCAAGTAAAGGCGAAGAACAACATTTAAAAGATTTACGAATCCTTTTTCAACGCCTTACAGAGTATGGTTTAAACATTAAACCAAGTAAATGTACTTCTGGTGTACCAAGTATTGAGTTTTTAGGACATAACATTTCTGGAACAGGTATTCGACCTTCTGATGAAAAGGTATCAGCTATTCGCAATTTCGAACGTCCAAAGTCAGTTAAAGAGGCACAGAAATTTATTGGTATGGTAAATTATTATCATAGATACATTCCAAAACTAGCAGAATTTACAAACAAAATTTATGATCTAATTAACAAAGTAAGTAAGAAACGTGACAACATTTTGGTATGGGACGAGAAATCGAATGAAGCTTTTGAATGCATTAAAGATAAATTTGCATCTACGATATGGTTAAATCATTTTAACAAGGATGTTAAATTGTCTTTAACTTACTTACTTACTTAATTGGCGCTTAACCGTCTAAACGGTTATGGCCGTCCAACAAGGCGCGACAGTCGCTCCTTCGCTCCGCCAACCGGCTCCAATTGGCCACACCAAGGGAATTTAAATCGTTTTCCACCTGGTCCTTCCAACGGAGTGGGGGCCGCCCTCTACCTCTGCTTCCATAGGCGGGTTCCGATAGAAACACTTTCTTGGCTGGAGCATCATCTTTCATTCGCATAACATGGCCTAGCCAGCGCAGACGCTGCGTTTTAATTCGCTGGACTATGTTGATGTCTGCGTATAGCTCGTACAGCTCATCTTTAAATCTTCTTCGGTACTCGCCATCGCCAACGCGTAGAGGTCCATAAATCTTTCGAAGAACTTTTCTCTCGAACACTCCCAAAGCCGCTTCATCTGCTGTTGTCATGGTCCATGCTGCAGGACGGGTACGATAAGTGACTTGTAGAGTATGATTTTCGTTCGCCGAGAGAGGACTTTACTTTTCAATTGCCTACCTAGTCCAAAGTAGCATTTATTGGCAAGATTGATTCTTCGCTGTATTTCAGTGCTGATGTTGTTGCTAGTGTTGATGCTGGTTCCCAAATAAACGAAGTCTTTTACTATTTCGAAATCATGGCTGCCAACAGTAGCGTGGTTGCCAAGGCGCATATGCGCTGACTCTTTGCTCGATGACAGCAGGTACTTCGTTTTGTCCTCATTCACCATCAAACCCATCTTTACCGCTTCTTTTTCCAACTTGGAGTAAGCAGAACTAACAGCGCGGGTGTTTAGGCCGATGATATCAATGTCATCAGCATATGCCAGTAATTGCTTTAACAGTAGATGCATCTAACACAGCGATTGGGGGCGTTATACAATAAAATTACAATAGTAAAATTGAACCCATTGCATTCTTTTCTAAAAAACTTTCTCCAACTGAAATTAAATATAGTGCTTTTGATAGGGAGTTATTGGCGATTTACTTAAATATAAAACATTTTAGATATCTTTTGGAAGGACGACAATTTACAGTTTATACGGACCATAAACCTTTGACTACTGCTTTAACCCTCATTCGGCCGACGATTTTTACAACTCATTTTGGCCGACGCATTCACCCCGGTGACTGTTTAATCGAAGGTAAATATCTACATTTTACGTGAAAATATGTACTATATATTTATGCTATATAGAGCATTATCGGATGCCGATATTGAGACGCTGCTTCTTGGTGATGACGATAATGTTGAATTCGGCGATGTCAACGATGGTGAAGGTGATGAATGGCTACCAGGTGGCGAAATTGCATCGGATGCTGGGACAGGGGATGTGATTGACGAAGTGGGTGATCCAGATAGCGATGAAGAAATAGAAGGTACCTTGATTAATATTATTGGGTTGCAATTAGTGTATGAAGCGCCCGATGGAACTGAGTGGTCTCAGAATCCATCACCAACAGGTCAAACTCGTGGCCACAATATACTTAGACAAAGAGGTCAGCCAATGAAGTATATATTATGTGCAAATAGTTTTTTATTTGCTTTTAATTATGTTTAGGTGGGCCTGCTTGCCAAGGAGCTATGAGCCGCTTGGATGCATTTAATTTCTTGTTTTCCGATGTTATGAAGGATATAATAGTACGCTACACAAACAGAAAAGGCGAGCAGCTGGCTTAAATATGGCAGCGGAAACATCAACTTTCGCCCCCAAAAATATGTGAAAAAACTGACAGTATTGAAATGGATGCATTTTATGGAATTTTATAACTGGTGGTGTCCATAAGTCTAGCATCGAGACGATTGATGAGTTATGGGCTTCTTATTCATTCAACTATACCGTGCTGCGATGAGCAGAAATAGGTTCAAAGCTATTATCCGCACTATTCGTTTTGATGATAATAGAACACATGAAGCTCGAAAGAAAACTGATAAAGCAGCTCCAATATCGGAAATTCGGATGCTTATGAACGAAAACATGCAGAAGCATTATCGACCCCACAGTAATATAACAATTGATGAGCAACTTGATCCATTTCGTGGTCGATTGGCGTTCCGTCAATATATCCCCTCAAAACCACCAGTAAAATACGGCATAAAAATTTTTTTGGGCGTGTGATGCGGAAACCAGCCTTCCCTTACATGGTATACTATATTTAGGGCGCAACCTGGGCAGGCAACATCTTCTAATTTAGGTGAAAAAATTGTGCTTGAGTTGGTGCAACCATGGAAAATAGCGAACGAAATGTTACCACGGACAACTTCTTCACTTCATTGTACCTTGCCTATGAGCTAAAGAACGTCAAGCTCAGTTTAGTTGGCACTGTCCGTAAAAACAAGCGCTTAATTCCTAGAGAGCTTCAGTTTGATAAGTCTTCGCCTTTGGGTGAATCTAAGTTTGCGTTCCGCAATGAAAATGTCCTCTTGAGTTACAAAGCCAAAGCCAACAAAAATTTTGTTTGCTCTCTACCTTGCGCAATAATGCATCAATCGATTCTGCCTCAAACAAGCCTGAAATAATTCTCGAATGCAATCGTACAAAAGGTGGTGTCGATACAATGGATCAAATGCTCGGAATTTTCACATGCAAAAGAAAGTCTCATCGGTGGCCATTGACTCTATTTTTCAATATGTTGGATGTAATGGCATTAGGTGGACACATTATTTATAGGGATAATTATGTAAAGAGTCATGTTAGTATCAGCTGCCGAACTTATCTAAAAGAACTTTCTCGTGAATTGCTCACTGGGGCTATCAATGGGCGAGCATCAAGCCCCCGAATCCTGCAGCATTATCACATACGTACCTCTATGGAGGATGTTCTGAATACTCGTGTATCTCTGCCCTTTGCATCGGAATCGCAAATTGAGCAACGTGACGAAACAGATCGAATGAAAATCAAAGGCTAGTGTTATGTTTGTCAACAAGTGAATAAAAGACAACGGAACTCCCGGAAAGTTTGCTTAGTTTGTAAAAAGCCAGTGTGCCAGAAGCACATTCAGCCCATTGTCAAATGTGTTCAGTGCAGAGAATAAAGTTTATATTTTTTTATATAACTATGTTCTCATAAACGATCCTATACCAATAATATTTTCATATGTACATATCTTACCTGTGATTGGTATTTACTCGTGGTCACACAGGTGACTACGTCGGCCAAAAAAAGAATAAAAGTTTTCAACCCGTGACAGTTGTCTATGACTAAAATTATAAAACCTTATTTTGTATTTGTCCTACTTAAAATTCATTAACTTAGGATGTTACCGAAAATGAGTTAAAAAAATTTATTAAAAATATGTTTTTTTGAGGGGAGAATATTGAATAGTCACCCCGGTGATGCGTCGGTCGAACTAGGGTTAAATTCAAAAACAGAACGAAGTCCTAGACAAACGAGACACTTGGAATTTATAGCACAATTTACTGATACATACAATACATTAAAGGAGAACACAATGTTGTAGCAGATACGCTATCTAGAGCTTTTGAGGTTAATGCAAATAAATACAGAACTGAATTTTAAAATTTTACAAACTGAACAAGAAAAAGATGACTTAAATCAACTTGTATCTGATTCTCAATATCTAAATTTAAAACTAATCAGTATTCCCATTTTAAATTTTAATATTTGGTGTGAAATTTCAGGAGAAACTCCTAGGCCATTTGTATCGAGTAATTTGTGAAAAACAGTATTTGATCTTTTACATAGAATAGCACATCCGGGTACAAGAGCTTCACGACGGCGCATAGTTAAAAAATATTATTGGCCTAATATGAATAAGGATATTAATATTTGGTCAAAAGAGTGTCTTAATTGTCAAAAGTCTGAAGTTTATCGTCATACAAAATCCCCTGTTTTCAAAATTCAAATTCCCAAGAATAGATTTGAACACATCCATTTAGATATAGTTGTACCTTTCCTCTTTCAAAAGGGCATCGCTATATTTTAATGATTATTGATAGATTTACCCGTTGGCCTGAGGCATATGCATTAAAAGATATTTCAGCAACTACAATTGCAAATAAGTTTTATAGAGAACATATTTCTCGGTTTGGAGTTCCGTTAAAGATAACAACTGATCAAGGTAGCCAATTTACTTCGAAATTGTTTTCAGAGTTGACTTATTACTTGGTAGTCGCCAAGACTACAAGACGTAAAGACTACTATAACTCATTATCTCATTTTTCCATTTCTTTCAATTATCGATATCGAAAAAGTGGGCGTGGTTATCGTCCGATTTCATTCATTCAATACCAATCTGTGCTGAGTCCAAAAAAGCCCTTACACTCAAGTTATCGTGTTAACAGACGGATTGACGGACATAGCTTAGTCAAATATTTTTCGATACTGATAATTTTGACATATGGAAGTCTAAATATATCTCGATTCCTTTATACCTGAACAACCAACCGTTATCCAAACATCTCGAAAAAAATCCTACTTTTTCGGTATCCACAATCGACTTAATCGTTGGTAGCGTCTAGCGATTTGTTCTATGTCCTACTTAAGTCAACTGGAAAATCGGTAGTCTCAACTAACACAAAAAATTATGTTAGCATTGCTTATCCACTCAACCTATTTGTGCGTGGTGTCGTTATCACACTTTTTTTTTGCAATAACTGTCATTTAAAGTAATGTTTTGTAATAAATTTCAATACACTACTTCTTCTGTTCGCGACTAATATTCCTGTAAAAAAAAACTTCGGTAATAATTCAATACCTTACGGTAATAATTCAATAATTTCCGTCCTTTTACAAGGCTACAGTGCTGAAATTTTATATAAGCCGAAATACTTATTTTTAATTGCTTTCTTGCCTTGAAAATTTGAATTACTTTTTTATGGTTGGAAATTTAAGATATTCGAAATATGAAACAAATTTTAAATCTTGTCTTATCTTTAAATTAAAATTTTTAATTATTAAGTTAAAGAGTTAACTTAATCAAATTGTCATAGAAATATATTGGCATCAAAATTGCTAAAATGCAGTAAGTGAACTTTACTGCCTTTTTTCAATGAACTGTGTAATTAATTGATTTTTAATAAAACATCCTTGTTTAAGTTCTCAAACTTAAATATATTCAACAGTAACCAAAATATAACAAGTAAGGAAGGCTAAGTTCGGGTGTAACCGAACATTACATACTCAGCTTTGGAGACAAAATAAGGGAAAATCACCATGTAGGAAAATGAACCGGAATGCGTTTGTATGACATGGGTATCAAAGGGAAGATATTAAAGAGCACTTTAAAAGGGAGTGGGCCATAGTTCTATAGGTGTTAATGCGTATCTAAAAAGGGAGTGGGCCTTAGTGTTATAGGTGGACGCCTTTTTGTAGTGTAAACCGCCAACAATTTAATGCCAAATATTTAAATCAGTCTAATATGCTACTCTGATACAAAAATAGTCTAAATTTTCATCAACACATAAATATGCATTTGATAATTATTGCTGACATAGCCATTCACACGATTTAATATAGGTGTGTACAACACACAACCAAACAAATTTGAATTCCAGAAAATTTGCAAACATTGCATTTCCCATAGAAGTCACAGCTCAACACAGATGTGTAGGTACATATTTTGTATCGAGTTGTATGTAGATATGTAAGTATGTATACTTAAGATAGATATGCATGTAAAAGCCAAATTAAACTTCCTTAGTCCGAACGGCATAGTCGTAACCATACCCATATCCATAACCATCTCCATTGTGATCGATTAATGGTGCCTTAACCTAAAAATCGTGAAAATTTCATAAAAATGAAGAAAACGCAAAAAATTACAAGCATATTCCACAAAAAATAAGTCTCTTAGTCAAAACGTATACAAAACAATGAATAAAATCTACACAAAGTTATTAAATTCACCAACTCATATATTTTTAGGTTATGGATATGGCGAAAAACCAAAAACCAATTGGTTGCCTATGTATGGTTATGGCGTTAGCGTTATGGTATGGCACCATTAATCGGTTACATTGATTTCCATAAGGTAGGTTCGATCAGCTGTTTTATCTGGTTACGGTTTTACGGTTATAAGTCACCATTAATTACACCTTAAGTATGTATGCTTAAATGTAAATATGTATGTAAGAATATATTTATAATTTAATATAAATAAGCTGAAATATTTGAATAAAGATTCATTCAGAATTCACTCATTAAGGTCACAACTCTTTTTATTGCATTTTAATATTTTACATGGCGATCCTGCCTATGATTCTACTGGCTGAATTTTCAGCCTAATTTCATAGCTGGCAAGGATTTTACTGGCTGATTTCAGGCTAAGCCTTGTAAAGGAAAAAACAAAAAAGACACATTGGAATTACGGTAATTAGAAGACCCAAGGAAAAAACAAAAAAAGATACATTGCAATTGCGGCAATTAGAAAACAAAAACAAAAAAGATACATTGGTGGGATACAGATCAGCATGGCGCAAGGATGACACCGAGATCGTGAGGCGTTCGGAACTGGCAACTTAAGTATAATACGTATATTAGATTAGTTTTAACAATTTAAAAATTATTGTTAGGCAGGAAAATATTCGGGCAACCTAACGGCTGCCTATTGACAAGCAAAAATTTAAATTTCTGCTGCTGTAAAAACTTTTTACTAATTATTGAGCTGAGGGATTAAGGAAAAATAATTATAAAAATAAAAAACCGAATCCAGCAATGTAAACATTAGAGTGTTGAAAAAAAAGAAGATAAAATACAATTTTGTAAAACTATTGATTTTAAAATTATGGAAAGATCAAGAAGAATTAAAAGTTATGTAAAAGGCCCACTTGAGGACCCTACAAATGAAAATAAAATTGTAGATGAGGAAAAAACTCTAATTTGGTTGAAAAGTCATTGGAAACTTATTGAGATGCCTGGGGAACCAACAATATGGAATGTTAGGAACCCACACGCAACAGCAGCTGAAGAGATATATAGATGGGAAGTAAAATTTATAGGAAGAACAGATTAAAATATTGAAAAAAAAAATGTTTAATAAAAGAGTTGCATCAGTTGCATCAGTTTGTTTCTGAAACTCTACTCAACCTATAATAAATTCCTAAAAAAGCGATATGCTAGCTGTGCAGACGGTTTAGATAAGGTTTAACTAAATTTTAACTGCCATCCCCAATGGGAAAATGGGAAGATATCGTTAAACTACTCAGAGAAGAAAAAACGATAGGAGAAAAATCTTACAAATGTATTAATAAAAATACAAAAGTTAAGGCAGAAACAGTAGTAAAGCATCTTAAAATAATAGTTGAAGCATTTAACAAAATAGGAGAAATAATTCAGCAGTTAAATGGTAAACACGACGGCAATCGAAAAGACCAAGCATATCAAATTTTTTCCAGCATTAGAGACAAATTGGTGTCCTCACTGGCAAGATATGATATAGATTTCATAGTACCAACGAGTTTCAAGAAGGAAATAGAAATAGACTATAGCACATTCCTTCTGGAGTCAGCATCCGATTTAGAAGAGGAGCCAAAAGTAGAACAAAAAGAAGAAGAAAAACAGAAACAAAAGGAAATTTTAACAGAGACGCCAAACTACCAAACAAGAAAAGACAAAATGGCTCAAACCACAGTAGAATTCTTAAAAACGGCTTCGTCAATTCTACCTGAGTTTGATGGTAAACATGAGAACTTACATAGCTTCTTAGACGCACTAGATATCCTAGAACAAATTAAGGATACTCACGAGACCATAGCAGTCTCCATGATAAAAACTAAGCTCAAGGGAACAGCTAGAAACCTTTTGAGCACCGAAAATTCAATACTAGCAATAAGGCAAAAGTTGAGTTCAGCAACTAAAGGTGAATCTGTAGAAGTTTTGACTGCAAAACTCCCAAACATCCAACAGTGCAGTAAAACAGCTAACCAGTACACTGCCGAAATCGAAAAATTAACAAAATCGTTGGAAGGTGCTTACATATCAGACGGTCTTGCACCTAATTTGGCAACCAAATATGCCACACAATCAGCTGTAAAGGCCATGTGTAAAAACTCGGCTAACGAAAGAGTAAAACTGATAATGCAAGCAGGAACGTTCACATCTATTAACGAGGCTATTTCAAAATTCACGAATAGCTTTACTGAAGTCACGGGTAACCCAAATACAGTGTTACGCCTGACGCGCTCACAAGGAATTACCGAGGTAACTTCCGAATAATTATCGAAGTAACCAAAACCGAAGATATTACGGTAACACTAACAGATATATAACAACAGTAGTAATAGACAAAATAATAATATCCAAAGACTTAATTTTGGAGGTCAGTCAAGATAATCCAATCAGAGTAACACAAGAAATCTCCGTAATATGAACCAACAGGCAAACCAGCAAACTCCACTCCAACAGTAAATTCTAACGGTAATAAAATATGCACATTCAACTTGCATATAAACAGCTACATATCTTCCAATACTAGCCTAAATAAGTCAACTTCGACGTTCCTGATAGATACAGGAGCGGATATCTCAATAATAAAGAAGGGTCAAATTGACAGTAATGTCACAATAAATAACTCACAAATCACAGATTTAAAAGGTATTGGCCGAGGCATAACAAGCAAACTTGGAACGGTAAAAGCAGATCTAACAGATGATAGTCTTTTAATACGACATAAATTTCACATAGTAGAAGACAATTTCCCAATCCCATGTGATGGAATTTTGGGACTCGACTTCACTAAAAAACATAATACTAGTACCTCAACAAAAATTGACTAATGGCATTTTTGTAGCCAACACGTTAGTAAACTCAAATCAAGCTTTAATAAGAATAATAAATACAACAGATAAACATGCAATCATTCAAGATTATGACATCAAAACAGAAAGTTTAGAGGATTATGTAATAATTGAAAATACACCTCACTGTAAAGCTAATAATAAAGAAAAGTTATAAAGATTGAATAAAAATTTCCCACCATCAGAATTCGTTGATATATTCTCATTAGAATCAGAACCAACAACTTTTACAAACAAAAGTTGCATCTAAAGGATAACACTCCTGTGTATATTAAAAATTATAGACTACCCCAAGCACATAAGAATGAAATAAATAAACAAGTAAATAAACTAATTCAAGATGATATTGTTGAACCATCAACCTCAGAGTAGAACAGCCCTATTTTATTGGTACCAAAAAAATCTCTTCCGGAAAAACAAGAAAAAAGGTGGAGATTAGTTGTTGATTTCAGACAAATAAATAAAAAATTAACAGCTGATAAATTCCCTTTGCCTAGAATAGATGATATTCTGGATCAATTGGGAAGAGCGAAATATTTATCATGCCTAGATTTCATGTCAGGATTTCACCAAATAGAACTCAGCCCAGAATCAAGAGATATCACTTCCATTACAGCGGACAACGGTACTTATCGTTTCAAGAGATTACCTTATGGCCTCAAAGTAGCGCCAAACTCATTCCAGAGGATGATGACAATGGCATTCGCAGGTCTAAAACCATCACAAGCATTCTTATACATGGACGATTTAGTCGTATTAGGATGCTCTGAAAAACATATGATTAAAAATTTACGGGATGTATTCTCCACATGCAGAAAATATAATTTAAAATTACATCCGGACAAATGTCTATTTTTCAGCAAAGAAGTCACTTATCTTGGACATAAATGCACAAGTACTGGAATTTTACTAAGCAAATGTGAAATTGTTCAAAATTACCCAACTCCCAAAAATGCCGATGAAGCAAAAAGATTTGTCGCATTTTGTAATTATTATAGAAGATTCATACCAAATTTCGCGGAATACGCCAGGATTCTAAGAAGACTTAGTAGCAAAAATGTAATTTTCAATTGGACAGACGACTGCGAGAAATCTTTTAATTACCTAAAAAATGCATTAGTTAGTCCAAATATCCTACAATATCCCAATTGTGATAAAGAGTTCTTTATTAGAACCGACGCAAGTGGTTTTGCTTGCGGTGCTGTGCTAAGCCAAGAATATGAAGGAAAACAATTACCCATTGCCTATGCCTCAAGATCATTTACAAAAGGCGAAATAAACAAAGCCACGATCGAAAAAGAATTAGCGACCATACATTGGGCAATTATATATTTTAGACCATATGTTTATGGCAGAAAATTCACAGTGAAAACGGATCATCGACCTTTACGTATTTATTCTCAATGAAAACCCTTCATCTAAATTAACTAGAATCAGGTTAGATTTGGAAGAGTATGACTTTGGGGTGGAGTACATAGCCGGAAAAGAAAATTACGTGGCAGACACTCTGTCACGAATAGATATCAATGATTTGAAAGAAATGTCAGTACAGGCATGTAAAATAATGAAAGTCACGACAAGATCGCAAACTAAAAAGAATTCCAGTAATAACAGTAATAGAAATGAAGAGAAGAAAAATCACAAAGAGAACCTTATAATATACGAAGCGCTTAATAAATGTGAAATAAAAAGACTAGTCCAGCTCGTTTTCGATCCTCCGAAATTATATGTCAAAAAAGGAAAGAAAATTTGTAGTGAAATAAATATAGAAAATCAAATTGTTGAGGCGAAGATTGACTTAGGCCAATTCTTTACCAGGCTTATGGAAAAAGGCGACAATTTGGGAATTAAGAAAATACAGTTGTCCTTAGGAGACAAATTGTTTAATTATACTCGAGTAGACACATTTAAGGAAGTAGGTACCAAAGTTCTCAAAAATATAACTATTGCATTAACTCCGAAGGTTGTGGATGTGACGGAAAATGATAAAATTAAAAAGGTTCTTCAAAAATATTACGATGATCCTGTTAATGGTGGCCACCCAGGAATCAATCGAACAACTAATAAAATAAGACAAAAATATTACTGGAAAAATATGAAAAATGATATAAGAAAATATATAAAGAAATGCGTTAATTGCAATAAAAATAGAATTTATAAAAATTTAAAAGACCTACAAACACAAAATACAAAAGTAGAATTAATTTATAAAAATATAATGCTCATGCATTCTCCAAATGCATAAGCACTCTGAAAAAAAGGAGATGTAGTGTAAACAGCCAACAATTTAATGCCAAATATTTAAATCAGTCTAATATGCTACCCTGATACAAAAATAGTCTAAATGTTCATCAACACATAAATATGCATTTGATAATTATTGCTGACATAGCCATTCACACGATTAATACAGGTGTGTGTACAACACACAACCAAACAAATTTGAATTCTGCATTTCAACATTGCATTTCCCATAGAAGTCACAGCTTAACACAGATGTGTAGGTACATATTTTGTATCGAGTTGTATGTAGGTATGTAAGTATGTATGCTTAAGGTAGATATGCATGTAAGTATGTATGCTTAAATGTAAATATGTATGTAAGAATATGTTTAGAATAATTTAATATAAATAAGCTGAAATATTTGAATAAAGATTCATTCAGAATTCACTCATTAAGGTCACAACTATTTTTATTGCATTTTAATCTTTTACATTTTCGAGATATCGCCATAGAGGTGGACCAGCGATGACTCTGGAATGTGTCTGTACGATATGGGTATCAACTGAAAGGTGTTAAAACTAAAAATAAAAAAAGGGAGTGAGCCTTAATTCTATAAGTGGACGCCTTTTCGAGATATCGCCATAAAGTTGGACCAGGGGTAACTCTAGAATGCGTTTGTAAGATATGGGTATCAAATGAAAGGTGTTAATGATTATTTAAAAGGGAGTGGGCCTTAGTTCTATAAGTGGACACCTTTTCGAGATATCGCCATAAAGGTGGATCAGGGGTGTTTCTGTAATGTGTGATATGGGTATCAAATTAAAGGAATTAATGAGGGTTTTAAAAGTGAGTGGCCCTTAGTTGTATATGTGAAGGCATTTTCGAGATATCGACCAAAATGTGGACCAGGGTGACCCAGAACCAGGCCCGACGGGAGGGGGGGGGGGATTCCCCCGGGTCCGGGTTTCTCAGGGGGCCCCGTAATTTAGATGTACTAAGAATGTTTTTTTTAATTCAAGATAGTCTTTAGTTGTTCTATGTGCAAATTTTAAGCCGAATTTCAAAAGCAACGAATATTGGTAATGATTTTTTTGCCTGGGCCTGAGGAGACAATAAAAACATCAAACAAAGATGTGTTTCTCAGGGGCCCGCGATTTAGAGGTACTAAGACATTTTTTTAATTCAGGAGAGTCTTTAGTTGTTGCATGTGCAAAGTTTAAGCCGAATTTCAAAAGCAACGATTATTGGTAGTGATTTTTTGCCTGGGCCTGAGGACACAATAAAACCATCAAACAAAATAAAAATAGCTTCCAACAATACCACCAACTCTGTATCAAAGTCCAGATTATTTAAACGACTTCGATATCGGTACCGTGAATAATGAGTTTTTGCGATCCGACCACCTGCCCATACTTATTTCGCTTGAGCGTACCGCCGACTTCATCGTCACCGACAAACGCACTTTCATAAACTTCAAAAAAGGAAAGTGGGAAGAATATAAATCTTTTACAGACAACCGCTTTGTTGCCCTCCCTATCCCGACTGATGCCCGCCAAGGGGAGCGTGCCTTCCGAAAGGTCATTGAATCCGCCTCGGCACGTTTCATTCCCGCCAGGAGAATTTCCGAAATCCGGCCCAATTCCCGGCGGAGGCCGCAAACTTAGCGAAAGAACGTGACCTTATAAGACAGCTTGATCCAGGCGACCCCCAAATAAGGGATATAAACCAACGCATCAGATTGCTTGTGGACGAACACAAGCGGGCGAAATGGGAGGAGCACCTAAGAAGTTGTAACCTCTCTACCGGTGTGGGTAAACTTTGGTCCACCGTAAAGTCCCTACCGAATCCGACTAAGCACAAAGAAAAAGTCTCCAACGCCTTTGGCGACAAAGTGCAGTCAGATGCGAAAAAATGCGCGAGCGCTTTCTGCCGACAATATATAATGCATCCTACGGTCGACAAAGATAGACGGAGAGCCAATAGACACTCACATAAACACAAATTCAGCGCGTCACCAATCACCATCACCGCTAAAGAGGTTGAGGACGCCATTGGTCGCGCTAAACCATCCAAAGCAGCCCAGACGGCATAGCCATGCCGATGCTTAAAATCCTAGGGAAAGAGGGTTTCAAATATTTAGCGCATGTCTTCAACCTGTCTCTTTCCACTTTTGTCATACCCGAGAAATGGAAAATGGCCAAGGTGGTCCCGCTACTAAAACCTGGGAAACCAGCTAACATAGGTGAGTCGTACCGTCCGATATCTCTCCTATCGCCAGTAGCAAAGACGCTTGAAGCCATTTTGCTCCCTTATTTCCAAGCAAATTTGCATCTAGCCTCTCATCAGCATGGCTTCAGAAAACTCCATAGCACTACCACCGCGCTAAATGCCATTAGCACCCAGATAAATTGCGGTTTAAATCAATACCCCCACCATAGAACAGTACTCGTAGCGCTAGACCTATCAAAAGCTTTTGATACGGTCAACCATGGCTCGTTCCTGCAAGACCTGGAATGGTCTACTCTTCCCCCATGTCTTAAAAGGTGGACCGCAAATTAACTGGGTGGTCGGCAGGCATCGGTGCAATTTAGAAACGAAACATCAAAACCAAGGAGAATTAAACAAGGGGTGCCACAGGGTGGTGTCCTATCCCCACTTTTGTTTAATTTCTACATATCTAAGCTACCCTCACCACCTACACCGATGACTGCACAATAATGGCCACAGGCCCAGGCCCAAAGATCGATGAGCTATGCAATAAAATAAACGGCTACCTCCCTGATCTCTCCAATTTTTTCGCCTCGCGAAACCTGGCATTATCACCGACTAAATCTTCCGCGACCTTATTTACAACATGGACGTCCCAAATGTCGACCATTTTGAACATCCACGTCGATGGCACTACGCTACCGACTGTCCTACACCCCAAAATCTTGGGTGTGACGTTTGATCAGGATCTACATTTTGGTGAGCACGCAGCCGAGATATCAGAGCCGTAACAAAATCCTCAAATCCCTCGCTGGCAGTACCTGGGGAAAAGATAAAGCAACGCTCATGACTACATACAAAGTAATTAGCCAGCCGATTACGTGCTACGCGTCACCCATATGGTCGCCAAGCCTAAAAATTACCCACTGGAAGAAGCTACAGGCCTGCCAAAATACTGCTCTCAGAATTGCCACGGGCTGTTTTCTTATGTCCCCAGAACACCATCTGCATAATGAGGCGAGAATACTCCCCATCAGGGAGAGAAATGAGATGCTGACCAAACAGTTCCTGTTGAATACCCAGAAACCTGAGCATCCCAACAGACATCTGATTGATGAACCAGCACCGCCTAGGGGCTTAAGGAGTCATCTCCGTAAGCATTTTGAGGAAATACGGCACCTGAGAACCCAGACGTATGAAGCGAAAAAAATACAAGCAGGTCCTTGGTGAACTCCATAAACAGGCGTCGGACCTTTATGCAGGGAATCACTCTTGCTCAACTTCGTTCTGGATACTGTAACAGGTTAAACTCTTACCTATCCAGAATCAACCCCGACATACAAAATGTATGCCCCGCTTGCAATGTGTCCCCACATGACACCAACCATCTCTTTAATTGTAATGTGGAACCAACGCCTCTAACACCCCTTTCCTTATGGTCCACCCCTGTTGAAACGGCAAGATTCCTTGGACTCCTGTTAGAGGATATTGATGAAAATTTGTGATCGGTGGCGGCTGTTAGGTGGGGCGAAGCAATGCTACAACAACAACAGTTTTTGCGATCTGAAGAAGTCAACGAAATAATTCGTCGAGGTCATCAAAAGTGTCCTCTTATTATTCCACCTGACTATCATGACGAGGCATTTTCGACCTCGTTGTTAAACAGAAAGTGGGAGAAAGTGGAGCGTGACAGGTAAGTGTGGAGTGCCAGCAGCAATGCTTTTTATTGCCTACCATGTCGTCTATTAAGCACCAATACTTTAAATCGATCTAAAATTTGTTCTGCGGATATTCGAAATTCCAGATATGGAAGAAGCTATACGATAAACTGCCATCACACTAAAATACTCAAGATCACATTAAATGTTATATTCAATGGCGATCTTTACAAAATCTAATTCAAAAGGAGGCTACAATTGATACACTTATCAATGACCAGCTGATTACTGAAACTCAAAAGTGGGAAGAAATTTTATATAGAATTTTGGACACTATTTTATTTTTGGGTGTAAGAGGCCTAGCTTTCAAAGACGAAAGTATAGATCTTGGTGAACGATGGACATTTTTTGGGCATTTAAGATCTCATAAGCTAATATGATCCGATACTTAGAGATCATTTGGAGAAAGTTAGGATTTCACAACAACAGCACAAACGTTTAAAAGTTCACTATCTTTCGCCAGACATTCAGAACGAGTTTATAGAAATTTGTGCAAAGCACGTGAGGGAACTATATTAGATCAGGGCAAGAAAGCCAAGTATTTTGCTATTATCGTTGATCCTATGCCTGATGCTAGTCACGTTGACAACGTTCATTTTGCGCTAACTCCATTTCAATTCGAAAGCAACAAATTTTACAATTCAAGAACGGTTTCTAAATTTCGTGAATTGTAACCAAAAAACTGGTCAGAAAATCGCTGATCAAATTTGCCATAATGATTGAAAATTGCCTTGCACAAGGGTACAATAACGGCGCCAATACGAAAGGAGCTTACAACGGAGCACTACGTCACATTCTAGACAAAAACTCGAATGCTGATTACTCGCCTTGTGCAACCCACAGTCTCAATTTATGTGGTGTTGATGCTGCAGAATGTTGTACGGCTGCAATTACTTTCTTCGGAGTTGAACAAAAATATTTTACTATTTTCAGCAGCAGTGCACAACGATGGGGCATCCTCAAAAAAAATGTACCGAGCTCTCTTCATAGTTTTTCCGACAAAATCCAAATTTGACTGCGCAAGCATACGGCGATGTCACCGGCATTCTCTAGTATATCAGCAAGTTCGAATGTATCTTGCTGTCCTCAATTTGGTTCAAAATACTGACTACCATTAATGAAAGAGACGTCCCCATAGAGGTCCGACAGTTGAGGTCCGACATCTAGATTTCTTATTAGCTTATTTGAAGTTGATCAGGAACCAATGGGAAACAATTTTAAACAAATGCAAAACAATTGCTATTCAATTGAGCATCTCGCCAAAGTTTCCGGACATTCGAAAGAGAAAACCCAAAAGTCGTTCTGAAGATAATTTAAATGAGATGATTATGGATGATTCAGAGTCTTATTTTAAAAACAATACATTCGTGGTGATCATTGTTTCGGTAATCATTGGCATTACTGAACGATTTGCAGCTATGAGAAATCTGAGCGAGACGTTTTCCTTTATGTGGCAATTTGAAGACATGGATGAAACTACGGTTCGGGCGAGCGAAACAAAATTGGTGAAAAATACAAGTCGGACATTTCTCAATGCTTAGAATACGAAATAATTCACTTGAAACACATTTACGAAGCAAATTTTGATAAAGGTCTGTCACCATTGGAATTGCTAAATGCCGTCTATGTTCAAAATCTGTATACAATGTTACCCAACATTTGTGTTGCTTTACGTATCTTTTGCACTATACCTGTCAGTGTAGCTAGTGCAGAACGTTCCTTCAACGTCCTTTCAAGAATCAAAAACTTTCATAAGTCGTGTTCATCTAAAGAGCGAGTTTTAGGACTTGCCATGCTTTGTGTTGAATCCGTTAAGACAGTTTAGTTTTGATATTATTATAAAAAATTTTGGAGCGAAAAAGAAAGAAAAGCCACTTTTTTGCCCCTATTACGGTTTACAACTCAACTTAGTTGGGTTGTAATTAAAACAAATCAACTTTAAGAGAACTCAACTCCTGTTTGGTATTACGAATTACAACTTATTTCAGTTGAAGTTGCATTGATGCCAAGTTGGCAATTGACAAATGAACAGCTGATGAATTTGTAGAGGAAATTCAAGCATTTGCAAAGGTGATTTTTGTATTAATAGCAAAATGATGAGCTTCTAATGAAGTTAATTTGCAGATTTATAAGTTATTTTCGGTTAAGTAGGGAATGATATTGCTCGCGGGACGGCTGTACCACTATTTTAAAACTACACTCCTTGCTGACGGCAGCTATCAAAAATGCTGTGGAAATGATCTTAGTGTTGGACTGGACAACATCTACAGTGAATAAAGAGGTTTTAGATATTGAGGAGCATATTTATGCGAAGTGGATTAAAACCCATATGACTCCAGAGCAAAGCGCTACAAAAACCTCAATTTACTCTAAAACGGGATCCCCAGGAGTAGTGGGTAGTATCGATGGGACTCACGTTCACATAATTTCACCTATTTTGGCTGCATCCGAACTGCACCCTGCTTAGTCCAACTTCGGGATGTCGCTGCAGAAGGTCAAAAAGTTGTTCAATGTAGTCCTTGGTTGAAAACTTGTTTTTTGTATAAATGTGTACAAAATTGCTGATTATAAAGTTTAAATTAATTTTAAAAAAAGTTTAGTTACTCGCTTTCCATTTCTTTTAAATTTTTTTTTCCGGCAACGTTTTACAAGAAGGTGGCTCATCTAATTTTTTTCAAAGGTGGTATCAAAAGACACGTTTCGACATCCGTTTGAAGAATCTGAAAGCGGAAATTAAAAATTTTATTTCTGTCGAAAGATATTTACAAATCCCATAAAATGGCCCCGAGAGGGTCCTAAATATGAGGCCCGATCCATAGTTTTTTTGCACAGATCACATTTCTGCGTTGGGGGCTTTCTGCCGCGATTTGTAAAAATAACCCTGGGTGTGTCCAACGTCTTTCCGCATTAGTGTGTACAAAAAATCTGGCAAAATACAACCACATGAAAATTTGAACTGAAATGATATCACAGAAATTTTTTTAATTTTTGTTTTCGGATTCTTAATTCGGAGGCCGCGACGTGTCTTTTGATAACAATTTTGAAAATTTTTGTTAAAAATTAAGTGGTGAACCGTTTTGTAAAACGTTACCTTTTTCCAAAGAACTGCAAAATTATATGAGACAACTGCCAGTAATCAGTTGTCAGATTCTGATGTCTTTGACAACTACACAAACACAAAGTTGTAAACGATAATGCCACAAAAATTTGTAAGGCTAGACAACTTCAACCGACATTTTTTTGACAGGTTGAGTTGTAATCTGTAATACCAAATTGCAAAATTTCAACTGAAACAGAGTTGAGTTGTAAACGGTATCCTAATCTTCTATATTGAATAATTAAAATTTATAATCATCAATAAATTTATCAGAAATGTATTAAAATGTTACCAAATAACTAGAAAAGATTATTTGAAACAATATGTGGCTGTTAAAAGAGAATTTTATTTCTACGTTACCATAAAACAGTATAAATAGTAAATATTAATTTTATTTTCAGCTCTTAGTTCAAAAATCATTTAGTTGATGTGGCAAAAATTTTTTTGATGTAATCCATCAATAATGATTCATGAATGAGACGTCATTAATTCAAATTAATCAAATGTATTAGTGGATTTTTTATAGGGGGCCCGTAAATTGTTTAGTCCCGGGCCCGGATTTCCTCTCTACGGCCCTGCCCAGAACATCACCTTTCGGGTACCGCTAATTTATTTATATATGTAATACCACGAACAATATTCCTGCCAAGATTCCAAGGGCTTTTGATTTCGCCCTGCAGAACTTTTTCATTTTCTTCTACTTAATATGGTAGGTGTCACACCCATTTTGCATAGTTTTTTTCTAAAGTTATATTTTACGTCAATAAACCAATCCAATCAACATGTTCCATCCCTTTTTCCATATTTGGTATAGAATTATGGCATTTTTTTCGTTTTTCGTAATTTTCGATATCGCAAAAGTGGGCGCGGTCACAGTCGGAATTCGCCCATTTTTTATACAAAGATAAAGTGTGTTCAGGTAAGTACGTGAACTAATTTTAATAAAGATATATCGATGTTTGCTCAAGTTATCGTGTTAACGGCCGAGCGGAAGGACAGACGGTCGACTGTGTTTAAAAACTGATCGTGGCTTCAACCGATTTCGCCCATTTTCACAGAAAACTGTTATCGTCATAGAATCTATGTCCCTACCAAATTTCACAAGGATTGGTAAATTTTTGTTCGACTTATGGCATTAAAAGTATTCTAGACAAATGAAATGAAAAAGGGCGGAGCCACGCCCATTTTGAAATTTTCTTTTATTTTTGTATTTTGTTGCACCATATAACTGGAGTTGAATGTTGACACAATGTATTTATATACTGTAAAGATATTCAATTTTTTGTTAAAATTTTACTTAAAAAAATTTTTTTTAAATGGGCGTGTTCGTCATCCGATTTTGCTAATTTTTATTTAGCACACATATAGTAATAGGAGTAACGTTCCTGCCAAATTTCATCATGATATCTTCAACGGCTGCCAAATTACAGCTTGCAAAACTTTTAAATTACCTTCTTTTAAAAGTGGGCGGTGTCACGCCCATTGTCCAAAATTTTACTGATTTTCCATTTTGCGTCATAAGGTCAACCCATTTACCAAGTTTCATCGCTTTATCCGTCTTTGGTAATGAATTATCGCAGTTTTTCGGCTGGTTATAGTCCGATTTCATTCATTTTAAATAGCGATCTGAGATACCTCAAAATTTACTCAAGTTATCGTGTTAACGGACAGACGGACGGACGGACGGACATGGCTAAGTGAATTTCTTTCTTCGCCCAGATCATTTTGATATATAGAAGTCTATATCTATCTCGATTAGTTTATGCCGTTACGGATTACCGTTATGCGAACAAAATTAATATACTCTGTGAACTCTGCTCAGCTGAGTATAATAATACTTATAAGCGCTTGATCGTGGCATATCATCCTCCATGCCTCATTTTTTCAATATAGTTTCAATGTTTTTTGTGACTTTTGGTTTGGTAAATGTTAAAAATATGGTATTTAATGTATTGTATTTTATAATAAATAATTACTGGGGTATTCTTACCTAGAGGAACCACTCGGGAAATGGTGCCCCCTTATACGAAGATAATTGCATAGAGTGATAAGAAAAACGAGCCGTTCAGTGGTGAATAATTCATTATAATTCCTTATAAATGTAAACAACAAATCACTAGAAAACGTGTGTGGTTAATGGTTTTAATATTTATGATGCATAGATTATATTTTCAGCTTTTAATTAGTTAATGCAGTCATCGACTGATACTCGTCGTATCGTAAAGGTAGTGCGTTCAGTTATCTCAGTGATTTTCTTTGTTATTCTCATTTGTGCTTTTCTTACACACTCTGCAAGTCTCTTCGCAGTTTTCTCTGCAATAGTGTCTTTAAACGCGTGTGTTATTGTTTCGCACTAACAAGTGCGTAGTTACTATCCCCCCGGGGTACGCCCGCTTGGAGATAACAGGTTTAGTCTGTTATCCTCAAGCCCAAGCCGGAAAAAGAAAAAAAACATTAACTCACCAAATGAAATATTTCCATCCTTTACAAAAATAAAAAAGGAACACCCAAAATATTTAGTAGCAAGTGCTGTAAACTCACCTAAACCGCTCAATAAATATTCATGACAAAAGCTCTAAAAAACATTAGCTCCGATATAATAAATATTTCCGAACTAAGGGATGGAAATTTACTTCTCCTGGTCAAAAACGAAATCATAGCGAACAAGTTCTTAAATGCCACAAAATTAATATGAGTTTGTAAAGTTAAAATCGAGTTCCATAATAATTTAAATAGCTCAAAGGGAACAATATATGCACCATGCCTAAACGATATCCCAGAGTCAGAAATTATTGAAAATCTTAAAGAGCAGGGTGTTATATCTGTTTTCAAGTTCCCCAAATACGTGGAAGGTAAACAAATACTGAGCGGAGTACATCTCCTAACCTTCGACATGTATCACTTACCCGAAAAAGTTGAAATATCCTGGTACACCACAAAAGTGAGGCCCTATTATCCAAACCCTATGAAATGCAAAAACTGTCACCTTCTTGGCCATACAACTAAACGTTGTGTCAATCCTCCTGCCTGCGACTCTTATGCACTTCCCCCCCATTCCCCCGAAGAATGTACGCGATCAAACTGCGTAAATTGTACAGGTCCTCACCCCGCATCTAACAGATCATGCCCTAAGTTTTTGCAAATAAAGGAAATCATTAAAATAAAAACAGACAAAAAATGTACTATGCGCGAAGCAATAAAAACATATAGAACCCAATCTTCCCCTAATCTGCACCCCTCCCTTTCCTTTTCTTCAATTACAAAAAGCATTGCAAGTCCACAAACCAAATCAAATGAACAAGAAAACACAAGTCAGCATAAGAATTTACAACAAATAAACTCAAATACCCCTAACGGTATAAATCACATTGCTTACACACGACAACAAAATACTTTCAATAACGCGACCAATCTAAACATAAATGAAACAAACGAAACACAAAAGAGTACAAAAAAAAACAATAACATAGAAAACAACGAAAAACAAGAAAATAGTGCAAACCAAATAGATATTATAAATCCAACATCGATATCAGTCGATGACTTATCAAACCCAATAATTTCATCTTTCCTTTCCCAACTTAAATGGTCTGTATAATAATTATGCAGACCTCAATATTCTAATAAATGACTTCTCACCTGAAATCATAGCTTTACAAGAGACTCATATTCCCTACAACAAAACTGCCTATCCTCCCAACAAGTACATTAGTTATTTTCACAATATGCCACAAAACACCACATCAAAACAAGGAATTGCTATTTTTGTCAAAAAGGTTATAAATCACCAATTAATACCAACAATCTCCAATATCTCCTGCCTTGCTATTGAAGTAGACATCGGGTTCAAATTTGTCCTAATAAACTGCTACATACCCCCACATCAAAATTTTACCAGTACAGAAATCAAACATAATCAAGCCTTTAAACAGCCCTATTATCTTGCTAGGTGACTTCAACGCTTGGAGTCCTCTATGGGGTTCTCCATCACTCAATCAAAGAGGACAGCTAATTGAGGATGTTATTATGGCCCATAACCTTATAGTTCTTAGCGATGGCACTCCTACCCATTTTTCCACACACAAAACCTTTTCCCACCCTGACATAACACTTACATCATCCTCAGTAGCTCCCAAACTATCCTCTCGCACTTTAGAAGACCTTCACAATAGTGACCATTTCCCCGTCCTCACATCATTTCTCACACCTACTCTTTATCACGTCAAGCGCAAATCTAAATTCCTAACAGATAAAGCGGACTGGACCGGCTTTAGCTCTCTCTCCATAGATCTTTCTAATAAGAACCCGTATAAAGATAATATCAATGCTGAAGCCAGTGCAATAAAAACAATCATTCGATCAGCTGCACATGCGTCTATACCCCAAAGTAGTGCGAGACAATTTTCAGCCAAACTACCCTACTGGTCCAATATACTATCTTCCCTTAGGAAAAACAAGCAATATCTCTGGGCTAAATATAAGAAAAATAGATCTGACGAAAACCTTATCAGCTATAAGAAAGCAAGTGCAGTGTTTAGAAAAGAGTTGAAAGAAGCCAAACGAAAACACTTAGAAAACTTCACAGCCAAAATATCCCCCTCCTCAAACCCTAAACAAGTGTGGGCTGACATAAAGACCCTATCAGGATCCCGTCCAGCCTCAAATATTTCATTTATCCACTCAACACAAGGTCCTATTTACTCCCCCAAGGAAGTCGCTTCTGAGTTTGCTACTGCATGGTCAGCATACTCAAATAGTTGCAATTTTCATCCGCGTTTTAACGCACTCAGTGAACAATACGCCTTAGAATCCTATCACAACCCCTCCCCCTCTCACACAGCTCTATCTGTAGAAGCTCTAATAACATTTGATGAATTTGAATATACAATATCCTCAATGAAAGGGAAAACACCTGGCGAAGACAAAATTTGTTATCCTATCTTGAGGAACCTACCTAAACCACTCAAATCTAGAATCGTGAAGCTTTATAACGATATCTATGAAACAGGTGCATTTCCCCAGCAATGGAAAACTTCTTCAATCCTCCCCATTCTTAAACCTGATAAACCAACATCCTCAATATCAAGCTACAGACCCATATCCCTTCTCCCATGCATTTCCAAAATTTTGGAAAAAATTATCTCTACTCGCATCATGTTCTTTGCGAAAGCAAATGGTCTAATAACTCCTCATCAATCCGCTTTCTAAAAAAATCTTGGGGTTATCGATTCCTTGATGTATTTTGAAAATTTTGCTAAAATGGTCCTAGCATCCAAAAACCACGTCTCTGTTCTCAACCTTGATTTTGAAAAAGCCTTTGACAGAATTGGTGCCCATGTGGTGCTGAGAGCACTTAAACGATGGAAGGTAGGCAGCAAGTTGTATAATGTTGTAAAGTCTTTCTTAAGCAATCGTAAATTCCTGGTCAGAGTAAATAACCATAATTCTTATATTTTCAAACTTTTCAACGGATTACCACAGGGCTCAGCCCTTTCCGTATCTCTTTTCACAATCGCTTTCAATGAGTTAAGCTCTATCATTGCATCATTCAACCATTTGGAACACTTCATCTACGCAGATGATGTTATTATATTTACAAAGACTACAAACCTACTTAAAGTTAATGAAACATTCGGTCGAGTTTTAGATGAAATTGCAAATTGGTCTCAAAAATCAGGGGCAAATCTCGCAACATCGAAATGCTCAACATTCCACATATGCAGAAAGTATAAATGCTCCTATCGTTCCTTACACTTCCTTAACACCAGTATTCCGCACTCGGACACTCTTAAAATACTAGGCATACTATTTGATAAGAAACTTACTTATAAAGACCATTGTAACTATATTAGAGCAAGATTAGCAAATAGGTTAAATATAATAAAATATCTTTCCTTTAAACATTGATTTGCCCACACTAATAATCTTATAAACAAGGTCGTTAATATTATCAAAAATCGATTATGGACTGCCCATATATGGAAACTGTGCAAAATCACACATTAAGGTTTTAAACGCGCCATACTATGCAGCTGCTAGAAGAAGCCTACGTGCATTTGCGACATCACCAGTAAAAGTTGTCCTTGCTGAAACTGGACTCCCAAATATTTTGAGCAGAATCCAGTACAAACCATGATACTTATTCTATATTGCAGGAATAACCTCTTGTTCGAACAAATAAAAGCTGCTCAACCTGAAGGAAAAAACCCCAAAACAGAATCCACAATATCACGTTGTTTGTCGCTAATAGAAGAGGCAAACATTTCCTCAAAACCAATTCTAATGAAGACAACTACTCACCCGCCCTTCGCTGTACCTAGATCCTCAGTGATCTCAAATCTCCAAAATTATCGTAAACAAAACACCAGTAGTAGTGAATATTTACAGAGATATATCGAAGCACTGCAACCATACAACGATGATTGGGAACTTCTATTTACCGACGGTTCAAAATCTGACAACAATACCACCTTTGCTATCACAAATACACTAGGTGAAACCATCTCGGTGCGGGTATTACCCAACTATTGCTCAGTATTCACAGCTGAAGCAGCTGCCTTGCTCGAAGCGGTCGAGTATGCCTCTCGAAGTGGTAATTAATATGTGGTCTGCACCGACAGCAAATCTTCTGTTGAAGCCATTTTAAATCCATTAAACGATTGTTACCTGGTTTCCCGAATTCGTGAAACTCTGCTCCAGCATAGTTACGTTAAAATTATGTGGATACCTGGGCACACAGGCATACGTGGAAATGAAATGGCAGATAAACGAGCAAAAGAAGCGTCCAAAGAACCTCTTCATTTCTACGAATATCTAATAAACAGTGATATACGCAAACTCGTAAGAAAGATCTCATATGAAAGACGATTAGAGGATTGGAGACAGTATCGACACCGCTACAAAATCTGCAATCCAACGGGGTCACGACCATCATTCCCAATAAACGCCTTTTGCAAATCCATACAACATTTTATCAGACTAAGAATTGGCCACACGCTTGTAACACACGCACATCTCCTCAATGGGGAACCTCCTCCATCATGCCCTTATTGTGGAAGCAACATTTGCACAGTTTGCCACCTGATCGATGAATGTCCAGGACTACAACAAATCCGTTCTTCCATTTTCGGCAGCAAAACACCTTCAGAGCATCTAAGATGTATTAACGACAACAATATAAATATCATTTATAACTTTATTTCCGTTCCAAATTAAAAGTATAATTGTGTCTTGTATCTTACTATCTATCAAAATTCACACATTCACAGTAATTCATAATTCTGGAGCACGCATATGGGTTCATGGATGTTAAGGTGTACATGTGTGGCAAACGCCTGCATGAGCATCTGCGTTTAGGGACCCATGCGCCTGCCTCTGTATCTTATCATACCATCGCCGAAGTTAAGATTTAGCAAGCCGACGGCCCTGGCAGCCAGTGCTTTAGGTCATAAGTGTAGTAATTATTTATAATTGCTTCTCTTTGTAATAAATAAAATAAATAAATTAGTTAATGTTATATATGTACACATATAGTTAAGATGCTGCTTCATATTAGTAAGTTTATCTCATACCGCCCTGGTAAAGCTTGCATAAAGCAGTTCAATCCCAATTTGGAATTAAATGGTCCTTTCCAGTGTTTGTTCCAGAGTTTAAGCTGGCAATCAAGCACATTCGATTTTATGTAGAAAATTGTACTCAGTGTGGTCATCAATATATTATAGTTGCACTCATCTGAGGGCTTTTTCTCTGTAGATGGTGAGTTCAAAATCTCGAAAATCTTGCCTTTGGAAATTTTCGATGGAAAAGTGCTTGATTTTTGTTTTCATATAAAAATTAGTTGAAAATTAAAAACAAAAAATTTAGCCACAGCCGGGATAAACAAAATTATCAGCAACTATGGAAAGATCTCAGCAACTAATGTTTGCACATTATTATACTAATGTCCAAATGACTATATAACTGCATAAAATGTAATTTTGAATGCACACTTTTTGAGCTTTGAAGAATTTTCGTGACTTAGCACAAAGTTTTAAAATCTATTTATATATTTTATATCATGGAATGAATTATATTTCTATAAAAATAAACCAAAAGCATTTTAGAATTGAAAATATGGCAAATTTTTTAGAAAAATTTTATGAAGGACGAATAGCACAGTTTCAAACTAGGTGCAAAGTTCGCGAAAATACTGCATAGGCATATCAGTCTTTTTTAGTACAAGCAGACCTGGCAGACGTTGTTTTGCCCTAAATTTGGCCTATTACTGCATTTTTTAATAAGCTTTTTCCGTCTAACTCTGCCCTCCCCCACCACTCTTCACTTTTTCCTGATCCTTTTATTCACTCCTCTTTCCGTCTTTTTCGCTTCATCTATCTCCATATTCGTCTCATTCTATTTCTTTCTCAGTATCCTTCTACTTCTCTCTTTTCTCTTCTCCCACCTTCTTCTCCTTCTTCTTCATCCCTTATTGCCTGTCCCAGAGGGTGGTATGTATTTTGTTCCAGTCCCAGTCCCACTCCGAGTCTCAGTCCCGGTCCTAGTTCTAATCCCAGTCCCAGCCCGTCTCTGGTTAACTTCCCGGAAAAAAGGATCGTAAATACTAATATAAGCAAATTTATATACCAAATTTTCAAATTTTGAATTTTTTCTAAAAAAAATCATAACTCAAGAATGGCTAAACCGATTTGGGATTTCAAAATCAACTAACTATCATCTCTCCTTCCTGTATCTTTCCTAAAAACTTCATGGCAACCTTTCTATCCGTTCTCGAGTTATGGAGTGACAATCAAAATGTACACTTCTTTTTATATATATAGATTTAAGGGCAAAGTAACAATAATTCAATTAATTAATTAATTTGTATTTAATGGCGGCCACCGTGGTGTGATGGTAGCGTGCTCCGCCTATCACACCGTATGCCCTGGGTTCAACTCCCGGGCAAAGCAACATCAAAATTTTAGAAATAAGATTTTTCAATTAGAAGAAAATTTTTCTAAGCGGGGTCGTCCCTCGGCAGTGTCTGGCAAGCGCTCCGATTGTATTTCTGCCATGAAAAGCTCTCAGTGAAAACTCATCTGCCTTGCAGATGCCGTTCGGAGTCGGCATAAAACATGTAGGTCCCGTCCGGCCAATTTGTAGGGAAAAATCAAGAGGAGCACGACGCAAATTGGAAGAGAAGCTCGGCCTTAGATCTCTTCGGAGGTTATCGCGCCTTACATTTATTTATTTTTATAATTAATTTGTATTAAATACTTGTTTAACATTGAAATATGTGTTTTATTTTCCATTACCGTGCAAGCATTCTAAATATGTACAAATTTGTTTACCTTTATTCTCTGATTTGCCTATCATTAATTTTGCATTTGCAGGGGTTACACAAGCAGTATTGAGTAACGTTTTTCAAGTTAAGCTGCTGCAAACTAATGAATATCTAAATCTCGGGACTAACCGCGGGATTGCCATATGGGGATGCTGAGAACCACGGGATTATAAAAATCGAAAAATTTCCGTTCCTTGTTTACCAGGCATACCCAGCAGATGTTGTCTTGACCGAAAATTGGTTAGCTTGCATTTTAAGCATGATCCTCGCTTTTCATCTATCACTCTCTGTCTGACCCTTGCCTACTTTAACTTCCATATATAAAAATAATATTTGGCGTGATTTATCTCGGAGGATTTGTAGGTCGAGCTTTTTTTACAATTCGCGTTGTACTCCTTTTTAACTTTTCCTACAAATTGGCGAGGCGGGATCTACATAGTTTATACCGAATCCGAACGGCAGCTGCAAGGCAGATGGCGGAACTACAATCGGGGTGTTTACAACAGCACTGCCGAGGGACGACCCCGCTTAGAAAAACTTTTTTCTGGTTAAAAACACATTTTTCTAAGTTTTCGACGTTGATTCGACCGTAACTTGAAATCAGGATCTTCGGTGGTTGCGGTGGGTGGAGCATCACACCATCACACCACAGCAGTTGCCGTATTTCCTATATTTCCATACCCAACCCCAATCCCACTCATTTTCTCTCTTACACCCTCTTTCACACCCACTCCTTCTCCCAATTTCACTCCCACTTCCGCTCTCACTCCCACTCTCTCCCGCAACCTCGGAGTTATGGAAATTGAAATAAATATTTCGTGGTGGCGTGGCCGTGCCCCATTTACCAAAATTTTATACAGCCAGAAAAATACCGGGTAACCACGTGAACTTACTGTGAAAGCTCCGCCAAGGCCGGTTGACTACTTGAACTCGAGCCAGCCTTAACAAAAATTTTCTAAGAAGTTGTATATTTGTACACGCTTTAATACCAGTTTTAACCAGCTAGTTAGACGTGCTAATATTTTGAAAATATAATTAGACAATTCACAAGGTCTCCTTATGCATCTTGAATTTTGATACGTAGGTAGGTTGAACTGGCCGGTCCATGAGGACCTCACACAGACTGATTGAGTCCGTAGTGTTACCAGAAGTTTGTTTTAACGACCAAACTGAAAAACCCTATCAAAAACCAGGACCTATGTTATAAAATAACTCCGTCCTCTTGGCAAATACTAGAAGCTTCCTAGGACTTAAGCCACTTGCTGCTTCTAGATCTGACAGCTGTATCACTCCTAATAGCTGGAGTCTTAGCCTGGCAAGTGCAGGGCACGAGCACAGAATGTGCTCGATCGTTTCCTCCTCCAACCCGCACTTCCTACACCTGCTATCACTGACCAAGCCTAATTTAAAGGCATGTGACGCCATAAGGCAGTGTCCAGTCAGAATACCCGTCATGAGCCTACAGTCCTCTCTTTTTAATGATAGAAGCAACTGTGTTAGTCTAAGGTCGTAAGACCTACACATAATCTTCGACACTTTACAGCCCCGAGCTTGAACCCACGCCTTTTCTGCTTGGTCGATCATGTGCACCTCTCGCCTTCGCTTAATCTCGCCCAATCTAATTGGGACGTCTACGGAGCAAGCTTCAAGGGATGCGCCCTTTTTAGCTAATTCGTCCGCTTTTTCATTCCCATCTATTCCCAAGTGCCCTGGGACCCAATATAGATGTATGCTTCTCCCTGTCCCGATTCTCTCCAGAGACTGCTTACACTCTAACACGCATTTAGATGCTGTGCTATGCGAGATTATTGCCTTAATTGCTGCTTGACTGTCAATATAAAAGTTAACACGGTTGCAGCTTAAGCTATTCTCTTCCAGGGTTTCTACTGCTTTGGTTACGGCTAATATTTCCGCTTGGAAAACGCTACAGTAATCCGGCAGCCTGTAGGATCTGCTTAATTCCGGATCAGCGCAGTATACCGCAGACCCTACTCCTTCCACTATTTTGGAACCATCGGTGTACACATGTATCGCCTCGTCCGCCATTTGCGCACCCTTGCGCCAACCGTCCACCTCTATTGTGGCCTTAAGATCTCCCTCAAAGTGCAGGTAGGGAATAATGTAGTCTGTTCGTCTTGTGACTGATGACGCTATACTACTATGGCCATATGGCCGGCGCTTAAGCTGCCCCGAAGCATCGAGCCTGGTTGCGGTCGTTAACGCTTTGTTCTTTGCTACCAGGTCTACAGGTGGAATGTGCAGAATGGAATACAGTGCAGCCGTCGGGGTTGTTTTCAGGGCTCACGTAATGCAAAGCATCGATAGTCTGCATACCCCCTCTAATTTTTTGAGGTATGTTGTTTTTTGTGTGACTTTCCACCAAACAAGAACTCCATAGTATAGAATAGGGCTTACAATCGCTGTAAAAACCCAATGAGAAAGAGAGGGCGATAGACCCCACGTACACCCCAGCATTCTTTTACATGCATAGAGTGCCGTTGAGGCCTTCTTGACCCTCTCCTCCACGTTGAGCTTCCATGACAGCTTACTGTCTAGGATGATTCCTAGATATTTTGTGCAAGGTTTCTCCTGTAAGGTCACCGCTCCTAACTTAGGCATGGTCCAATTTGGACCTTGTACCTCTTTGTAAACAAGACCATATCCGTCTTCTCCGCATTGACTCTCAGCCCGACATTAGATGCCCAGGTATGAATATCCCGAAGCGCCCGATCCATCAAAGAACTAATCGTTGGAAGGCATTTTCCACTTATGACAATTGCAACGTCATCTGCGTAAGCCGTAAGTTTTACGGGTCCCTCATCGAATTGCCTGAGCAGTTGGTTGATGACCAGTGTCCACAGCAGAGGTTATAGCACCCCTCCCTGCGGCGTGCCCCTGTCCACTGATTTCGTGGCCTCGTACAATCCCCATTGTGATGAAATCTTTCTGCAATTTAACATGCAGCCGATCCATCTGATTAAGGCAGGATGTACTTTAATGTAATTAAGACCATCCATAATCGCCCATTTTGCAACATTATTGAAAGCCCCGGCAATGTCCAAGAAGACTCCTAGAGCATACTCCTTATATTCCAGGGATTTCTCTATGCTTATTACCACCCTATGCAATGCGGTGTCTACCGACTTGCCTTTGGTGTACGCAAATTAAAGTTTATGTTGGGTTAATTGAGTTTTTAAAAAACTCTTGCATTTTATTTCAATGCTGCTCAAAAACTGACTAAGATTTACATTTTACTCTTATTTATAACTTACAAATAGTTTACAATAGGAATATTGAATAGGATGTTTATCTTAATATGATACCTTAGTAATTTTACTCCTGGCATTGCATCAGCTGGCTAACGCAATGTCAGTATGTGGGAATGGAACGTTACAACAGATTCCGTAAATAAATCAAATAGCAATGTTTAAACAATTTGTTTATATTTGCCACCTGATTTGAGTGGAGTCATGTTCCTTAACTCCCCCCTTTCTTCAGATGAAACGTCCCTGTTTCATTCAGTGAATTAGTTAATATTTCAATTTGAGAACTCAAGTTTTTAAATACCTTTTCATTAATTTCAGTTTGTTTTCTTTGCTTAAATATTTTGTATTGATTAGCAGCTTTGACTAATACTATTATCATAAATATAACTGTTACTATTATTAAACCTATCCAAAATATGGGTTTTGATTTTATTTCACCTTTTATGACATCAATAAAGCTTATATTTTCAAATTTTAAATTTAAGTCTTCAGATTCTATATATTTAACAATTTCAAAGTTACTGAATTTATTATTTTTTACATATTTCCATATTTTTGCATCTGTGTTCTCATAAGTTACATTGTCAATTTTTGACTGATTTTTAAAAGTTACGAGATAAATTCCATTTACATTATGATTGTCAACAGTATGATTTCCTGAAACTAAAATAACACCATCTTTTATTACATCAATTTCTTTATTCCTCTCTTTAATTTTTATACATCTAGTCGATTTTCCTAACAAAATATCCACTAAACAAGAATTTGAAGATTTTATTTCACAATATACATTCACCGTTTCTTTCTTACAATTTTTAACATTAACATATTGATTCTCACATTTTGCAATCTCTTTTTCGATAAATAACTTACCATCTTGCTTAGCTATTGCTCTTACTTCGTAAAATTTACAATCTAAAAAAATTCTTGGATACCTAATATAAATAACTATTAAATCTTTATTCTGTAATATTTTAAAATTAGGAATATCTATTAAATCTGTCACACTCAATCGTCCATGTTCGTTTGCAATAATGTCTCTAATTTCATCTAAATGTAAAATTGCTGGATTCAAAATTCCTAATTTTCCTAAAGTTATTGTATGAATAATATTCTGTAATTCATTTAGTAAAAATTTATTCCTACGTTTCCTTAGTTGTGTAGCATGATCGTTTTTATTTGCGTTTTTTATTGTCTCTGATAATTGAGAAATAACTTTAAATACTTCTGAATTTGTCATAAATTGTTTATTGTTATTTAAAATTAACTCGTTTAATTTATTATTTACCAAAACTAAATCGTCGTGATCCGGGGTACCGGCTATCCACTTCCATAAAGTCCCTAATTCATTAATTCCTCTTTTTAACCGTCTCTCCGTTTTTTTTAATTGCCCTAACAACGTCTGTATTAGCTCTATTTCTGGGTCCATATTGATATGAAACTCGTCACGTATGTCAATTTCCCTAACATTATCATAACCAAAATTTTTGTTGTAATCCTCCTGATCTAGTAGTAATATTTCGGAAAAATAAGTTAAATTTGTAACATGGAAAAGGTCACCAAAGTCGTTGTATAATGCTACGTCTCCATCTTCTATTAATACATAATCTTCTCTTGTATAATCGATTATATCCGTCCCTACTATAGTAATTAATGCCAGAAATATGATTAACTCCATTTCCTGTAATTAAAGTTAAGATTTAATGTTATCTTTATGTACTATTCTATTCCTATAATTGAATCTAACTTTATTTCCTAAATCTTCCTTTACTACTTGCTTTTTAAATCTAGGTTTTAGCTTATTTCTCTCCCCTATAATCTTTTCATATATAACATCGCCACGTTGGTATGTTTTACTAACCCTGTTTCTATTTTCCCTATCTAACATTTTATTTTGCGCAGTCAAAAGCTTTGACCGAACTGCATCAAGTGGCACTTTATTAAAAAGTATTTGAAATGGTTTTTCTTCTATTACTGAGTGAATTGTTTTATTGTATTGATGCACAGCACGATATATCGACTCAGCAAAACTTATTAAATTATATTCGTGTTTAATGCAACGCACGATTTCTATTACGGTCGAATGCACTCTTTCAACTTGTCCATTAGTTGTGCTATGACCTGGACTACAAAAAATAATTATTATTCCTAATCTTTGCATTAAAGATTTAAACTGCATTGTAATAAACCCAGGTTCATTATCAACCGTTATTTCCTTTAACTCAGGAAAACTTTGGATAACTTCCATTACTTTTTCCTCCAAATTAATTTTATCTTCAATTTGCTTTACTACCAAATATTTAGAATATGCATCAATGCAAGTAATAAATTTCAAATGTTGAGCATAAAAAATATCAATATGAACTTGTTCTCCCTCTCTTTCCGGTATTGGAACTTCCCCAATTGGAATCTTTTTCGGATGCCTGTCGTATTTATTCCTGTTACATACTTCGCAATTTCTTGAATATTGTTTAAATTGCTTATACATTTCGGGCCAATAGTACTGATCTTTGATTTGTTTTAAGTTTTCTCTATAATTGCGGTGTGCGCGATTATGAGTTTGTTCTATAATAGCCGCTTGGTCCTCCCTATTAGTAATATCATTAGGGAAAGATCTAGAATGCATAAATTTTGTCGATGGGTAAGTTTCTCTTAAGACATGTTTAATTCCATAAAGCACCTCTGGTGTGCAGTAAATTGCGGTAACCAATTTTGGGTTCAAATATTCTGTCAAAACCGAAGGAATATTTTCAGGTTGATCATATTCGATCAAAAAGCGTTTGTTATTAAATGGAAATATGGCTTCTAAGGCTGTAATTCTAGCACCCTTATCAATAAGGATTTGCTGTTTGAAATGATTTAATGGTTTTTTTGTTGCAGCAATTTGACATTCATCACTACTTTCTGCAGAATGTTGTGTATTAGTTAAAGAGTCGCTTGAGTTACATTCATCATTTTCCGACTCTGTTACATTATTTAAAATTTGCCGGGATAAAGCATCTGCAACCACATTTATTGCACCTGGTTTATAAATAATTTTTGGGGAAAACTCCTCAATAAATGCCCTCCATCTTTTCATTTTGATATTTGGATTTCTTTCAGAAATTGTAAATGATAATGGTTGATGGTCGGTGTGAATCTCCAAATCCCTCACCGAATAAAGGTAATTTCGTAAATTCTTCAATGCCCACACAATGGCAAATAATTCCTTTTCATTTGTCGCATAGTTTTTTTCAGTCGTGGTTAATGTTTTTGAAATAAAAGTCACTGGTCTCCCCTCTTGAGATAACACAGCTCCTACGGCTACATTTGATGCATCTGTTGTTAGAACAAATTTTTTTGTAAAATCTGGTTGTATCAATTCTATCTGCCGACACAACAATCCCTTTAGTTTTTCGCAAGCAGCTATTGCCTCTTGGTCTAGATTGACAATAGTTTTTTTTGATTTAAATTGGGAGATTTTACTATTTTCCCCTTGTAAATATTTTGTAATTGGTTTTGCTATTTTAGCGTAACCTTCTATAAATTTCCTATAATATCCCGTTAAACCTAAAAATCCTCTAACCTGACGTAGAGTTCTTGGTATTGGATAATTTTTTATTGCTTCTATTTTCTTTGGATCGGTTTTAATGACCTTATGAGATACAATGTATCCCAGAAACTCAACTTCTTGCTCAATAAACCTAGACTTTTCTAGAGATATTTTCATATGGGCCTTTTTTAGTACTTCTATTACCAATTCTAAATGTTTCAAATGATCCTCCAAATTACGTGAATATACTATAATGTCATCAATATAGACATGACAAAACTTCCCGATATATTCATGCAAAATATTATTCATAGTCCGCTGGAATATGCTGGGCGCGTTGCGAAGGCCAAAGGGCATCCGCACATACTCATACTTCCCGTTATTAACAGAGAAAGCCGTTTTTTCAATATCCTCTTCTCTCATTAATATTTGATGAAATCCAGATTCGAGATCTATCGTTGAAAAATATTTTGATTCCCCCAAATTTGAAAGTATGATCTCTGGATTCGGCATCGGATATCTATCCGGAATGGTTTTTTCGTTTATTTTTTTAAAATCAATCACTAAGCGTAGCTTAGGACTTCCATCCTAATTAATTCCCTTTTTTGGAACTACCCAACATGGAGAGTTATATGGACTCTTACTTTCCCTTATAATCCCCTTCCGCAATAGACTTTGGACTTCTTCATTAACAAAACCATTAACAGACATTGGATATGGATATTGTTTGGACCAAATGGGTCTTTCCTCATCCATGCGAATTTCTGCTCTGACATCTGTGTTGAATGGTAAATCCAAATCAAGATCTTCATGTTCTTTTTTTATAACATCAATTATCTTCTGACGAAGATTTTTTATATTGCCCTCTTTTGGGCTTATTTTATTATTTGGAATTTTGCTGGTACATTCTTCAGCTGGCGCTGTGGAACGTTCTTGTTCCACATTTGTTCTATTTTTTATATTATCTGTACTATTGCCGGTATTACCGTCGGCTGGCGCTGTGGAACATTTTTGTTCCACATTTGTTCTATTTTTTATATTATCTGTGCTATTGCCGGTATTACCGTCGGCTGGCGCTGTGGAACATTTTTGTTCCACAAAGTTCACTTTATCAACCTCACTTTCTTTTTCACAACTGTGCTTCATAGCACTCCTTTCCCCAAATTCATAAATTTTCCCAATTCTATTAACAATTAACTTCTGGTTTTCCAGAGCCACTAAAGCGTTGACTTTCCGCAATAAATTATAACCTATAAGGAGATCTGACTCCAAGCTATCAATTTCGTAAAAAATCTCCTTAACACCAAACAGATGAATTTCATGGTAAAATCTTATTATTGTATAACCATTAATGGTTTTTATCCTCTTATAAATATCCAATTCTTTTGGATTCCTATAAATTCCCTTCCTGATGTAACAGGATGTTGCACCTGTATCCACTAAAATTTCAAAATCTTTTTTTATAGCTTGGTCATACAGATATATATATGGCAAGCTTACTCTTGGCCTAAAAAATGGCCTTCATTAATATTATTTACTCGTTGTACTTTTTCTTGTGGTTGCGCACTGACTTGCGCACCTCCAACTCTTTTATTAAAATTGTTGTTTTGCAAATTGTTTCTAACTCCCTGTGGCATATATCTATTACTAGGCCTATTCTCAATTTGCAGGGATGGATCTACATCCATTGGCTCTGGACGGGTTTTTTTATCGTCGCCGAATATTGGATTATTTTTCTGCGGGTACCTCAAATTATTCTGAAACTCCTGACTTCTCCGATTATTATAAGGAAGTCTGTGGGGAGATGAATTAAAACTTTTCTGCGGGTGGCTTTGCGAATATTGCAAAGCAAATTGTGACCTCATTTGATTGGCATTTAACTCTTGAGCCTTGGCAAGCGCATTTGGCAAATCCTTCGGTGCCAAGGTAAACAATATTTGATCTAATGGGTGATTAAGCCCAGTTATAAAGGTCCGCAGAGCAGTGGCTCTGTTTTTAGAGTTTAGCTCTTTAGTTATGGGTGGCTTGTCCCATGAGTCATTATGGTCTTATTTATGAGAAGCGTCAACTTCTCGCTAACCTCATTATAGAAACCTATCAGGGATTTCGATCCCTGTCTCAGGACACTCATCTCCTATTCGATTATATGACTTGGCCTTTTGTCAGCAAAGGCAAAGTCCAGACGACTTAAAATTGCGTCGAAATTCAAAACTGTTCCGTGATTGGTCAGTATATCATTGGCCTCACGGGTAATTTTATTCCTTAAAATTGTTAACGCCGCGAAATATTTCCTACTTCCCCTTGTGTACAAGGACATGGAATTATTGGCTGCTTCGCGCCAACTTACATAATTATTTATCTTACCCCCAAACTCAGGCAAAGATTTGATAACGTCTAAAGGTTCGTCACAATTTATATTTGAATCTATTTGTTCGGGTACAAACTCGGTCACAGCATCACTGGTGTTGATGGCCTGTATCTGTCGCCTCATTTGCTCTACTTCCGTTCGTAATGATGCCGTACTGGCGGCAATCAATCTAGATATTACATCCATATCAGTGGTACTATTATTACTATTTAGTGACATTTTTGTCAAATCTTCTATCAAAGAATCCAGTTCTATATATCCTTTTCAAATCTTCTTTCACAATCTTTCAGCACTTCATATAACTTTTATTTTTTAATTTTGCTTTATCTCTTCTTGTTTTGTTTTCACTTTTATAATCTTCTATTTATATGTACATATATATAATTATTTATACATACTTTGTATTAACATATACCTTAACTATTTTATTCATTAGCTTACGCTTCTTCGCCTTCGGATTCTCGTCCTTCTATTAGATCCTTGTTCGCTTTGTGGATGAATGCTGCTGTTCATATGTTGGTGGTCCTTTCACTTTCTGGAGTTACGTACTTCGCGTTTTTAGGTTTCTTGTAAGCTGACAAATTTTTTGTTTGCTTTAATTTTAGAGTGTTTTTTTTTCTTTTTTCTCTTTTTTAGAGATACTTGTTTTATTTTAATTTTCACAGTGTTTTTTTTTCTTTTCTCTCCTTTTTAGAGATACTTGTTTTCTTTTATTTTAACAGTGTTTTTCTTCCTTTTCTCTCCTTTTTAGAGATACTTGTTTTATTTTAATTTTCACAGTGTTTTTTTTTCTTTTCTCTCCTTTTTAGAGATACTTGTTTTCTTTTATTTTAACAGTGTTTTTTCTTCCTTTTCTCTCCTTTTTTGAGATAATTGTTTTATTTTAATTTTTACAGTGTTTTTTTTCACTCCGGAGGACACGCAACCTTTTTACAGGCTATCACTGCGTGGCTCCTGGCAGGATCGCCAATTAAAGTTTATGTTGGGTTAATTGAGTTTTTAAAAAACTCTTGCATTTTATTTCAATGCTGCTCAAAAACTGACTAAGATTTACATTTTACTCTTATTTATAACTTACAAATAGTTTACAATAGGAATATTGAATAGGATGTTTATCTTAATATGATACCTTAGTAATTTTACTCCTGGCATTGCATCAGCTGGCTAACGCAATGTCAGTATGTCGGAATGGAACGTTACAACAGATTCCGTAAATAAATCAAATAGCAATGTTTAAACAATTTGTTTATATTTGCCACCTGATTTGAGTGGAGTCATGTTCCTTAACTCGCATGCTGTGTTGTGGAGAGCAGCTTTTCATCCACGTTGGACTTTATGTACACATCTATCAGCCTCTCAAAGGTTTTGAGCAGAAATGATGTTAAGCTAATGGGTCTATAGTCTTTGGGATACACGTGACCGATCTTCCCCGCCTTTGGTAGAAAAGCTACACGAGCAGTTCCCCAAGAGTGCGGTACATGATTCAGTCTTATGCACCCATCGAATATTATTTTAAGCCATTCCACGACCGCCCTACTTGAGACTTGTAGCATGGCCGGGAATATACCACCTGGGCCCGGCGATTTAAACTTAGAAAACGTCTTCACTGCCCACTCGATCTTGGTATCGGTCACCAAGCCCGGCACCACTAGCTCCGTGATCGAAGCGTGAGTGATGTCTGCTGGTTCTTCTAAACCGTCTCCCGATGGGAAATGTGTATCGAGAAGCACCTCAAGGGATTCCTCACTATCACGTGACCATTTCCCGTTCTCTTTCTTTATTAGTCCCTGGACTATGTTTCCCTTTGCTAGGACTTTTTTCAACCGTGCTGTTTCACTGGAGCACTCTATGTCCGTACAGAAACTTTTCCATGACTTTCTCTTCGCCCTGGTAATTTCACGCTTGTAGATCCTCTGTAGATCCCTGTACTCGTCCCGACACGCTTCGCTTTCCGCGGTCTTTGCGAGTTTAAACATTTCTTTTACCTGTCTTCTTAGAAGACTCAGCTCATTGCTCCACCATCGCGGCTTTGCTTTTCCTCTGAATCTTCTTAGAGGGCAAGCTTTGTTATACGCACTCATAAGCGTCCTTGTTAGGAATTCATTCGACTCCTCCAGTTCCTCTACATTAGCAACTTCTTTGGGTTGTCCCAGTTTTGTTTCTACATGTTTCTGGAATTTAGTCCAATTCGTTGCCCTAGGGTTTCTAAAGGTTCCTCCCTTCTCTACCCTCTTTAGTGGGATGCTGAAGCTTATATACGCATGGTCGGAGAAGGATGGTCTATCAAGAACCATCCAATCATACCTTGATATATCACGCTCGGAGCTCAATGTAATATCCAGAACATTGCTGGATGTTGGACCAATGTATGTAGGAACATTTCCCCTGTTGGCTATCTGCAAATTGGTTTGCAGGATGTAACAAAATAGAGATTCGCCTCTCTCGTTCGTATCTGCTCCTCCCCACGCATTGTGGTGCGCATTTGCATCTGCGCCTATGACCAACCGCCCTTTGCGCCCTTCCTCCTGTACTAGCCTTTTGCACTCCATCGGTGGAACCTCCGCAGCATGGGCCATGTAGCAGGACGCCAGGATAAATGCCTGCTTATTCTTTTGCTCAACGGCCACAGCTACGAGATCCTCAGTGGTGTAATTAGGCAGCATATATGAATGCAGCTGTTTCCTTACCATTACTACAGCTCGCACCCGTCCTTCCGTTTGTGCGTAGTAAACGCCAAACCCGCGCGCGCTAAGTCCAGAAACTTTTCCTCCCGATGAGAGCCACGGCTCATGGATCAGCGCCACGTCAAACGAACCCTCTTCAAGGGTTAGGAGGAGTTCGCTCGACGCCACTTTACTGTGTTGGAGGTTTATCTGTACGACTCGCAGCACCATTGGGCTGTTTGTCCCCCTCCAGCACCTTCGTCTTGACGTCGTCGTCCTCCTCTTGTCCTTTTGGTTTAGAGTATTCGAGGCCCCCTTCAGCCCCTCGTGAATGTTGTGCCGTGTGTTCCTCTGTGCGAGTCACAGCACCATTTAGCGGTTGGTCCTCTTCTAGCACGTTCGTGGTGACGTCGGGGACCTCCACCTGTCTTTTTTCCCTTAGGCTTCTGAGGTCCTTTTCGACTTCGCCCACTTCCAGCGTGTTAGGATTTTTATCCTCGGGACTTCTTTTCCTGAGTCGCATGTAAATTTTGCCAGTGCCAAAGGACATTTTGCCAAGCTGCGTGTACAAAATATCCTCCGCCTGCTTGTTTATTTGGAAGATGTAGAACTGACCATCCTCGGTAGGCCGAGATACAGTAAGTACCTTCCAATCCTGTGTCGGTATGTTCGGATTCTGATTCTGCAGAAGTCGCAGTGTATCCTCCGACTTCATCACGCATGGTATCCATACCTTAACTTTTGGTACCGTGGGGATTTGCGCTTTATCCACCACCTCAAACCGCGCGTTCGTGCCTTGCCTTTGGAGGTTTGGAACGACTTCCTCCAGCCACCGCAAGCTCGCGATGTTGTCGCACGCTATCATCTTCACACCATTATACCATCCCCCCGAATTAAAGGTTGGAAGGGGCTTACTTGGTTGTTCCCGCATCATCTTAAGCATTAAGCTAATAAGCTCCCTTTCCACAGATCTCCACCTTTCAGTAGTCATTTGTCCGAACGGACTGCTACGATCAACCAGCGCCACAGTCAGTGACTGCTTTGCCACATCACTCATCTTCTCGGGAAAAGCAGGAGTCTTAGTGTTATCTCCCTCCGAGAACACCGGAGTCTTCGCGTTAACTCCCTTTAGCGCCTCCGAGAAAGCCGGAGTCTTAGCGTTATCTCCCTTTGGCTTATCTCCTGCTTCCGTAGTTGGAAATTCCCTCTGACTGGCAGCTTTCGAGGTAGTTGCTACCTCGCTATTGGAACCCATCTGTCTTACAGCTTTGGGCCTACTTGTCTTGTCTATGCGACTGCCCTGCCTCGCGGCTCTAGGACTGGGTCCTTTCTGTCTCTTGAAAGCAGGCTTGTCGCCTTCTGCCGAACGTTGCCTCTTTATTCTGCCATTCGACGCTTCTTCCTCCTCGTACCGGTTGCAGAACCGAGGGTTTCTCGCAGCAAACCTTTTGAACTGCCTTCGACCTACTTCTACCGCTTCATGGGCCCATTCCAAGCGCTCGATCTCCACTTCTGTTGGGTCGACCACTGCTCCCAAGCGTTGTACAATTCTTAGTGCTGCACGGTACTGCGAGAGAGCTCTTTTATTTCCTCTGCTCCGTACCCTTCTCCACTCTTCTACTCCGTTTTCATTTGTGTGCTTCTCCAACACGGAGTTCATTGAATCAGCACTACTCTCGCTCCCCGAGTCCGACGCATCGCTTAATTCGTATTTGTCGTCCTTGGATTGCGACTCAGTCCTCCTCTTTACATCTTCCTTATTACATTCAGATAATGAGTTGTTCATCTTGGTCGTACGACCACCTGCCCGACAAGGCGGGCTCAGCGGTCCCGTATTATATACGGGGAAAGAACCGTTCGCCACAGCAGCGCCCCTTACTGCGGTAAGGCCATAAATACTTCCCGAGATGGCCCGGTATCGGGAAGGCTCCGTTCGAATACAGCCGAATTTATCCCCTGGCTGCAAATCGTCCAATAGGCACGGTCCGCATAACACCCTGGATTAGGGGGTTGGCAGTTCTTGGTCACCGAGATCCCCCGCCCTCCTATGAGGCGAAACGGCGTAGATGTCAATCCTAAACAGCTCCGCCTCATAGTCGGGCGCTATGGAGTTCGGCTAAGCCCTCACACCAACGACAAGGTGCCTACCCTAGTGAGGGTTGAATTTTGATAAGTTCTATAAAAAAATCAAAAAAAAAATTTTTTTTATTTATATATTTATTCTGTAGGTACGTGTGTTTGTAACTGAACTCCTCCCAAAGACTGGACTAACTAATTTGGATGAAATTTTTTGTAAGTTTTCAAAAAGACGTGAATATGCTTTAGATTTACAAATTGGTTCGTTTTCTTACATTTTCTACTACCTTGACTAGCTTTTTATTTCAGAAATTTTTCTTTCCGGGAATTGGACCAGGGCCCGACCTCTTGCAAAAAATCAAATTTATGTTGCGATTAGCTTGAACCTCAATACAGGAGTACCTCTTTGGCAAAATAAATATTTGAGAGACTTTTCTTTACGGAAAGTGGATCACGGCTCGACATAATATATTTAATCGTATTTATAGCACAATTTCCTAGAAATTCGGTACAGAGTATCTCTTTGACCATGTTAATATTTGAGAAATATTTTATTCCGGGAAGAAGACCACGAGTCGATCTTCCTAAGAAAAATTTATCGTACGATTTGCTTAAAAGTTTACAGGCATCCTTCCTCGTCTTGCTGATTATTTGAGAAGCTTTTCTTTCTGGGATTTGGTCCAGGGACAAACCTCTTCCAAGAAATAAATTTATGGTGCGATTTGCTTGAAATTCTGTATAGGGGTACCTCTTTGACGAAGTAAAAATTTGCGAAACTTTTCTTTCTGGAAAATGGACAAATATTAAATCGTATGGCAATTCAGATTTGCCTAGCTTAATATTTAAGAATCTTTTTACTTCCGGGAAGCGTACCAGTGGCCACCCTGTTTGACGTATTATTTATGGTGCGTTTTCTCGAAATTTGGTACAAGGGACTAGATTATTAAAATTTCTTTGCGAAAAGTGGATCATACCCAATTTTAATAAATATTATTTATGGTACGATTTGCCTGACTTGGGAAGTTCCGGGAAGAGGGATAGGTCCTGACCTGTTCTAAATAATTTTATTGATGGTGCGGTTTTTTCGAAGTTCATTATTTAGGCAGCCTTTCGAACAGATTAATCTTATAAGTATATATAACCGAAGGCAGAACCTGTTGGTAACTTTATAGGTCAAGATAAAAATTTGGATTAAAGTCATTACAGCTGTGAAGTTGCATTTTATTTTGCTGTGTTTATTTTGCGAGTTTTAAATTATAATACCTAAATTTTAATACTAGTTTGTGAAAAAATAAGTGCGAAAACCTAGAGTCATTTTAATACAATTGGTTTGCTTTGAAAAGTTCAGATTTTGTGAATTTTTAAGTTTTTAATAAATTTTTTATTATTCATTTTGTGTTTGCCGAGTCATTGTGCATTTGTGTTTTTGTTGCAATTTTGATTGGCGTCTTTTCACCTTGCAATTGTTTTTGTGCGCACTCTTTTTGTTTTCTCACTATTTGCCATTTACTGTCTTCGCAGACTTTATATATAACCTTTTTATATATAACCTTTCTCATTCTCAGTGCTATTTCAACTGTTTTTTCTTTGTAATTTACAAACATATCTTTACCATTTCTATATTCTTATACTAGTCTATTTTTATTATCTTCTATAAAAAGTGACTTGCATTTTCAAAAACTGTCAGGTCAAAAGCGAATCCGAACGTTTTGTCTCTTGCTGGCTTTGCGATGGGCTCGCCCATGGAAAGTGCGCGGTACTGACGGCTAGAGTTGTTGACACTATCAATGATGGGGAGAAGGGAGTACTTTGGTCATGCATTAAATGCAGATCAACTGAAATTGACCTATTTAAACTGTTTAGACAAACTCGAAATGCGTTTTCTGAAATTGCTAAAGAATGTTCCATAATCACAGAAAAATTCAATCAATACGATGTTTGTTCAAGTCTTTCAAGCGTTTGGATGAGTTACCGCATTGCTTAAATAGAAATAAATACAACCGCGATAATGACCAAAAGCGCTCTGAAGATTCACCTAACGCTCTTAATCTTAATCCTGCTCAGAACATTAATCATCCGCAAGTGGAGCTCATAGACTTGGATTTCCCTAATCCGCAAGCTGTGGTTGCATCCACTTCTAAGGCCGGCGAAAAAACCTTAGAGTATCAAACTGTAACTTCTGAAACTGTAACTTCTCAATCTGTGACTTTTTATTCAGAAGCACCGGCTAAGAAGCTGGTTGTAGTCCCGCTCAAAAAATCGATTTTTGTGTCTCGCTTTGACAAAGATACTTCCGTTGAAGATATCAAGTCTTATGTCACTTCGAAAATTAAGGCTGACGGCATGACTTTAAGAAAATTTTAATTTAATTACGAAAGAAAAATTTCTTCATTGTCTACTCAAAAGATTTTGATAAACATTTGGACAGCGCATTTTGGCCGCCAGGGGCTTTTGTTCGCGAATTTGTGCATAAGACTATTGAGATTACTCAAAATGTAGCAAAAATTCCTCCTCAAAGTTCCGATCCAAAAATATTTATTTAACATCTTGCTTAAGCATTTACTATCAAAACGTTAGCTGAATTATATTTGAAAACCATTCACTGTAACTATAATATTATTGCTTTTACCGAAACATGGCTGAAACCCAATATTTTAAAATCCGAAATTTTTTGCGGTGAGTACCAGAACTATAGAAATTACCGCTTAATTAAGACCGGAGGTGGTGTCTTGCTAGCTGTACATTCGTCAATTCTATCGAGTTTAAATGCATCCGAATCTTACTAGGCCGGGGTCATATTTACTTAGCCGTTTGCTATATAACACCGTCTTCTGATCTATCAGTGTATATGCGCCATATTTAACTGTTACAAACAGTCGATTCGATGATAAAGCCCACGGACTCAATGATTGTATTAGGCGACTTTAACCTGCCACATATATCTTGGAACATCGTTGATAACAATATTGTCCCCGTATCATCCAAGATGCATAACAATGACTTTTTGGATGGAATTACTGATCTTTGCCTTAATCAGATCAACTTCTTTCCTAATAAGTATGGAAAATTCTTAGACTTAGCATTTGCTGGCGACATATCTAAATTCTCTATAAATCGGTGTGAACCTCTTGTTTTGTCAGAATACGTTTATCATCCTTCTCTTGAGATAACTTACGAAATCATAAGCAACGAAGTCAGATGCACTAACAAATGCTTTGATTTTTCCAAAACTAATTTTAAAAATTTAAATAAAGAGCTTTCTGAGATAACGTGGACTCGATATAAAGAGGATGTAGACGAAAACGTTTTACATTTTAATAATATCATTCTTACTTTATTTGAAAAACATGTGCCCAAACGCACATGTTCGTACACTGAATCAGTGCAAGACTGGTTTACTAAAGAGCTAAAAGCTTTGAAAAATAAGAAATCACGTTAATTCAAATTATATAATAGAAGCGGTTTACATTCTGATTATGCATATTACGCTATTTTCCGTCATAAGTATTTTGAACTTAATATAAAGTGTTATAAAGCTTACATATGTAAAATCAAAAGAAACATTATTTGCAACCCGAAGACTTTTTATGATTTCGTAAATTATAAACGCAGAACTAACGGGTTTCCTTCTGCCATGAAGTTTAGAAATAGTATTTCCACCGACAATGAAGAGATTGCAAACTTTTTCGCTCAATTCTTTCACTCTGATTACTCTACTGTGGTTGATTCATCACCTACAAGTTATCCATATGAGCTCCATTCTAGTAACTCAATATATGCTCCACAGTTGTTGCCTGAAGATGTTCTATTACATCTAAAGACCCTAACAGAATCCTTCAAATACGGTCCCGATTTGATCCTAACATGTTTTCTTAAAAAATGTGCGGAACACATTTACCAGCCCCTTACTGATCTGTTTAACCTCTCTTTAAAAAATGGCATTTTCCCGACGGCATGCAAGGAATCGTTTCTTATCCCACTCCATAAAAAAGGAAGCAAGTCGTCTATTGAAAACTATTGTGGAATAGCAAAGCTCTCCGCTATCCCTAAGCTTTTCGAAGCAATCGTTACTAATCACCTTACATTTTCGATTTCTACATTGATAGATAGTTCTCAGCATGGCTTTTGTAGAGCCAATTCAACCACAACCAATTTGCTTCAATTTACAACTCCCGTGTTTAATGGGTTTAGAAACAATCGTCATACCGATGTTATATACACTGATTTCAGCAACGCATTCGGCAAAGTACGCCACTCATTACTTGTTTATAAACTCGAATTGCTTGGTTTTCAACCTGGCCTAACTCGCTGGATCTCCTCCTATCTTTGCGGTAGAACTCAAAGTCATTTTTAAAAACATTTGTTCGAATGTCATCGATGTTCCCTCCGGTGTGCCTCAGGGCAGCCATCTCGGCCATATTCTGTTTTTGCTTTTTATAAACGATATTTCCACAACTATAAAATATTCTAAAATTTTAATGTATGCCGACGACGTAACACTTTTTAAGTCATACGCGTCGGTTGAAGAACGTTCTGTACTTCAGGCGGATTTACATTGTTTAGTTACTTGGTGTGATGCGAATTCTATGCCGCTCAACATAGAAAAATGTAAATTCATGTGTTTTTCACGTGGGAACGTACAGCCAGCTTCTTACAGAATTAATGGCCAAAATCTGGAAAGCGTTGATAGTTTTGTCGACTTGGGAGTTACAATGAAATGCAAACTTAGCTTCAACCCTCAATGCCACAGTCAATAAAGCGAGAGGAGTTTTAGCATTTGTGAAAAGATGGGCAAAAGAGTTTAGTGATCCTTACGTTACAAAAACCCTTTTTACATCATTGGTGAGGCCGATATTAAAATATGGATCGATAATTTGGAACCCGCGTTATCAAGTTCATGTGGATAGACTAGAATCAATTCAAAAATAGTTTATACTTTTCGCCTTGAGAAATCTTCAATGGGACTCTCCGTATAATCTTCCTCCTTATACTAATCGGTTAAAATTAATAAATTTTCCTACTTTTGCAAGTCGTAGAGAAATGCTAGGTGTATTTGTTGAGTTCGAATTTGCAACCATAAGACATATTTATTTATTATTACAAGGGTTAATGCACAATCATGCCAATCCTGCATGCATTGACATTTGCATTATCTCTATTCCTTTTGTACACAATTTTTCTTACAGTCTGGCATACAGTCCACTTTTTCTTATATATACCGCTCGCTATCGAATAATTGCTTTCGCTAATACCCTGCAAAAATCGTTGGATCATGTGGTCCACTGGAGTAATTACCATTATACACCACTGTAATGCAGCAATGGACCAACTCATGTTTCTACACGAACATATTGTAAGCCGATCATTGCTCGTTTTTAACGATTGTAATCACTACACGATGTTTATTGGACTGTGGGTACTCCATGGATTACTCTGATGTAATGCGGAGCTGGAGTATATGTAGGTACATATATATTTTTAGTATGTAAAATGTAAAATAAAACAAGTAAGAACGGGACTGTCTTCGGCTGTGCCGAAGACTTCATACCTTTCATGAATGGGGGTGAACAATAATCTTATCCCGCTCGTAATCTCCGAATAATCGGATGTTAAGATAAGAAATATATAGTGAACAGATCTACATACCTTAACGATTTTTAAGATAAATATAAAATAAAAAATAGGTAGGTACTTTGTGTGAGGATGCAAAGCTTCACGTTTTTTGTGGTCTGCATGTAAAAACTATGAGTACGAATCACGTCTTTCAAAAATATATGACGTAAACGTAACTATTTGATGAAATTTGATGAATTTTGAAGCTTCTAGCCGTAAAAAAGGGGCAAAAATGACAGTTTATATGAAGTATATAATATATATACCACCGATCTCTATGATTTTTTCAGACAACAATATATGCTATATACGTAAGCATTTTGTGAAATTTGAAGCTTGCAGCTGTTAAAACGGGGCAGAAATTGCGCAAAGTTTCTTATCTGAACAATCGGTTGTATGAGATATATACTATATATACAACCGATCTCTATGATTTTTTCAGACAACAATATATGCTATATACGTAAGCAATCGGTGAAATTTGAAGCTTATAGCTGTTAAAATGGGGTAGAAATTGCGAAAAGTTTCTTATCTGAACAATCGGTTGTATGAGATATATACTATATATACAACCGATCTCTATGATTTTTTCAGACAACAATATATGCTATATACGTAAGTATTCGGTGAAATTTGAAGCTTCTAGCTGTTAAAATGGGGCTCAAATTTGCGAAAATATATATATATATACTCTATATATATATACTATATATACCACCATATATACTATATATACCACCGACCTTTATGATTTTTTCAGACAACAATATATGCTATATACGTAAGTATTCGTTGAAATTTGAAGCCTCTAGCTCTTAAAATAGGGCAGTAATTACGAAAAGTTCCTTATCTGAACAATCGGTTGTGGGGGATATATACTATATATACAACCGATCTCATCAATTTTTTCAGGCAAAAATACGTGCAATATACGAAAGTATATGGTGAAGTTTGAAGCTTCAATCTGTTAAATTGGGTAAGATATTACAAAAATCCTCTTTTTCTGAAAAATCGGTTGTAAATTTTATCAAGATATCTCAAAAATTGAGGGACTAGTTTGCATACAAACAGACCGACGGACAGACGGACATGGCTAAATCAACTCAGCTCTTCAACCTGATTATTTCGGTGTACTTAATGGTGGGTCTATCTATTTTCCTTTAAGGACTTACAATTTTCGGTTTCGTGACGAAATTAATATACCATTTCATTTTCATGAAAGGTATAAAAATTGTGTGCTTGTAGTTACCGAAGTGTAACCGAAATATATCGGAAACAAAATAAAAAACCAGTGTTTTAATCACGGGTATCGACCTAAAGCCGGCAAAATATAAGTAATATCTAAAACAACAGGTCGCCAACAACAACAACAATAGTACCAAGACGGAAGGCTCGCCGTAAGCATATAACAACAAAAATGGGATATGCAAATGTAAAGGAGAACTACAACAACTGCAAAGCGGTAATAAATTAATTTCAATTTCTTTCCAAAAAATTGGTAAAACTAACGTCCAGTTTAAAGTTCTTATTAAAATGCAGAAAATGTAAACTCATACCAAATTTTATAAAAAATGCTACCAACTGTGATAAATTATTTGTATTTGACCAAGGCACCTGTTTAGAATTATTCCTTGGAATGCTTTACCAAACGTCATCAAACAAATGAAACGTTACGTCTCGCCAGCTGAAGGAAATTTTATAGCGTTTTCTTTTCTGGCTATAGTGTTACGCTTTTTGTGCGCCGCGCAAGGGTTGTTGTTCTAATCTAAAAAAACAGGCAACGCCTTTACGGGGAATTTCGTTCTTTTATGAAAATTGCTGCCTGCTCGCAACGCAAAAGCGTTACACTTTTACCCTGTATAAAATGGCGGTGTGGCAATGCAACTCTGTGAAACTCTCAATTCGCTCTTGAGTTCCACATATACTCCGTTAATATGAGTGCACAGATCACCTACCAGATTGCGCATTCACGAGTTCAAAATTGCTTCTTTGTGCGCATCTACGTCACAGTTGACTGTTTGAGCGAATGAAAGCAAGAGAGAAAAACAAGAGCTAAAGGAAAATGACGTAAGAATTGCCCACAAAAAAGAGATGATATAATGTTTACATGCGCAATCTTCTTGTGAGATTTGTGATAAGAGTGAATATGGTGAGATGAAATGTTCTTTGTATGCACTATAAATGTTGACAATTTTCTGGGGTAGGAGTAACACTATTAAGGCTTTACCATTTACTTAGGCAACAATTTATTTCAGAAAAGAAAACGCTATTATATTGACTGTATTGCAGCACTGCCACATCTATATATGTACCAGTATTTTTCTCTCTATTTTGTGTCATATCATTTTGCACTTGTAATTTTTATAGTTCATCATTCTTAATAATCGGTTCAATCTATTCAGTTATCTTACACTTAATTCCCTGGTCCAGTTATTTGCGTTCATCGGCAGTCAAATCAATAAGGCGCATATTTCCGCGCGTAAATATAGAGACAGTCAACGATTTGGATGTATTTCAGCTGGAACAGGAGCTGAAAATGCTAGAATCACATTTTGCGCTATTTACGGAAAATCACGACCACCTAATTGGATTAGCTGAAACCGCGGAAGTTCCGGCACATGAAGCCCTGTGGGAAAATATCGAGCAGGTGTATGCAGAAGCGTGCAGCAAACTTAATCGCCTCATTGCCACATGCAAAGAAAAACCAGTGCCCACATCAAACGCGCTTACACGCAACAGCCCTACTGCAAGCTTAGAAGGTTGCTCATTGCATCTAAAACTTGATCCATTAGCTATTCCACAATTCGATGGTGACATGTGCAAGTGATTGGCGTTTACAGATGCCTTCGAAACATTATTGCATCGGGCTTCCTTCCCAAAAGCATTTGTAGTATTATGCATGATACCTCCTTATGTCAATAAGTTTGTAGTGTTATGCAGCATACTGTAATACGCCAATGTACTTTCTATGCAGACCACCCATAATACATTCACATTACAATAAATAAATACATTTCGTTTACCCCAAAGCAGCGGGAGTTCAACATCACTTACTAATGCCGACAGTAAGACCTGTATCCGGTTACAATTCTACTGGCGCATTGACGTGTTCGTTAATAGCGCAACAGCGTGTCAATGACAACTCGACAATGCGCCTACCAAAATATTTCTGCAATTACAAATTGTTAAAGTAGGTCAAACTAATATGTTGACTCAGTATGTAAATGTTAAGAGTGTAATGTATTAGTGTTAGTGTAAATACGTATGTGTACAATAGATAATTGTGTATAAAGGGAAAGACAATTTCAAAATAAAATCAATCGCTTTTTAACGCTATTCATCAGCGTTCGGAAAACCATTTTCTTTTTATTATTTCAAAGTTATTACATAGCGATCCTTTTAGCGTAGATCAAGAATTGGCAAAACTGCTAAAGATCTCGATGGTTAGAGATCCTGCCAGTTCGCGTTGTATAATAAACCATTAACTTTGTTCGAGGAAGACTCGGTTAAAATTTAAATCCTGAAAAAAAGAGGATCAAATATTTCCTTGTAACAACGGGTTAAACTATTTTGAATCCATCGAAGATGATTAAACATAGCGATATGAACAACTTGCATTCAGTAATACTTGGAGAATTGGCCATTGGTCTCAAGGAACAATAACAACGACTGGCACACAATGAAGCAAAATATTGACACGGTAACTAGCAGCAAAGGAAGCAGAATATTACCTGAGAAGAAGATTTCCATTGACGGCATGACCGGATAATAGGGTGGAATATTACATTAAAAGAATATTTTGACTGGCAACATTCTGACGGGCAGCAAGGCGTCATCACTTTTAGAATCAATTGAGCAGCCTCAGGGACGCTAAACTATGAGCAAAAACTTTGTTGGAATGTACGGACCAGGATTCCAACATTAGGTGTGAATAGCGGGTGAAATGAAATATATACCACAGGATTCCAGCATTGGACGTGAATAACAAGCTGGGGAAGCAACAATTAAATAAAAATGTATTAGAATAAGTACGTATATTTTTAGAATCAATTGAGCGGCCCCAGAGACGCTAAGCTATTAGCAAATATTTCGTTTTTGCTTAGGGAATCTTTCTTTTTTTTCTCTTCTTCTCTTTCCTCAAAGTAGGACTAGCTTGATAGAAAAACCTTGAAAAAATATATATGGTAACGAATTTACTGCAATTCCCCTTATTTGCAATCCTCTGCTAACGTTCAAATTATTGAACTGTTGAATAAATAACTCCACTAATCAATAATGCAAAATGACCTTTATTAGACTACTTGGAAATAACACTTATATTTCGGAACTAATAGCTTGCTTAAATCAAACTGATTGGTGATGCCTCAGCCTGTGCCGCTTTTATACCCTTCGGTCTCCTCGTTCACCCATTTCTCCTAAGGTCTGGTAATTTCGTGAACCTGATGCTTGTTTAGCAGCTATATACACGCATATTTGCAATTTGTATCCATATGCGTATGTATATGTGAGCAGCTGATGATGACATGCGCTTGTGAGTATCTCTCTCTGTTGCCACGCACGTATGTGTGCAGACATAATGATTAATTTGTTTACGTACATACAAGTGTAGCAGCTTGCTTTATTGTTGTTGTGGCTCTATTTACTTAGTATTAGATTAGTGATGTGAGTATCACTTAGTGTCACTAATAGTCGTCACACTGCCCTCCACCTAAGTCTGACCGTCCCGATCAGACAAATCTCTCGATCTAAACGCTGCCAGCCTTTCCAAATGAACCACTTTCATTTTGGTTCGTGGTTTGCCAATGGTTTGTATGCGGTACACTACATCGTTGATCCGTTTTACAAATTTGTATGGGCCTTCCCAAATACACTGCAATTTCGGGGACAAACCTTTTTTTCGTTGTGGGTTGTATAACAGCACCAAATCTCCTTCGTGAAAACCTTACGAATTAATTGCTTTATCGTATCTGGCTTTCATCTTGTCACTCATAATCTTTGCTCGTTGCCTTACAAGATCGTGTATCTCTCTCAGCTCTTCTTCCAAGACACCAGTGGATTTCTTGACATTTCTCTCCACATCGGCATCTATCCCAAACTTCAAATCAGCTGGCAGTCGAAGGTCATTGTCAGAAATTACCTTTGCAGGAGTTTGGCCCGTTGTCACATACATTTCCGAGCGGTAAGAGATCAAGAATAATGATATGTGTGTATCCCACTCCTTATGGTACTTGTCTACTACTTTCCTTAAATGCTCCTCCAAGGTTTTGTTGAAACGTTCCACCATACCATCGTACTAAGGATGCAATGCAGTTGTCCGTGTTTTTCGAATGCCCAACTTCTTACACATTTCTTGGAACACAGCTAATTCAAAATTCCTGCCTTGGTCAGAATGTAACTCTATTGGTACAACATACCATTGGGTTAATCGTTTGTAACCACTTCTGCTACTGATTCCGCTTCTTGGTTTGGGATTGGGTATACCTCTGGCCATTTACTGAAATAATCCATAACCACCATCACGTATTTGTTTCCGCGGTTGCTAGTAGGAAATGGACCTTCGACATCCATGACGATCCTTTCAAATGGTGCAGCTGAGTTATATTGCTTCATCTGGCCATGGCTTCGGGTTTTGGGTCCTTTCGCTCTGCTGCAAACCTCGCAGTTCGCAATCCACTCAGTGACCGACTGACGGCAACCAACCCAATGGAATCTCTGCTTAATTTTCTCGAGCGTCTTCGTGATTCCAAGATGACCTCCACTTGGACCGTTAGGTAGTTCACTGAGAACGTCGGGAATCCTTTTCCTTGGAACAATTCTAATTGAGCTGTCGCCACGAGTGGACGTGTTTTTGCAGTGGGTGTGGTGTGCGCGCATTTTAACATTTCATCTCGTTAACTACTCGAATCTACTTCTATCATTTTTAAATTTTTTTCCTACTTTGCAAATAAATAAATTAAGTATGAACTGCCAAGTTTGCGAACAAAGTTGACCGCTCGGATGTCGGAAAAATAACCCTTGGCGATTTTAAATCTATTTTCCATTGTGTGTGCGTTAATTTAACAAAATCCGACGTTGATTATATGAAAACTAACAATGTGAAATATAGATGTGATGAATGCAGCACCGTTCGGCGCAAGTCGATGCTTGTACAGACGCTGGCAGTGGACGCTACTTCCAAGCCGCCCACTCCCTCTATAAGTGATATGTTGGATTTTACTCGGAGTCAACAGGTACAGTGCACGAGCAACAACAGTATTCAAATGCAAACAATACAGTCGACATGCACAAAAAAATTAGAAACCAAAAGAATTCACAAATGCATACTCTTTCGGGTCAGCAACCTTGCGGTAATTCAGTTAGCAGCAATAAAACAATTACTCTTCAACTATTGTATGAAGAGCTTGTAGCTCTTAGAAGTGTAAACACCGAGATGCTTAATACACTAAGTATGCTGACAGAGGAAAATAGAACAAATAAAAGAAAATAAATAACTTAGAAAGCAAGTTGTGTTGGATAGAGCAGAGAGAGTGCGGTAATGCTGTAGAAATTACTGGCATTCCACAACAAAACTGCAGCAATGCAGAAGCTTGCGTGTAAAAAATTATCGTTGATGCTCTGGGAGTCTCAATTTCACCAATTGATATTGATCACTGTGTAGTGAAAAGCATAACAAACCAAAATGACTCATCGCACAATCGTGATATTATATGCGTGCAGTTCTCTTCTAATGAAATCAAGAAAAGAGGAATGGCAGCTAGAAAAACCAAAGCACGTAAACTTTCGTCGAGCCTCTTCCACCATTCCACAAACAACAGAATATATATAAATGATGATCTCACACGTTATACTCGAGCTCTGTTTACTGCTGCAAACAAAGAGAAATGATACAAATTCTTATGGTTAGGGAATCCAGTTTTCTGTTGAAAAAAGCTGAAAATGAGAGGGTTGTCAACATCAGAACATTTAATGACTTAAAGTTAGTTGCTGATTATCTACTTTGTAGCTCTTTTATTTTATTTTAAATATTTACTCTTAAGAGTCGTATCTAATGTTCGACGACGTTCTGATAAATGATAACCCAATCATCGCTAGTAAAAATATTCAGCATAGCTCAACCTCAGTAGGTAATAACGATTTATTATTTATCCATCAGAATATACGCAGCCTTAGGCAAAACTTTGATGTATTTGTGAGTTATATAGATGCTTTGAGTGTCCAACCAGATGTAATTTTTCTGAGTGAAATCTGGATTTATTCGCATGAAATAGGTGATTATAGTATCCCCCATTTTAGGTTCTATGCGAATGCAAATGATAGCTACAGTGCAGGAGGTGTTGGAGCATTTGTACGCGAAAATTATGATTGTACTTCAGTAAGTATTAGCTTAAATAGTGCTGATTTTTATAAACTTACATTAAACCTCAAAGGCGGACAATTTGTCCTATTGGGAGTATATAAACTTCAGTCTGTACCTACTTCTGCTTTTCTTGACGAATATTCATCTGTCGTAAGCAATGAAAAAGCTAGCAATTTTTTTGTTTTAGGCGATTTTAATTTAGACCTTCTACATCATTGCATACTAACTGTTGACTATTTGACATTAATGGCTGAAAACGGTTTAACATCATATATTAATGAACCAACACGAATAAACTCAGGTACTTGTATTGAACACGTTTTTTGTCGCAGATAAAAATAACTGCCTTAGGCAAACCAAATCTTAAGTGTACTCGTAAATCCCTAACTAAAGTTAACTTTACCAAGTTGAACCTAAAGCTACGTTTTGAAATTTGGGCTACCGTATACGCTGAAAATGATATATCGCTAGCTTATGACGTTTTCATAAAAGCGTTAAAAGCGCATATTAACAATTGCACTTATACTTTAAGCCTTTAAAAAAAAAATTAGACTTAAACCTTGGATCACTCGGGATTTCTTAAATAAAATAAAGCTTAAAAATAAATTAAGGAAAAGGTGTGCTAAGCGTCCCGGTAGTGCAAGGCTTCGGTGCCGATACAATAAAATTAGTAAACAGACCAATAAGGAAATAAATTCGATACGCGATAACTTTTTTCGTAAAAAACTTAAATCAGCACTTGGCAACTCAATAAAAGAATGGGGCGTGGTCAACACTATTCTAAATAAAAACTGCATTAAGGGTGATGAGCCAGTTGTATTGCGTACTGAAAATCAGCTACTTTCAGACGCTGTAGAAGTAGCTGACAAATTTAACCAACACTTTACCACGATTGGTAATCTAAGTTCACGCAGCTGTGATTGTCAATATTCACCCTCGTTTAATTGTGTTCATAATAGCTTATTTTTTAAAACAATTTCAAGCTTTGCAATTATTAAAATTATTAACACACTGCAAAACTCGAGTTCGTGAGGCGAGGATGGTATTTCAAATATACTACTCAAGAGAATATCTCTTAATATAGTTGATATATTCAAATACTCATTCAATGCCGGTATTAATCAAGGGATTTTTCCTGATATCCTTAAAAGCGCTGTTGTTATTCCGATTTTTTATGGCAAATAAACTGTCACCACTTGTAACGATTCAAAAGGGAATTATTAGACGTACATATCTGTAGTGCAAACTATAGATCTCACTCTATGCCGCTTTTTAGGCGACTAGATATACTACCGTGCCGTCATTTGTATTTATATAAAGTCTTGAGTATTTTCTTTATTCGTTCAGGTTTTAGTACTATTTTAATTCTTAAAATAATAATTGCCATCTACCTTTCTTAAGCTATGTTATAGTTAATGTGTTGAATACAATATGGAAATTTAAAATATGTACATAGCATTAAGAAAATGATTAATAAATGAATGAATGAATGAACTATCAGTTTCCTCTTACTTTGACCATCCTCACTCTCCCATACACGATACAAGCAACCGGATATCAACTCTAAACTGTTCCACTGTGCCCCATATGACTTCGCAATGGGACTCTCTGCTGACATCTCCTCTCTATTTGGTCTTTCGTTTCCTTTGAGCCCTTGCATAATATGTGACAGATCTGTATCTTATAGCTAACATTTCCTTAGTTGTTCCTTGTCCCATTCATCTGTACATGTTATAGTCATTAGCCGGACATCTATAATATCTTCTTTAGCCTCGGCCTTTGAACAGTGCTTGCATTCCAAACTACATGGTCTTCGTGACATTGCATCAGCATTTCCATGGGTACTACCTTTTCTATGCTCAATGGAAAAGTCATAGCTTTGCAGTCGCTCGATCCACCGCGCCAATTGTCCTTCTGGACCGCGCCAATTGTCTATGGATTACGGAACGGCAAGAGCCATTTCAACGCTGCGTGATCTGTCCTGAGGCGGAATCGCTGTCCGTAGAGGTACTTGTGAAAATGTTTAATGCACTCTACCAATACCAACAGCTCGCTCCGTGTAACGCAATAATTCCTCTCTGGTTTTCCAATTGATCGGCTGTAATATGCAACCACCTTCTCCTGCCCATCGACCAGTTGTGATAAAACGCCTCCTATAGCATATCCATTCGCATCTGTATCTAGAATAAATGTTGCTCCTGGAATCGGATATACCAACATTGGGGCAGTGCACAAATGCTCCTTCAATGTTTGGAAAGCCACTTCTTGCTCCTTCTTCCATTCAAAAGCTTTATTTTTTCTTGTAAGCTCATGGAGGCTATGGGCTACGCTGGAAAAGTTTGGTACAAATCGGCGGTAATATGTGCACAGCCCAAGGAAATTTCTCAATTCATGCAGGTTCTGTGGTCTTGGCCAATCCTTTACAGCCTCTATCTTTTCGTTCGCAGTGCAGATGCCCTCTGTTACATTGTGACCCAAATAATTTACTTCCTTTTTAAACAGCGCACACATTTTGGGACTTTGTTTCATACCAGAGCCAGCTATTCTCTGAAAAACTTCCTCCAAGTTTTTAAGATGTCTCTCAAAAGTAGCTGGTGCATTACAAAATCCAAAAGGCATTACTGTATATTGCCAAAGACCATCTCCGACGCTGAAGGCTGTTTTCTCTTTGTCTTCCTCCTTCACCTCCACTTGCCAGTAGCCACTTTTCAAGTCCAGTGTGGGAAACCCTTTCGTACCAGAGAGCGAGTGCAGATTGACGTCAATTCTTGGTAATGGGTACCTATCCTTTTTCGTGACGTCGTTCAACTTGCGGTAGTCCACTTAAAACCTCATTTTCCCATCCTTCTTCTTTACAAGTACCACAGGTGAGCTACATGGACTAGCTGATGGTTCGATGACGCCGCTATCGCTCATTTCTTGTACGATTTGACTCACAACGTCCCGCTTCGCCAGTGGAACACAACGAAGAAATTTACGTATCGACCTCGCGTGTCCAGTGTCAATTCGATGTTTCACAACATTGGTGCGGCCTGGTTTGGAACCATCCTGGTCAAATATGTGTTCGTATTTTAGGAGCAGTTGCTTTGCCTTACTCTGATAATCTTCCTCTAGCCCCTCCGTCCATGCCGTGATGTCATTTGAACGATCAGTCTTGCTAGTTGAAATATGTTCCTGGAGCTGTTCACAATTAATAACTACTTCAGCCTCTTGGCATCTTCCCAATATAGCTCCTTTTGTCAGTTTGAGTGGTGACTTGAACTCATTGAGTACTCTTACCGGAATGCGTCCATCTTGTTTTGTCATAGCCAGGGTTTTTGCTACAAGTACGTTCGGTGTTGATCTGTTTTTTGCTTGATCTGTGTCCTCTCCCGTGGCTGTACGTAATCTTGCTCCAAGCAATGGTTTTATCTTCTTGTTGACTAAATCCGCTCGAATTATGGAATGATATGCACCCGTATCTATAGTCAGTAAACGTTCCTTTCCATCCACATGTCCTCCGTCAGTAAGATTGTTTGACCTTCTACTAATTTGTGAGATAGAGAGCATGGGGCATTCAATTGCGGGAGCCAGCTGTTGCCCCATTCGGATGAGAGTAGATTTGGAGATTTGCTCATCTTCAGCTCTGCGTTTACGGCCACCCAAATTGTTGGAACTTTTAGAACCGGTGCTGCAATGACGTGCAATGTGACCTGGGTTGCCGCACTTGGAACATTTCATAACTCCAGCATTTTTCTGTTGTGACCCCTTCAGTGCTTCGAAAATTGTGTCTACCCAGTCTGACCTTTCCACTTCCACGCGATAAGCTTTGTACGCTGGCTTACTCAAAAGTGAGGCTGTTTCCTGAGTCAATGCATGAGATACCGTTTCAGCAAATGTTTGCTTTGGGTTCGCGTATGTGGCTCGCTTCGTTTCGACGTCCCGTATGCCGTTTATAAAGCTCTGAATCTTTACCCTTTCAGTGTATTCTACGGGTGCGTCAGCAATTGCAAGATGAGCCAATCTTTCAATGTCCGAAGCAAACTCCTGCAAAGTCTCGTTAGATTTTTGGCAGCGGTTTTGCAATTCTATTTGGTAGATTTGTTTCCTGTGTTCGCTTCCGTAGCGTCGTTCCGTTCAGTGTATTCCACGGGTGCGTCAGCATTTGCAAGATGAGCCACTCTTTCAAGGTCCGAAGCAAACTCCTGCAAAGTCTCGTTAGATTTTTGGCAGCGGTTTTGCAATTCTATTTGGTAGATTTGTTTCCTGTGTTCGCTTCCGTAGCGTCGTTCTACAGCGGCCATCAATGATTCATAGTTGTTCAGCTCTCCTTCGGGAATCGTCTGTAGGATTTCGGCAGCTGGCCCCTTCAATGCTACGAATAGAGCTGCAACTTTATCTTCAGCATTCCAGTTGTTCACTGCTGCAGTCTTCTCAAACTGTAGCTTAAAGACCTGGAAAGGAACATAACCGTCAAAGGATGGTGTCCTTACCTTTACTCGCTGAAACTGTTGGGCGATTTATTTGCAACTCCTGTATACGACCTCTCAAAGCTTTTATCTCGGCATCCTTTTTGTCCTCGAGCTGTACAATTTTTGTGTTCTGTGCTTCTAACTGCGAAGACATTTGTGCCACCTGCAATGATAAGCGCTTCTCTTGTGCTTCCATCTTGGATGTAATCTGTGTCGACATTTCTGAAATACGCGTTTCTTGTGCTTTCAACTGCTCAGCCAACTAAGATGTCATATATGTCTTCTGTTCTTCCAGTTGCGATGACATGTTGGTGGATATTTGTGATAACATTTCGTACATTTGTGCCGATATTGCAGCCAATATCATGTTCAGGTGTGTGTTCGCCATTGTCTGTGGTGCTTCATTTTTCTCCTCCAATTTTGTTGTCTCATCGCAATCAAGATGAGATGATGCAGGTTGTATTCAATCCACGGCTCTCCAACTCCTTCTTCAGTTGCTGGAATTTCTATTCACTTAACTTTGCCACGTCCTTGTTTTCCTCTGGAATTTATTCAACAATTCCTCTTCTGACACCAATTGTAACGAATTTACTGCAATTCCCCTTATTTGCAATCTTCTGCTAACGTTCGAATCACTAAACTGTTGAATAAATAACTCCACTATTCAAAAATGCAAAATGGCCTTCATTAGACTACTTGGAAATAACACTTATATTTCGCAACTAATGGCTTGCTTAAATCAAACTGATTCGTGATGGCTCAGCCTGTGCCGCTTTTATACTCTTCGGTTTCTCGTTCACCCATTTCTCCTAAGGTCTAGTAATTTCAAGAACCTGATGCTTGTTTAGCAGCTATATACACCTATTTTTGCAATTTTTAACCATATGCGTGTGTATATGTGAGCAGATGATGATGATGACATGCGCCCCGCACGTATGTGTGCAGACATAATGATTAATTTGTTTACGTACATAGTGATGTGAGTATCACTTAGTGTCACTTATATTCGTCACAATATATAAAATTCTCACATAAGTTGAAAAAAGAAGAAAAATTTAATTTTAATTTAATAAGTTGTTGAAAAAATTTTTTTTTTGAAATATTCATATAAATTGGAATGTCGGAAAAATATTTTAAACACCCCATTGACTGGGAAGACAAATTAATTTTAGACGCAGGAACAGTAGATTACGAAAAAAAATTAAAATGGTTAAAATCATTCTGGAAAAAGATAGGCATGAACCCCTGTTCAATTGAGCATGTAAAAAATCCCACAACCAGGGTAGAAGAAACCATGCTAATGATTAGAAGTGTGTTCCCCGAAAACGCCAAAAGTTAAATTATAATAGCGTTTACAATTCTTGCTATGAATAAATAAAAACATTTTTGAATATTTTATACTAAGCTATTTATAAAATTTTGGAAATGCTAAATTTTTTTTTTTACAAAAAAAAAATTATTTTAAGAAATTTAAATTTTTTTTTTAGATTTACAATTTTTACAATAAAAAGTTATAAATAAAATAAAGTATTAAACATTTTATTAAAATTAGAGAATTTTCAAAACGTCTTGGTGGGCAAAAATAGCCCAAGGCATTATGATAGCCATAGCTTTCGTAGCCAGGGAAAGAAGTAGTAGGGAAAGAAAATTCTGAAGCATCAGAAAATAGAATAGTAAAATATGAACCACCAGCCAAAGTAGAGACAAAAACGAACCCAAGCATTCCTGATGTTTGGCTAGCAGTTTTAATCTTCGTTATTGTGCTATTGACCATTGCAATAGCCACGATACTCAAAAATTATATAAAAATGAAATACAGGCAATTAAAACCTGTTCAAGCTCGTATCTAGGAAATTTTATTTTTAGCATTCTATTATTTAAAGATTTTTATTTAAATTTAAAACTCAATTTGATTTTAAGGAAGAGCAACAAATAATTAGAATAATAACCCTCAAAATCTCCCAATCAAAAGTAAAGGTATACTCATTAACCCTGCCAAAATTTAATAGCAAATCAAAATTTGCATAATTCCTTTGAATGCTCCTGACAAAGATGGTCACGAAGAAATAGGAAATTCTAGTACAGCGGAAATAGGCAAAAACTAAGCAAAAAAAATAATTACAACCAAAAAACCAGCCAATAATAACAACAAAAAAGGAAGAGAAAGTCACAAAGAGAACCTATAAAAATATATGTGAAGCGCAATATACATTTGCAACAATGAGACATGTCACGCTCCTTTTCATAGAAAAATGGTAGCGTAAGAAATACAAGCAACCTGATTGTTGATGATAAGATTGACTTGGGGCAATTACTTATCAGGCTGTACACACGTTGTACAAATGCCGCCAATCTAGGACTTGTAAAGAATAAAAACACAGTTGTCCTGAGGGACAAATTTGTGAAAAATAATTGAATATATACTCGAGTAGGCAAATTTAAAATAATAATAGTAGGTACCCAATTTTTCAAAGATCAAAAAATTGCACTAACCCAAGAGGTTGTGCATGTGGCAATCCCGGAAAAATAGAAATAAATTCTTCATAAAAGTCATGACGATTCTGTCTTGGTGGTCGCCGCAGAAATCGCATGATATTGCTGGAAAATATGAAAAAATATCTAATTAAAGAAATACTTATAAACTTACTAGCACGGGTCAATTTAAGAAAACCTCACAATTCAAGAGGTCATAATTTTACACAACAGGAAAAATATTTTTACTTTAGCCACCTGTAGAATAGGATATACTAATAGAGAAAAATCTTTTATTCTAAGCCCAAAATAGAATAGAAAATAGTAGTAGAAAATATTTTTACTTCAAAACCCCAATATATTACTACTACCCTACTTTAACCAATATACAAAATAAGAAAATAATAGTCCATAAGAACAGGCTAAAAACAATATTAAACACATGCTAGTAACTCAAATTATCAAAAACAAAAAAAAGAAACATTTTCGTGCATAGCATTCCACTTTACTCGTCATTCCAAAGTCAGCACACAACAAATACAAAAATAAAAATGATAAAACAAAAACAAACAATTCATATTGGTATACAGTTACCATCAACTCACAAACGTTAATTTGTAAACACAAGCCGATTTTTAAGTGAGTCGACGCTCTTAAAAGTCGGCTGTGCAAAACACACTCAAAACTCTGATATGTAAAAACAAATGTCAATAACAATTGATGCAAAACATTACTCATAATCATAAACATACAACCATACAACAAATAAATACAAAAAAAATTTATGTAAATACGAAAGCCAGCATATTAGAAACAAATGCAAACAGAAAATAATGTAAATAGACTCTTTGCTTCCCATATCAAGCAACTGCTATGCAATGAATTATAGTATAACCCAAAAACAATTAAAATCCTTTTCTAATTCAAGTAAAACTCAAGTGGCCCATTAAGACTCTGAAAAAGTCGTATACTCCTTTTTCTTCTTAAGGTGGATGGTGTGGTGTTATGCATGATACCAATTTATGTCAATATGTTTGCACTATTATTCATCATATTGTAATACCCTAATACTGTCTATGCAGACCACCCATATGGTATGCACATTACAATGTTGACAAAATACATTTCATTTACCCCACACAGCGTGAGTTCAACATCACTCACTAATGCCGACGGCAAGACCCGTATCTAGTTACAATACACTGGCATATTGACGAGCCCGCTAATAGCGTGACTAAGTGTCAATGACAACTCGTCAATACGCCTGCCAAAATATTCACAGTTACAATTGCTAAAAATAGATCCAACTAATATGCTGACTCAGTATGTAAATATTAAGAATGCAATTTATTAGTGGTAGTGTAATTATATATGTGTAGACTAGACAAATTTGTATAAAAGGGAAGACAATTTTAAATAAAAGACAATTGCTTTGTAACGCTAACGATCAGCATATCAACAACACTTTCTTTTTCTAAACCAATCATTACAAAACCCTAATGAAATAAAATAACAGCAAAAGTCGTTATATAGCAGAAATAATTTAAGTTAGAAATATCATAATAAAGAAATAGATATAAGTATGACTTGTTTCAGTTAGGAAAACCTATTTTTTTTAGAGAAGTCAAAATTTTAAGAAAAGAAGAATCTTTAACTTAAACCTAGGTAGAATAGGAACAAAAAAAATAACAATTATACTTTAATACCGCATAGAGCAGAAAGTAGTGATAGGAACAATAAATATAGAGAAATAATAATCCATAAGGATAGGCTTAAACCAATATGAAACATCTGCTAATAAGTCACATAATTCAAATTTTTTTTACACAAAGCATTCTACTTTACACTCAAAAAGCAGCATACAACAAATATGAAAAAAATGAGAAAACACAAAACCGAGTCAATATGCACACACCATAATATGTAAGCAAATAAATATAAAAAAAACACAAACACACAAATTTGTTTTGGCATCAAGTTACGATTACCTCATAAATATTAAAGAATAATTTGCAAACATAAACGATTTTTAAGTGAGTCGATACGTTTGGAAATCGGCTATGTAAAACAAATGTCAATACACAACACTTGATGCGAAACATTACTCATAATTATAAACATACAACCATACAAAAAAAAAAAAACAAAAAAACACAACAAAAAAAATGTTAATACGAACGTCAGCATATTAGAAACAAATGTAAACAGAAAATAATGTAAATACACTCTTAAGTAACCGCTAGGCAATAAATTATAATATAACCCAAAAGCAATTAAAATCGTTTTCTAACTCAAGCAAAACTCAAGTGGGTCATTAAGACCCTGAAAAAGTCATATACTCCTTTTTCTTCTTAAGGTGGATGGTGTAGTATTATGCATGATACCTCTTTATGTCAATAAGTTAGTAGTGTAATGCGGCATACTCTAATACGCCAATGTAATTTCTATGCAGACCACCCATATTACATTCACATTACAATATCGATCCAAATACATTTCGTTTACCCCATCGCAGCGGGAGTACAACATCACTTACTAATGCCGACAGCAAGGCCTGTATCCGGTTACAATTCTACTGGCGCATTGAGGAGTTCGTTAATAGCGCAACAGCGTGTCAATGACAACTCGACAATACGCCTGCCAAAAGATTTCTACAATTACAAATTGTTAAAGTAATATGCTGACTCAGTATGTAAATGTTAAGAATGTAATGTATTAGTGTTAGTGTAAATACGTACGAACGTACGTTAATTGTGTATAAAAGGAAAGGCAATTTCAAAATAAAATCAATCGCTTTCTAACGCTATTCATCAGCGTTCGGAAAACCTTTTTCGTTTTATTATCTCAAAGTTATTACACATTCAAGTTGGGCAAACTTCGGCAAGCTGTTAGTGCCAGCGCAGTACCACTAATCGGAGGAATCTATTCAGGCGGCTACGAGGATGTATGGAAGGCTCTTAAGGAGCGCTGCGAAAATAAGTAGCAACTTGCCGAAATACACGTGTCACGTTTCCTTAACCTCAAAGTTGCTACAGAGGAACCGGCTACGGCATTACCTGCTATTGTTGATACAGTGCACGAGACTCTTCGTGCCCTACGCGTAATGGAAATCCCTGTTCAACACTGGGATACTTTGGCGGTGCCAATTGTGGTATTGAAACTACCAGCGCTAACGAAGCGAGATAGGTCCATGAAGTGTTCCACGCATGAAATACCAACTCTAGATGATTTGATTAAATTTTTGGAGAGACGCGCTCATAGCATTGTTCCAGAACCATCCAGTGGGCAATCTGTGCGACAACAACGACAAGTAAAATCTCACATGGCATCCATTTTATGTGATCCGGGATCGCAGGTAAGCTTTATAACGGATCGCTTGGCAAACTCTTTGCAGCTATATCGTCGTAAATGTAATGTAAATGTGGAAGGCGTTGTGGCTACAGAAAACACTCGAGCAAATGGCAGCGCAACGCTTACACTTAAGTCGACAACGAAGGATTTCGCCATACAACTTGAAGCGCTGATGTTACCGTCCATCACGTCTGAGATTCCCGCAGTGAAGGTTAACGCAAGCCAGTGGTCACATTTGGACTCGATCTGGCTGATATTTGGTCTGGTACGCCAGGAACAATCGGCGTTCTCATCGGTGCAGATGTATGGGGTCAAATCGCACAGGGTGACGTCATCGATGCACGACCAGACGAACCTTGCTCCCAGCGTACACACTTTGGTTGGGTGGTATTTGGCCCTGCAACAGTATCTTCAGTTTCCAATGTTTCATCGCTTTCATTTAACACCGTCGTTGGCTAAGATGACGTTCGCCTAGAAGAACTGGTGCACAAATTCTGGAAAATTGAAGAGGTTTCAACGGCGGATGAATATGACAAAGATGAGTGTGGTAAGATATTTGATACCACATACTCCCGTACACAAGAAGGACGTTATGTCGTACACCTGCCCTTGCGGCGTGACGCTCCACAGCTTAGAGAGTCTTTCTCGTTGGCCATGCGCCAGTTCGAGTGGTGGAACGACGCTTAGTTTTAGACCCTACACTGAGAGAAAACTACGTAAAATTCATGAGAGGGTATGCTACTTTGGGCCATATGGAGAAGGTAGAATCACCCTACGACCATACTAGCTGCTGTTATATCCCGCATCATGTGGTCGCTATGAAGTTTCGAGTCGTATTTAATGCTTCGGCGCCGACCACTACTGGTTTATCGCTCAACGAAATTCAGCTGGTGGGTCCAACAATCCAGGACTCGCTAATCAACATCCTGTTGTGTTTCCGGCGTTATCAAGTGGCAATTACTGGTGACATTGAGAAGATATTCCGCCAGGTTTTGGTGGCGCCGGAGCATCGAGACTATCAGAGAATCATATGGCGAGAGTCTCCTTCCGACGAACTGGGCATATATAGTTTGAAAACAGTCACATATGGCATGGCGTGCAGTCTATACAACGCTGTTCGTGCTTTACAACAATGCGCACATGATAACCACTCGACCGTTCCTGATGCTAACAAAGCGATCATCGCGCGTGAAGATATACTCCATTCGTTCTACGTTGATGATTTTTAAACAAGTTGCGACAATGTCTCCCAAGCCGTTGACCTAGCGTTGAGCGTGGACACCATTCTATCCAACGGCGGATTTAAGGTAAGGAAGTGGAATTCCAATGAGTAAGGTTTCGTTATATTTATCTAATAACCCGTCTCTTTCTAGTTACACGTTCACGGCGTTTGTGGCAACGGTATTGGGATTGAGGTGGGATTCGGTATCTGATCAGTTATTCCACCATGTCGATCTTAATCAGGCAAGTCAGATACCTACAAAGCGACATGTGCTCAGCGTGGTGGCACGTCCTTTCGATCTTGTTGGACTGATAGCACCAGTAATCATAACAGGAAAGCTATTCATTCAGAGAATGTGGTCTGCGGTCTATCTGGGGACTCGACTTTACCCGAAGAACTCCGTGACGAATGGCTCAAGTATCGTTCTACTTTGGAGGCCCTTAGTGAAATTCGCATCAATCGCTGGTTGGGCATGGTTCGGAATAATCAACCCACGTTACACGGGTTTTGTGACGCCAGTTCATAAGCATATGCTGCTGTTATATACATCCAAACAAACGAGGCGAGTGGTGTGCGCTTATCACTACTAACTGCACGAACAAAGGTAGCATCATTGAAAGTTGCGACTATACCCCGCCTTGAACTTTTGGCTGCGCTTTTTCTGGCTGAGACTTTGCATAATGTGAGAGGTGCTTTGCGTTTGGACGCATCCCCGTTCATTTTATGGTCCGATTCGGCGATCGTATTGTGCTGGCTCTAGAAGCACCCAACAACACTAAAACCATTCGTATCAAATAGAGTTCGCAGCATTCAAGAGCTTACATCTCCCGATCGCTGGTGCCACGTTCGGTCAGCACAGAACCCTGCCGATTGCGCGAGTAGGGGCATCACTCCAAAGGAATTGCTGAATCATCGGCTTTGGTGGCGTGGGCCAGGTTTCATAAAACTTCAGTCAGCCGAGCAAGAAATTCTACTTAGTCAAGAAGAATCAGAAGTACATCGTAGTGAAGTGCGCATCGTTTCAGGAGTGGCTAGTCTTCCTTCTGCCTATCCACTAGCAACGCGACGTCTAGATGGTTAGGTAATACCATTGGACGAACGATTCAGTTCCATGCAGCGATTATTGGGTACGGTGGCCATAATGCTGCGTTGGTTGGGTAGATGTCGACACCTTCGCCAATCTGCCACAAGTGCCAGAAAAATAGACGACGCATTGGATGTTTTGATTCGCTTTGAGCAACAGAAACACTTCAAAGTCGAAATGAATCAGTTGAAGACTGCTTCAGGTTTGTCATCTTCTAATAAATTAATCTCATTAAGTCCATTTTTAGATGAGCATCAGATGTTACATGTCGGAGGTCGGCTCGCTAAGGCAGATTTACAGCCCTATCATGTGCACTTGACAAATTCACCACCTTGCTTATTTGTCAAGTTTGACAATTTATCAAGTAATTGCTATTCTATGTAATTTGGGGGACATTCCGGAATGGTTTTGGGGACTACTTCGGGGTCATTTGGGGAACATTCTGGGACGGTTTTGGGTACTCTCTCGCGGTCATTTTGGGGTAATTATGGGATAATTTTGGGGACTATGTTGGGGTCATTTGGGGGACATTCCGGGATGGTTTTGAGGACTCCATCGGGTCCTCTCAGGGTCATTTGGGGGACATTCCGGGACAGTTTTGGGGACGCCCTCGGGGTAATTTCAGGGATATTCCGGGATGCTTTTGGCGAATCCTCGGGTCGTCTCTGCATCATATAGTGGTCATCCCAACCATCCACCATGACCCCCAAAATTCCCCGAGGGAGTCCCCAAAACCATCCCATAATGTCCCCCAAATGACCACGGGAGGACCCGATGGAGTCCCCAAAACCATCTCAGAATGTCCCCCAAATGAACCCGAGAGAGTCCCCCAAATTATCCCGAGAGAGTACCCAAAACCATCCCAGAATGTCCCCCAAATTACCCCGGTAGGACCCGAGGGAGTCCCCAAAATGATCACGGAATTACCCCCAAATGACTCCGAGGGAGTCGCCAAAACCATCCCAGAATGTCCCCCAAATGACCCCGAGAGAGTCCCCAAAATTATTCCGGAATTACCCCCAAATGACCCCGAGAGAGTACCCAAAACCATCCCAAAATGTCCCCCAAATGACACCGAGAGGGTCCCCAAAAATATTCCGGAATTACCCCCAAATGACCCCGAGGGAGTCCCCAAAACCATCCCAGAATGTCCCCGGGAGGACCCGAGGGAGTCCCCAAAGACATCCCGGAATGACCCCCAAATTACCCCGACGGATTCCCCAAAACCATCCCGGAATGTCCCCCAAATTACCCCGAGGGAATCCCCAAACCATCCCAGAATTACCCCCAAATGACCCCAATGGAGTCCCCAAAACCATCTCAGAATAGCCCCCAAATTATCCCGGGGAGTCCCCAAAACCATCCCGGAATGTCCCCAAATTACACCGAGAAAGTCCACAAATCCATCCCAGAATGTCCCCCAAATGACCCCGGTAGGACCCGAGGGAGTCCCCAAAAAGATCCCGGAATTACCCCCAAATGACTCCGAGGGAGTCCCCAAAACCATCCCAGGATGTCCCCAAATGACCCCGGGAGGCCCCGAGGGAGTCCCCAAAGACATCCCGGAATGACCCCCAAATGACCCCGATGGAGTCCTCAAAACCATCCCAGAATGTCCCCCAAATGACCCCGAAGCAGCCCTCAAAACATCCCGGAATGACCACTAAATGACGCCGGGACGACCCGATGGAGTCCCCAAAACCATCCCAGAATGTCCCCCCAATTATCCGGAGGGAGTCCCCAAAACCATCCCGGAATGTTCCCCAAATTACCCCGAGGGAGTCCCCAAAACCATCCCAGAATGTCCCCCAAATGACCCCGAGGGAGTCCCCAAAGCCATGCCGAAATCATCCTGAAAAAACCCCGCGGATTATTTTTTCCTATTCCCATTTCGGGGTTAGCAGCATAAAATGAGACATAGCGCTCCCATTGCTCATGCGTAGCACTTTCCACTTTTGATTTCCTTGAAAAAAACCATGATTTGATTTGTTACAAAAAATAATGAAGAATATTTAATTCTTACGTTTATTCCCTTTCGCGATATAGTTAGCGTGCGTTTTAATAAATAAAAACAAAGTTGGTTTGCTTAAGCTGGTTTTATTTGTTTAGCTAAAAATATCGTCAATATAAAAAGTTTAATTTTCTGCTGCACCTGTTCTTCCTATATTGCATATTTATATTTACATACAAATCTAAAATGTCAAAAGACAGAAGCAAAAGACAACAACACCGACAGCTGCTGAAGGCAAATGCTAATTTATCTTCGCCGAATACATTGACCAACACTCGGAATCCAGAGAGAAAGGTACAAGGTGAGCTGGCTACATATGAACAGCTTCTTGATATGTGGGAGGAGAAATTAAAGAAACATGAAGATAGCATAATCAAGAAAATCAACGAGTCTATGAAAAATTTGGAGGAGAAGGTTATGCAGAGAATAGGTGAGATTGTCGGTGAGTTAGCAAACACCAAACAGAGATTAACGAAAATTGAGGAAAGAGTAAGTGGTGTAGAAAATATATACACAGAACTGGAGGCACTCAAATGCAAAGCAAATGATATGTGTGAGCAGATCCAAGAATTTGAGGAAAAATCGGTCTCAACCGATATTATTATTATGGGAATACCATATGCTAAAGATGAAAATATCAGCGAAATTTTCCCAAAGCTCTGTCATGCCATAAATATCGAGCCTCCTACTAAACGCCAATTTTTTCGTATGCGCACAAACATTAACCAGAAATCAACCTCAGCGCGTATTTTAATAAAACTAAACACAGCACATGATAGAATCCAACTGCTTAAAGCTATCGCTGCATTTTGCAAATCAAAAAAGAGAGCATTAACACTCTGTGATATTAATGAAGTTGGCTACGGAAAAATTTATGTTCATGAGAGCTTAATACTGTTTTCACACAGAAACTTAATGATCTCATTTCACCTGCTAATGAAATCGTAAATTTTTTGCTTTCACACAGAAGTAACTGCTCGATTAGTATGAAGGATGAGACAGACAATCATGGCGGAACGATACAAGGTGGGAGCATGTTGACATACCTACAAACAAAAAAAATTCCATGTACTTGTAAATTCGATGGACAAATGTCAAAATCGTACTGCGCCGGTAGTTGATGTATCAAATCAAATAAAAAAGGTTATAATCAGCTGTTTGATGCGGCCACCTTGTATCGTTCCGCCGTGCAGACAATGACATTTGCTTTGAAAACTAAGAAACGGAAACGGAAGCGGAACGCTGCCAACAGAGTTGCATTGTGCTTTTGACTTCATTAGGCATTCGATTAGCTACTAATGAAATAATAATAGATTCGAATTTTGTAGGGAAGATTGAGCTCAATAAGCGTCTTAATGTAGAAAATTGCCTTTATTATTCAATAAGCCGTCTGTGTGAAATTAGTATAACTTTGCAAAACAGAGATGTAATGCGACACGCAACGCAATTAAAAAAACAAAATGTACTTGCATCTGTTTTTAGTATAAGAGGCAAAGTATATGTGAGAATGCAGCGGAGTGCAGAGCCGAAGATAGTTCAGAGCAAGAATGATGTTGATGTGCTAGTCAGCGAAGCGAAACATGCAAAAGAAACATCAAAAACATAATAAGAGCGAGCATAATATTTTTATATTTATTATTACTGTTTTAACTAAGCAAGCTATCTTCTTCATATTCATTTTCTTTTATCTATTCCTTTCATATGTATGTATAAGCATGTATGCCCTTTACTTTGTTTTGATTTTAGTAATTCTTGTTATTGAAAGCCAATTGCACTAGTTGCGTAAATTGTTATGAATAATTCGAATGAGTTCTTGAGTACTGACAATGATTGTTTGAGGTTTATCTTAAATATTGTAATCAAAAATCATCCGGGATTGCAGCTCTGTCACACAAACGCTCGTAGCTTTAATACCCCTAAGCTTGATTACATGAACTTCATTCTGCAGGATTCAAAAATAGATATTTTATGTGTGACTGAGACCTGGTTTAGGGAAGATATTAGTGATAACATGTATGCATTAAATGGTAACAAAGTTAATTGGAACGACAAGAAAACGGGTGCCAGAGGCGGGGGTGTTGTCATATACTGCAAAGCAAATATTCCTCACAAAATAATTTTTAAGTCAAATGTAGATGATCCTGTTGAGTATATTTTCTTGGAAGTTGGGAATGGTTTTAATAAATGCTTAATTATATGTGTATACAATCCCAATAAAATATTTAAGCTAGATAATTTATTTTCGCAATTGGCCCAATTTTCGCACATGTATGAGCATATATTACTTTGTAGAGATTTCAACACGGATATACTCAACAATGACTCACGATGTCTAAAATTAACGGATGACTTGAAATCCATAGGACTAGATGTCCTTAACAAATATCCTACGCGATTTTCACCCAATTGTAAACCTAGTTTGATAGATTTGATGTGCACATCCAACAGTTCCGAAGTGCTCCATTATGACCAATTCTCCCTTGCCGGATTATCTGACCATGACATGTTTTTTATTTCATATAACATAGCCCTAAGTTGCACAAATAGAACACAGTTCTACTACAGGGATTTAAAAGCAGTAAATCTTTCTGAGCTTGCATATGAGGCTAGTGTTTTGCATTGGAACGGTGTGTGGATCCTTCCTGATATTACTCGAAAACTTAATTTTTTTGTATCGCAAGTACTTTACTTGTTTGATAAATATGTTCCACTAAAGGAAGACAAAACTGAAAACAGGAAACAGCCATGGTTCACGAATCAAGTGTTGTCGGCTATTAGAGCACGCAATAAGTTATATAGTCGTTGGAAGCGTGACCCTACGGGCGTCCTAAGAAATTTGTGGCATTCAGCAGATCTAATTCCAATTAATGTGAAACTGAAATTGGCGAGAACTCTTATAGTTCCACTGATATCCTTTGGGGGGATCGTTTTCGGAAATATTGACATTGAGTCACTGAAAAAGCTGCAGCTAGCTTTAAACAACTGCGCTCGATATATATTTTCTAGGCGGAAATTTGATCATATACCACATTTTTCCTTCAAGATACTTAATTGCAGTCTCGTTAGCTTTCTGAATTATCGCAATTTGGGGTTATTGCACGATTTAATCCATAAAGGGCAACCGGAGTAACTCTTTAGAAATTTACGTTTTTCAAAATCCGACAGAACTGGCAACCTTATTGTTCCACGCTATAAGTATCTTACATCTTCCAGAACATTCTTTGTCAGTGCTATAAAATTATGGAACTCACTACCAAATGACATTACAAATGAACGCAATAACAGGCGCTTTAAATTGGCTTTATCAGAATTTTTGCAAAATATACATACATAATAACTTTTTTTAATTTTTCTGAATCAGAGTCATTCTTCTATTTTTGTTTCTTATTTTGTTTTATTTTTGTGCATTCATACAAATATATACACATAGAATAGTTGATATTAATTCTACGATTAGTTTTAATAAATTACTTATTTATAATAATATATATTAAAAATAAATTTAGAAATTCGAAATATTGTATAAGATCCGAATGTTGATGTACGTTAAGAGACAATAGTCTCATCTGTACAAATTTATTAATAAACTATATATTGAAAAAAGGTATATTGAAAGGTAAAGGGAAGCAGAGCAAACTGTCTAGAATTTTTATGTCAAATTGTATTTGCTTTTGAAATACTGCAATAGTACAAATATTTGTCGATTGGGGACAAGCAACATAGTAAAGAAAACGGTTACTCAAAATGAAAAAAATCCAAGTCTTGGTTTATTTTATACTGTTTCTCAGATATTTCAGTCAATAAGACTTACATTTTACATTGTAAATGCACAAAAATGTACTCGTTTGAATGACATAAGAATGCATGAAAGAACAAACAGGTAAAAAGTTATATGCCAGTAGATGTATGCTTATGAAACAGGGGTTTTGGGTCATATTGTGGTATTCATTGAGGAAAAATTGTCGCGTCACCCTTACATTACCTCATAGCCAGCGTTTTAAAAAAGATATTTCAGATTTCGTATATCTAAGGGCATACGGTCCCCTTTCACCTTCAGCGTCTTATTTAAGGATTGTGAAATTTCCCCTAAGATTCGCTAAGTTTTGCATACTTTCGCAAGTGTTAAAAAATTAAGTCTACCTAAAGCATTCTCCACTGAAAGAAAAAGACTGGAAAAATCAACCGAAGTACGGGTCAATTCAACCGAAATTTCTGTCAATTTTTACCCATCGCAACAAGATGTTGAATCAACTGCGCACAAATCGTTGATTCGTAATTGACCGTTTTAATTGTCAAATAAACAAAAAAAGTTGTCTCATTATACTTTACCCATAGTTTTGTTAAATTAACTATTACTACCGTCGCTCTAAGAATACCAATCAAAACTTTTAATATGAAATGGATTTCTTTTCATTCCAAATTACCAGCGTAATTAATAGTGTTTATTGTCGAAATGACACTGACAGTGAAATCTATAGAAATAACAAATATCTCTGTTTTTTTCTAGATTAATAGGGTAAACTTTTACACAGAGTTTTCTGTTCATACCTATGCCATTAATACCTGTGGAAAAAATAAAAGCCGGATAAATATATTTTTAAACTTACGTGGTTTTTTATTTGTATAAATTACACATAAGTACATGCCTTTTCTAATGATTTTATTGCTATATTTAGTAATATTAATTAAAATAATAATAACTTAAATCCGAATTCAAATAAACAAAATTTGTTCCGAATCACCATCGAAAGCTTTGTACAAAATCATGTTGTCATATACATATATACGTAAATATGTGAATACATAAATACGCATGCATGCTACATATATATATGTATATGTGCTACATACATATTCACGCACGCGTTAGTACATGCTCTAGCGAAAATAAGAGCATTTCCTTTATTTCAACTTTACAATTAAACATTATACACTTACATTAAACATTATACACTTTACAACTTTATTTTATTAAACGCACTTTCACTAAATTTTATTTTTTATAATTTATTTAATTTATAGTTTTGAACTTCGCCGCGCGTCACTTTACTGCTTATTCTCAATTTCTTCTCTTGGATGTAGAGTTGCCACACGTGGTTTTTTCGAACAAAACTTGTAGTATAAATGTTTGACATAACATTTTAAATAGAGAACTTGTAAGCTATAGAAAAGTAAAGAATGAAATCGCTGCACGGTAATTCACCATTGGAGTAACTATACATGTAACTCGGCAAGTTTAATTCTCGTAACACTTTATTTTGAAACGATTCCAAAACAACTGAAACTTGTATGCTGTCGGAAACATCAACATTAAAAAGGATGTTTTTTATTATCTTATTATATTCGTTCGCGTGAGTGAAAACTCGCAAAAACTTGAAAAAAAATGTTACTAATTTTGGAAAAATCCTGTTCGTTCAAACAAAACTTTTGCAAGAAGAAGGCGCAATTTTGCATTTCACTTGGAGCGTAAGTTGCAAAATTGTACCCGATAAATAGGTGTCCCGGCATCGCATAATTTTTTGCAGTTTTATGCACATTAAATTCAAAAAAGGGTTTTTTGTTGTGTATTGATAACTGAAAAACTAGTTTTTTTTTTGTATATAATTTCCTTCCGATCTGTTTGAATAATATTTATGTATATTTTAAGCTAGGCAGATCTATTGTGTTGGGTAGAAATAAAACAAAGATTATTCCACCTTTCAGCTCGACGTTTCGCCAATTTTCCTTGGCATCTTCAGGAGCGTGACACTGTATTTATTTAATAAAACAAAAAACAACAAAGAACACAATCAGATACATATAAAATTAAAATTTAAAATATTGCAATTAAATATTGTTTGTACAAGAAGTATTTTCTTACTTACAAAATTGGAATTAAACGAAACGCTTAATTTTCACTAAAACATTTAAACATTTAAAAAACATTTTAATATTAAAAAATTGTGTAAAGTTAATTGAATGGAAAAATCGATACCACCTACATGCGGTAAACTTGTCATACTAAAAACTAAATTACAAACATAATAGGTACGCGGCGGCGATATTGTCTGTATCTTCTTTTTTGTTTTTTTGACTTCACAAAAACATCAAACACAAACACTAAACTAGCATACAGGTCGAACTGCACTTTGGCAACGTGCTTTACAAAAACAAAAACACCCATAGATCTCCAACAACGTAGCAATCTAGTTTACGAAATTAAATGTAAAGGGAATGAAGAAGATAGCTGCAATAAGGTGTATATTGGGACCACAAAGCGGGCGCTCGGCACGCAGGTAGCTGAGCACGAATCCGATATACGTAAACAAAAACAAAGCACAGCTTTGGCACAGCATGCAATAGAAAACAAACACACAGCTGATTTTGAAAACATAAAAATAATAGACACCGAAAGGAGAGAAAAAGCGCGTTACACCTTAGAAAGCCTAAGAATTTTGCAAAAAAGAGGAAACACAATAAACAAAAAAGAAGATACAGACAATATCGCCGCCGCGTACCTATTATGTTTGTAATTTAGTTTTTAGTATGACAAGTTTACCGCATGTAGGTGGTATCGATTTTTCCATTCAATTAACTTTACACAATTTTTTAATATTAAAAATGTTTTTTAAATGTTTAAATGTTTTAGTGAAAATTATGTGTTTCGTTTAATTCCAATTTTGTAAGTAAGAAAATACTTCTTGTACAAACAATATTTAATTGCAATATTTTAAATTTTAATTTTATATGTATCTGATTGTGTTCTTTGTTGTTTTTTGTTTTATTAAATAAATACAGTGTCACGCTCCTGAATATGCCAAGGAAAATTGGCGAAACGTCGAGCTGAAAGGTGGAATAATCTTTGTTTTATTTGCACCCAACACAATAGATCTGCCTAGCTTAAAATATACATAGTTTTTTTTTGTTTTCCCAATTTGTGCGTTTTTTCGATTTCTTATTTTGGTGTTTTTTTTTTTAACAAGTGGCACTATCGCCATAAGTACATTGTAGAGAGCGCAGTGAGCGTAAAATTCTCTTTAAAATTTGCTCATGCATTGACTGTTGTTCGCTGTTGGAAAGACCTATAAGATCAGTTGTGTTAACAGAAAAATCAGTTAGATTGATTACGAATCTGTCAATTTTACAGAATTTTGTTAATTTAAGAGCGACCATTTCTCTTCTGTTGAAATGACTAAATTAATTTGTTCGCTTGATTCGGTCGAATTAACCATAATTCGATCAATTTCACCGAATCTCCGTTAAATCAAGAACAACAGAACAAATTTTTTGATTTTACTAGCACCATTTCTTTCAGTATAGGAGTGTAATCCAAACATTATAATATTCAGTCCGCTGCTTATGTTCCTTTTTATGCATATTCTCTCCCGATTTGCGTCGTGCTCCTGTTAATTTTTCCCACAAACCAGATGGACTTTCACTGGGATTTATGGTATAAATACACTTGGAGTGTTCAGGGGCGACCCCAATTAGAAAAACCGGTTTCTTAATCTTTTATGTTACTTTGCCTGGAAGTTGAACCCCGGAACTTCAGTGTGGTAGGCAGAGCACGCCACCACCACACCACAGCGACAGCCAATATCGCATTGTTCTTCATCATCCAATAAATGAGAATAAATATTTGAATTGTTCATTAGTTCAATTATATCATTTATCACAAAGTCATGGCAGAACTTCTTTTTTCTTTATTCTGTACCTTACATACAAAATTCGATTTTAAATGAATCTTATTTTGCTGCTTCTTACTACGTTATTCATAGTACTTGAAATACGCTCCATTCTTGGCAAAACTAAAAATTCGAAAATAAATCTGTAAAGACTGGCAAGTGGAATTTTCCCAAAAGCGTCTTTATAATCTGTAGTTATATGTTTCTGAAATCAAAAATTCAATTTCGCTCGGTAATAGCTCCGAAGCGTATGAAACACCCAATCGAATCGAATGGCAAACCCCCGTTACGAAAACGATATTAGGCTGATATCGCTTTAATAATGTTACTACGCCTCGATTTCTGCTTACCATAACGCTAGCGTTTTTCCAAAATCTTACAAAAAAGCTGAAAAAGCTAAAAAAGAGGGTAAAGTTAAATCGCAATTTTTCTAGCTAAACGGAGAAAAAAAGCTAAATCTAGCTTGAAACAAGTAAAGGTGTCTAAGTTCGGGTGTAACCGAACATTATATACTCAGCGTGAGCTGCAATTGCACATTTCATTTCAGATAAATTACTTTTCTACATAACACGCGGCACCGCCCGTTTAAAAAACATGTCTCCCCATTTTCTCTTACAATAAAACTTGATAAGTGAAATATCATTGATTCAAAACTATTTTTTGCTAAGTTATAGCTTATTATTCTAATCTACGAACCTTTTAAATTTGTTTTATATTTGTCTTAAGTTGACGTGGTCTTTAATCGATCCCGTCCATTTTTTCTGGAAATATTTTCTAATATAGGGAAAATTTTTTTACCCAATTTTATTACGATCAGTTAATTTTTCTTCGAGTTATGGCTCCCGAAACATAGAAAATTCCTTAGTCATAAATAGCCATTTAAAATGGGTGCCACACCCATTTTCAAAAAGTTTAGTGTTTCCCAATTTAATGTTATAATTCAATTTAAAAAGTACAATTCTATTGATCAAAGCTCCTTTGCGCTTATTTTCTGCTATAAGGAAAATCTGTGTACCCAATTTTATAACGATCCGTTAATTTTTCTTGAAGTTATGGCTCCCGAAACATAGAATATTGCTTAGTCATAAAAGGGGCGGTACCACGCCCATTTTTTAAAATTTGAATTTTTTCCGATTTATTGTTATAAATCCACTTGGGAAATGAAATACCATTGATATACAGCTTTTTTTTTTTTTTGAAAAGATATAGCTTATTTTATTCGTCCACGACCCTTTTAAAAATCTTTTATATAAAAGTGGGCGTGGTCCTTATCCCATATCGTCCCATTGTTCGAATAATCGAACAGTAATTTTTACTGTTTTTTGCAATTTTTCCAGGGGTTTTCTTTTTCTGACCATCACCCAATCTTTTCACAGAGCATAATAAAAACTCACTAATTTTAGCATGTTTTAAAAAGAATTATTTTAATTAAAGAGAATTAGAAAATATAAAAACCTGGTATAAGGTTTTGCTGCGAATGAGCTGAATTTTTCGTTTTGATAGTTTTCGTGTAGGCAAATTTAATATACCGGTCCCTGTATGTATGTGAAGTTAGGTGTTCGATTAATCGAACGCTGGGCACAATTTAGCATTTTTTTCCTCTTTGAATTCGGTTGCAATTTGAAATGTATTTACCGTTTGTTCAATTGCGTAGAAATGTTTTAGTCGGAATAACTATATGCACGTGTTCAAATTTAGTATGAATAAAATGACCATATCGAAGAAGACGCCGTCATTGGTATCGATACAACACCTCCTGCCACAGAAAATCCCTCCAAAAGGCAGCGCATTGAGACAAATGCAACACCAGTTAAAAAATATAAGCCCTTATCAGCTTTTAGTAAGCCCAAGTGGGTGCAGAAAAAAAATCGTGACGGGACATTCGAATATGATATTTCCCCTACAACCGAGCCATTGGATGATGTTAAAAAAACTTGGCAGAAAGCTTCCAAAACAAAACCACATTGGAACTGTTTTCACTCTTTTTTGATAACAAAGTCCTTGACATGATTATCGAAGAAACAAATAGATATGCTCAGCAAAAAAACGAACACTTTCGCATTGATCAAGTTGCTTTGAAGCGATTTCTTGGTATTTCAATTTTATCAGTATCATACTTTGACGATAACTCGGGACTATTGGTCAACAAACCGAAAATTAAGAGTACCTATTGTGAAAGTATGCAGGTCCAGGAATCGGTTTCAAGATATGAAGAGGTTCATCCATTTCGGGAACAACTACAATCTTGATTCGACAGATAAAATTGCCAAGGTACTTTAATCAAGTTTTTTTTCATTTTGTATGATTTATAAGCAACTGTATTCTGTTTACTTAGGTAAGACCATTGTATGAAGTTATGAACGCATAATTTATGCAATTTGGTGTTTGGGAGGAAACGCTTGATGAACAAATGGTTCCATACTTTGGGCTTCATTCTTGCAAAATGTTCATACGTGGGAAACCCATTAGTTTCGGCTACAAATTGTGGTGTCTGTGTTTGGCTTCTGGCTACCTTTATAATTGTATAACATATGCTTCCTTACTTACTTACTTACTTAATTGGCGCTTAACCGTCTAAACGGTTATGACATTTCACCTAGCAGATAATTTAGGCAACTCTTTATAAAGAAAATTGTTGGATCTTATGGCAAACAAATTTTCATTCATTGTTCATGAAACAATGTCTAATTAAGAAACAGTCTTGTATTGGTCGCTAGATAGTTCGATCGGTTATCAAACACTTTTCGTGATAGATTTTTGTCATATTTGGGCTTTAAAAAAATTGTTGCAGATGCACACGTGCCTTAAAGAAATTTGACAGAGTTTGTCACTGGTGAAGCCATTATTGAACTGAAAAATAAATTAAATTTGTTTTGCCGCTCTGTTAATTTTTTGGGTATGCGTAGTGGAACCTTTTTTCCTGAGCCCAAATCCTATCGAAAAATCGATGGCGCGATATCGGTTAATAAATCGACCCAGTCTAATGTATATAGATCTACATTTGCACATAAAAAAACGCTCATGGAGAATTACACATAGTAGTAGTGTATGGATAGATAGTGGAGACACAAACCGTAGGTCATACCTAGGTAAGTCATAGTGTATAGTGTATAACACACTGTAAACAAGTTTTAAAGGCTCGAATATTGTGTCAGAAATTGTGTTTATCTGTTCGTTTATTATTCTACCGTCGAATGTTTTCTGTTTGTAGATTTCCATTTTTCGAGTACGTTGAGACGTCGGCCCTTTTCTTGTATGTGAAGAACCCTAACTGTTTTATTGATGTTTGCTGGGGAACATTCATTCTCGACCATGTGATTCGCGAAGTTAGACTCGGGTATAATGTTTGGATTCCGTATTTCTTTGTTGTAATCTCTAATATGTTCTCTGAACCTCGTTCTTATTTGCAGTCCTGTTTGCCCTATGTAACTATGCTGGCATCTGCAGGTAAGCTTGTATACGCCGTGGCTGCTAAACGGATCCTCTGAGTTAGTGTTAGTTCTTAATTTTCACCCTAGATTGTTCGATGTTTTGAATGCTGTGTTAATGTTGTATTTTTTAAAGAAGTTTGCCAATTTATATGTTGCTTTTCCAGTATATGTCATAGTCGTCCAGCTATTATTTTCCTTTTCATTATTTCTTTTTGGTTCTCCATTTGTCCTACTGAGCTTATCTACTAGTGCTTTTTTATATCCGTTGTTTGCAGCGATATTATATATGACCTCAAGTTCTCTCTTATATGCTTCCTGTGTAAGAGGTGTTCTTTCAAGTGTATGTACCAAGTGCCTTAATACTGCATTTTTATGCCGTTGGGGGTGATTTTAGGTATTGTGTATTATTGTGTCGGTGGCCGTTGACTTTCTATATATGTTATAGTTAAATCTTTTGGCTTCTTTATAGATATTTATCGTGAGGTCTAGATAGTTGATTCCTCCGTCTTTTTCGGTTTCCATTGTAAATTTTATATTTTCATGCTGTTTGTTGAGGTACTCCAGTACAAGCTCTTCGTTATTAGTAGTTAAAACGCATATTATGTCATCCACGTATCTAGCATAAAATGACACGCCTAATTTGGACTTCAGCTCCTGTATGTACTTTTCTTCCAGATTTTGTATGAACATTTCCATAAGAATTGCTGATGTGGGGCTTCCCATTCCAAGACCGTTTGTTTGTCTATATATTTTATTGTTGAATTGAAAATAGTTTTGACTTAAATTGGTTCTTAGCGTATTTGTGATTTGCATACTTTTCACTTTGTTTTTTGTGTTATGAACTATTGTTGAGCTAACTATGTCCAAAGTCTCCGATAGTGGTATAGATGGGTATAATTCTTTTATGTCAAAAGATACCAATTTGCTGTTCCTTGTTAGCTCTACGGTCTCAAAAGTCTCTCTATTAGTTCTGTTGTGTTAGCTATTGCACATTCGTTCCTTAGCTCCAGAGTATCTTTCAATATCGTTTTTAAATATTTGGGCAGTTTGTAACATTGTGCCGATTTAAAATTAATGATGGGCCTCATTGACGTGTCCGGCTTAGGGATTTTTGTTAGCGCAATCAGTGGAGGAGCCGAAGGGTTCATTTGGACCAATCTATGTGCCATGTTAGAATCTACTATATTTGTTGCATTTTTTATAGCAACTTTGATTTGTTTTTGGTATTCATCTGTGGGATCCTCTCTCATTCTACGACATTTCATTTCCTCTATGAGATCCTCGGTTTTGGATATATATTGCTTTTTTTCGATTAGTGCAGTGGTGTTTCCTTTGTCCGCTTTCGTTGTGACAATATTGTTTTTCCTTAGTTTATGCCGTAGATTCTTCATTGTTTTCTCCTCTGTATTCGATTTTTGTCCTTCCTGTGCTTTCACCTCCTTTTTTATGATTTCCCTGCACATGTGTCTTGCGTGCTCCTGTTCTTCCTGTGGTATCAATGATATTGCGATCTCCGCATCTGCTCCGTTTTTCTTACTGTATTCTGGTCCATGATATTGTGCTTCAGGCCCTTTTCGAGAAGTTGTGCCTCTCCCTTGGTAATGGCCACTGTTGTGAGGCTAACGAACTTGTCATGAAACTGGTGAATGTTTCGCTTTTGGTTACCTTCTCGTCGTCCTGCCAGTTTGTCCAATTGATCGACCTCTGTCTTAATGCGGTCTAAACATTCCATTAATGCAGTCGTAGGTAGTTGTTCTGCCAATCTTAAATGGATAGATAATAACTCGGCATTTATCTCATCCTTCTTCGAGTATAAGCTTTCCAACTCATATTTTAAAAAATCCTTTTCCGCTTTTCTAACTGTTTTCCTGCTAGATTTGTTATTTGCCTTTATTGTTATTTTAGCGAATTTCGGAGTAACATTCAATTCCAGGCATTTTTCGTTGAACCAAATGCTCGCATTTTCTTTATATATTTTCAGTAGGCGTCGCTTGTAAATTGTTAGTAGTCCGTTTGCGTTCAAGTTAAAAGCCTGACAAGCAATAACTGACTTATCTTGTTTGGTTGATTTTCCGAAAGGGTGGATAAATATATATTGGACCGATTTTCCATCATCCCTTGTCAAATTTGGTTTTGAGACAAACCGGTTTCGGTGTTGTGCCATCATCAGTGTCGATTTTCGTTCTAATCTGTTGTTGTCGTTTGTTCTGTATTTATAGTTCGTAGGTGTATGAGCAGGTATTGTCAAATTGATGCTTGTGTATATTTAGTTATGTGTATGTGCTGTGTGTTCATTCAGAACCGAGGGTGGTTTACTAATCGATTTGTGTAGCTGACTGGGGTAGGTAAAAATCTGTAACCTTAGTCGTTTGACCTTCTTTGTCGGTTTTTTGTTTTGGTGTGTTAATTGTTTTGTGTTTATTTGTTGTTGCGTGTTTGTCTGTTGTACCTGTGTGATTACTTTGTTTCCTGTAAACAAGTTTTAAAGGCTCAATATTGTGTCATAAATTGTGTTTAAGTGTTCGTTTATTATTCTACCGTCGAATGTTTTCTGTTTGTAGATTTCCATGTTTTCGAGTACGTTGGGACGTCGGCCATTTTCTTGTATGTGAAGAACCCTAACTGTTTTATTGATGTTTGCTGGGGAACATTCATTCTCGACCATGTGATTCGCGAAGTTAGACTCGCGTATAATGTTTGGATTCCGTATTTTTTTGTTGTTAGATATAATTTGACAGCTTTCGAATCGTCTTCTACATCGTGTCGCAGGGTATTGGTGTAGATTTGTGCCAGTGAGATTACCGCTTCACGAAACCGCAATACTAAACTCCGGGGCATATCAGATGACTGCGTTGGCAGACTTGTAGCTTGCATTCAGCTCGCCTTGTAGGTTGCTGGAATCGTCTTGAAGAGTTTGTTTATACCAGTTTGTAGAAATTGTGGATGCTTGGCGATGTTCACTGGAACATCAACTCACTTGAGGCACTACCTTGAAGCTAAAGTGAAGCCGCCTTCTAGCAACGCGACATGTCGGCTATTTTTAAAGCTTTCGGGTGCTATTTGCTATGCCAGAGCCGCTATTACTTGAGGGCATATACCCCGACTATCTGATCGTTGGCTGTGCTTGTGGTTCTTTAACAGGACGAGACGGAAGAAATCGGTCAACATAGGTTAGGTTAGGTTGAACTGGCCGGTCCATGAGGACCTCACATAGACTGATTGAGTCCGTAGTGTTACCAGAAGTTTGTTTTAACGACCAAAGTGAAAAAGCCTATCAAAAACCAGGACCTATGTTATAAAATAACTCCGTCCTCTTGGCAAATACTAGAAGCTTCCTAGGACTTAAGCCACTTGCTGCTTCTAGATCTGACAGCTGTATCACTACTATAGCTGGATTCTTAGCCTGGCAAGTTCAGGGCACGAGCGCAGAACGTGCTCGATCGTTTCTTCCTCCAACCCGCACTTCCCACATCTGCTATCACTGACCAAGCCTAATTTAAAGGCATGGGACGCCAGAAGGCAGTGTCCAGTTAGAATATCCGTCATGAGTCTACAGTTCTCTCTTTTTAATGATAGAAGCAACTGTGTTAGTCTAATGTTGCAAGACCTACACATAATCTTCGAAACTTTACAGCCACGTGCTTGAACCCACGCCTTTCCCGCTTGGTCGTACATGTGCACTTCTCGACTTCGCTTAATCTCGCCCAATTTAATTGGGACGTCGACGGAGCAAGCTTCAAGGGATGCGCCATTTTTAGCTAGTTCGTCCGCTTTTTCATTCCCATCTATTCCCATATGCCCTGGGACCCAATATAGATGTATGCTTCTCCCTGTACCGATTCTCTCCAGAGACTGCTTACACTCTAACACACATTTAGATGCTGTGCTATGCGAGATTATTGCCTTAATTGCTGCTTGACTGTCAATATAAAAGTTAACACGGTTGCAGCTTAAGCTTTTCTCTTCCAGGGTTTCTACTGCTTTGGTTACGGCTAATATTTCCGCCTGGAAAACGCTACAGTAATCCGGCAGCCTGTAGGATCTGCTTATTTCCGGATCAGCGCAGTATACCGCAGACCCTACTCCTTCCACTACTTTGGAACCATCGGTGTACACATGTATCGCCTCGTCCGCCATTTGCGCACACTTGCGCCAACCGTCCACCTCTATTGTGGCCTTAAGATCTCCCTCGAAGCGCAGATAGGGAATCAGGTAGTCGGTCAATATAACTCCTCACAGTTAGCAGGATTTCATGTGTAGCGAAATCACTCTGCCCGATTTCATGTTAAGAGTAAAATCAGTTTCCCCTGATCTAGCTGTAAATGAAAGCGTGACTGTCTAATCTGGTTTTGATGCTTCGGAGAATACCAGAGCTTCCCGGTAAGATTCCCGAAATTTTAAGCAAGCACAAAAATTGCAATAATTTTTCAAATCAATAAAATATGAAATACTTTTTTTTTTTTAGTTGAGATGGAAGCACGAACGGCCGTGATCTGTGAAATTGTCGGTTAGTTAATATGGCGACCGACAATTCATAATGGAAATACATTTTTTCTTATAACACGGAAAGCAGAATTACCATCTCAATATCTTTGATATTCTAACCATTTGAAATTTGAAGTTGTGATTATTTGCTCTGGCACGCGCTTTTTATTGCTGTGTACATGTGTTCTCTGTTGCCTTCCATGTATGTGTGTGTAAATGCCTTGCTGTTAATGTTCTTCAGCACGTATTACCATCGGCATAGTGAGTTATCGAAACTGCTAATATTATCCACACTCCTCCATCAAGTCTGATCGTCCCGATCAGAGAAATATTTCGATCCAAACACTTTTAGCCTCTCCAAAAGAACCACCCTTCTTCTATTTTGTCGTTTACCAATTTCTCGTAAGAGGAAGGCGGCATCTCTGGTCCGCTTTACAATTTTGTACGGGCATTCCTACACTGAAATTTAAATGGAAAACCTTTCCGCCAGTGAGGGTACCAACACTCCCTCCAGGAAACCTTCCGAATTGTTGCCCTTATACTACCTGTCTTTCACCATAAATAGGATCCTGGTCCGTTGCCTCACACTCTGTTGTTTGGCTAACGAACTACTTCAAAAAACTTGACGGATTGTCTTTGCATCATCAGTATCGATTTAACGTTTCCTAATAGTTGTAGAAACCACCCTTGCATCCTTTTTAGAAGTTATTTCCTTTGGATCCTGGTCCGTTGCCTCACACTCTGTTGTTTGGCTAATGGACTACTTCGATTTATCGTTTCCTAATAATTGTAGAAACCACCCTTGCATCTTTTTTAGAAGTTATTTCCTTCTTTTGGAAGCGTCAATTTGGGTTTGTCAATGCCAATGTTTTTCCGCAGGTACATTCGGTTTTTATTTGTTTGTTCCATTCGTTCCACCAATCTTTGGTATACTGGTTTACTTCCTTCGACTTTTCTGGTCTTTGTGGAATATCCCCCACCAGCACTCGTTTACTGCTGAGCCCCTTATCAAAGATGAAGTTAAGTGGCACATCATTGTTCTTATATCGCATAGCCCTTTGCATGTAGATCTTGATCCCATTATTAACTTAAAACTCCACTCCCAATATGACCTCGTCAACAACCTCTCTCACTGCGAAATTGTATGGAACCGTGACCTTCCTATTTACGACTCCACATGCCACTTCTTCCTGAACTTGGTTGTGATCGCCAGTTACCGAACGCAATCTTGCTCCTTCTAATGGCTTTACTCTGCTGTTTTCCAAATCAGATCGGATTATGGAACGTGATGCGCCCGTATCTAGAGTCAGTAGGCACTCCTTTCCATCCACAAATCCTCCGACTCGATTTCCTTAAGATTTGTGATACAGAATGGGACGCTCTAGCTCATCTCCTTCAACTTTGTGCTTAAGACCACCCATGTAGTTGGAGCCACTAAGCTCAGGTCGAGGCCGCAATGACGTGCAATGTGAACTGGCTTCCCGCACCTGAAGCATTTGATTACTCTTTCACTCCTCTGTTGCGATCCTTTTAGTGCTTTGAATATTGTGACCACCCAGTCTGGCCTTTCTACTTCAACACGGCGCGCTTTGAATGCTGGCGTACACAAAAGCGTGGCTGTTTACTAAATCAGTGCGTGTGTACCTCGTCGTTCGACGTTCCGTACTCCTTTTATTAAGATCCGACATCGGACGCAAACTCTTGCAAAGTCTCATTCACTTTTTGGTAGCGATTTTGCAACTAAATTTGGAGCATATGATATTTTTGTCCATTTCTGTAACGTGTCTCAACAGATTCCTTCAATGCCCCATAACTGTTTCGTTAGCCATCTGGAATGGTCTGTAAGATTTCAGCTGACTCATGCTTCTAACGCTTCTATCTCGGCATCAGTCTTGTCCTCGAGTTGAAAAAGTTGTGTGGCCTGTGCCTACATCTTTGAGGATGCCCTTGCTTCCTGTGCTTCCAATTACGATTACATTTGTGCCACCTGCAATGCGCTCCTCTTCCACTTTGGATGAGAAGCGTGTCTACTGTGTTTCCAGTTGAGACGCCATATTTGTGATGACATTTCTGCTACAGGTGTCTACTGGGTTTCCATTTTTGGAATATCTCTGTCAACAAAGCCAAAGCGCATTAGTGTCCTCACTTGCCACTGGATTTGGGTATTCGTTCTCCTATTTGTTGATGTCTCGTCGCTATAAGGATGAGAGACGTACTGTTGTTGTTGTTGTTGTAGCAGCGCTTCGCCCCATCCAATAGGTGCGACCAATCACAAATTGTTATCAATGTCCTCTAACGGGAGTCAAAGGAAACATGCTGTTTCAACAGGGGTGGACCATAATGAGAGGGGTGTTAGAGGCGTTGGTTCCAGAGTTGATGTCATGTGGGGACACATTGCTAGCAGGACATATATTTTGTATGTCGAGGTTGATTCTGGATAGGTAAGAGTTTAACCCATTACAGTTCTCAGATCGAAGTTGAGCTAGGTTAGGCTGAACTGGCCGGTCCATAAAGGCCTCATAAAGACCTTCCGACCAAACGGAAGAACCCCAATCAGGTACCAGGACATATTTTATAGAATAACTCCGCCCTCTTGGCAAATACTAACAGTTTTCTAGGACCCAGCTTAATTGCTGTCTCAAGATCTGGCAGCTCTGCCGCCCCTAATAGCTGCAGCCTTGACCTGGCGAGCGCAGAACATGAACACAGAACGTGCTCAACCTTTTCTTCCTGCAGCTCACACTTCCTACACTTGCCGTTACTGACGAGGCCTAACTTGTAAGCATGTGACGCCAGAAGGCAGTGTTCAGTCAGTATGCCCATCGTGAGCCTTAAGTCTTCTCTCTTCAGAGATATGAGCCACTTTGTGCGTCTAATATCGCAGGCTTTGCACATGATCTTAGAAATTATGCAACTCCTGTCTCCTTTTGACTTCTCCCAAATGGATTGGGACATCTACCTCGACTCAGCGAGTGTTGCCCCTCCTTTGGCAACTCACCGGCCTTTTCGTTACCTTCTATCCTTTTATGACCGGGAACCCAGTAAAGATGTATGGTCCGGCACGAGTGAAGTTTTTCCGTTGCTTCTTTGCATTCCAGAACACTTCTTGCTGAAGTACTGACTATCAATATATAAATTGACGCGACTGCAGCTTAAGCACGTTTCCTCCAGAATTTCTGCTGCTTTCTTCACTGATATAATTTCCTCTTGAAAAACGCAGCAGTAATATGACAACCTGTATGGTCTACATATTTCTGGGTCGACACAGTAAGCAAACCCAACCAGAAGGAGTTGCAACCATCGGTATACACATGTATAGCATGTTCTGCCATGTCTGCACCCCGGCACCAACCCTCCGGCTCAATTGTGGCCCTAATATTTCTTTTGAAGCTTAGGCACGAGACCATATATACCGTTTTCCCGATATTAGATGTTGCTATACTGCTGTGGCCATAAGGCCTGCACTCAAGCTGCCCCGATGCCTTAAGCCTTGTTGCCGTTGCTAACGCGATGTTTTTGGCCGTTATGTTTGCAGGCGGGATGTGTAGAATGGCATGCAATGCTGCTGTCGGAATAGTTTTTAAGGCTCCCATTATGCTAATCATTGATACTCTGCATACCCTCTCAAGTTCTTTGGTATACGTACTTTTTTGTGTGTCTGTAAACAAGAACCCCATAATACAGTATGTGTTTGACAATTGCCTGAAATACCCAATGAGAGAGTTTGGGCGAATGGCCCCATGTGCATCCTAGCATCCTCTAGTATGCATAGAGTGCCGCGGATGATTTCTTCGCTCTCTCTTCCACTTGGAGTTTCCACGACAGCTTACTATCTAGTGTAACTCCTTGATACTTTGTGCTATATTTTTCTAGCAGTGATACCCCTCCAAACTTGGGCTTAGTCCAATTAGGGACCTTATGCTTCCTAGTGAATAATACTAGATAGGTTTTTTCCGCTTTGGCGGTTAACCCGATTCCAGATGCCTAGGCATGTATGTCTCGAAGTGCCTGATTCATCAGAGAGCTGAGTGTTGTTAGGCATCTGCTGCTCATGATGACAGAAACGTCATCTGCATATGCCGTAAGTTTGACTGGTCCGCCGTCGAACCGCCTAAGCAATTGGTTTATAACCAGCGTCCACAGCATTGGTGATAAAACCCCACCCTGTGGCGTTCCTCTGTTTACAGATTTCGTTGCTTCGCACAAACCCCATTGCGATGATATCATTCTGCAGCTTAACATGGAGCCGACCCAATTTGCTAAAGCTGTATGATCTTCATTCGAGTTGAGACTGTCCATGATTGCTCTTTTCGAGACATTGTTGAAAGCTCCGGCAATGTCCAGAAACACACCTAGGTCATATTCCTGGTGGTCCAAGGCCTTCTCTATATTCATAACCACACTATGCAATGCAATATCGACAGACTTGCCTTTGGTGTAAGCATGTTGTGCTGAAGAGAATAATTCCGCGTTCATTTTTGATTTTATATACACATCTATTAATCTCTCTAAGGTTTTGGGTAGAAAATATATCACACTAATAAGCCTGAACATAGCAAACGTTTTTATTGCCCATTAAATTTTGGTCTTTGTCACCAATCCTGGTACCTCTCGCTCCGTATTAGGACTGTAGACTCTTCCGCATCGTCTCCTGATGGGAAGTGTGTGTGAACTCTCCACTACTGTGTGGCCATTCCCCGTCGTCCTTTTTTATCAGTCCCTCGACTGCATATCCTTTAGATAGCAGTTTACTCAGTCTCGGAGTTTCGCTGGAGCAACCGATGTCGGCAAAGAAATTCTTTCATGAAACCCGCTTTGACCTGTTGATTTCACGTTTATAGATCCCCAAGAGATCTCTGTATTTGGCCCAGCACTCCTCGCTTTCCGCAACTTTTTTAGGGCCAGCATATGTAGGCACGCTACCCCTGTTGGCCACATGTAGACTACTCTGTAGTATGTATCAAAAAAGCGACTCACCTCTATCGTTAATATCGTCCCCTCCCCATACGCTGTGATGCGCATTTGCATCTGCGCCTATGGCAAGCCGTCCTCTGTACCCTTCTTGATCCTGCAGCCTTTTGAACTCATCTGGTGTGGCTTCCACATCATGGGCCATGTATCAGGATGCCAGGGTAAGGGAAGGTTCTTTCTTTCCCTCTATTGCGACTACCGCTAAATCTTCGGTGCTGAGGCTAGTTAGCATGCACCGTATAGGTGTTTCCTTAACATGACTGCAGCTCCCTACTTACCGTCTTTGCGCAATAAACGCTGAATCCGCGAGCGCTGAGTCCAGAAACTTTTCCTCCAGATGAAATGGCTCCTGTATCAGCGCCACATCAAACGAACCCTCCTCAAGAGTCAGGAGGAGCTTGCTCGATGCCACTTTACTGTGCTGGAGGTTTATCTGTAAGACTCGCAGCGCCATTAGGCTATTTGTCTCCCTCCAAGTTATCCGTCACTGCGCTCACGCAAAGTATTTTTTTCGCTGTTTTCCTAGTGTTGAGGTCCGTTTCCACTCCCCTGTTCAAAGCGTATTTGTTAGACTCGCAGCATCATTGAGCTGTTTGTCCACTAACAATATATCCGCCTCTACGTTTATACCCTTGTCTTTTTCTGCTACTTCCAGGCCCTCGTGTTCTTTTTCCACCTCTCCTGCTTTTAGCATGTTTTGGTTTTTCGTAAGATTTTCAGCACCATTGATTTGCTCGTGCACCTCTGCCACTACGCCTTTGGCCCCATCATTTGCCGCTACTTTCAGGTTATGGAGGTCCTTATCCATCTCCCCTGCTTTTAGCGTATTGGGGTTATTGTCCTGAGGATTTTTCTTTGTAAGGTGCAAGAATACGCTATCTGCGCCCCAGGACATTTTCCCAAGCTGTGAGTGCAACAGATCCTCCGATTCCTTATTAATTTGGAGGATGTAGTACTGGGCCCCCTCCACGGGTCGAGATACGTGGAGGACCCTCTAATCCCATGTTGGTATGTTCGGGTTCTGCCGCTGCAGCTTGGTAAGCGTGTCTGCCACCTTCACCACTTGGGGATCGAAACCTTGCCCTTTGGTATCTTCGGGATAAGTGCTCTATCCACCACCTTCAACCGTGCGCCATCTTGTTTTTGAAGGTCTGGAACAACTCTTTGGAGCCATTCTAAAGGCGCCTTATTGATGCAGGGCATCAGTTTAAGCCCACTGTGCCATCCAGCTGTTTCGAAGGCTTGTAGCGGTCTGTTTGGTTCATCATGCATCATTTTGATCATGATACTGGTCAGCTCCCTTCTACGGATCTCCACCTTTCATTTGACATCTGCCCATTGGGGACGCTGCAATCTATTAAAGCCACAGTCAGAGGCTGCTTCGCAAATTCGCTCATATTCTTCTCGGTGAAAACCGGAGCCTCAGCGTTAGCTCCCTTTAGTATCATCTAGTAAGTTGGAGTCTGATTGTTATCTCCCTTTAGATTATTATCATTTCCTCTTCCTGTATTATAGCTTTTGAGGTACATGGCTTTCCCGTATTATATTTCCTTTTTCCTCTTCTATGCAGTTGCAAAATTTTGGGTTGTTCGCAGCAAAGCTCTCGTCAGTGAATTGTCTTCGACATCTTCCACTATCTCACGAACCACTGGGCCCAAGCGCTGCATAATTCTTAATGCAGCCCGATACTTTGGGAGGGTTCTCTTAAGCTCCCTATCACGTTGTTCCAGTTCTAACCTTAATTCTTTGTCCGGGCTGTATGCCACTCCTTTACCAAGCACACTGACTGCACACTATTATCGCTGATAACGATTTCCTCTTCCGCGGCGTGCGACATCATCACCTTTTCCTTCGCATCCTTATTAATATTTTACTCTTTCTCAATTATTTACTGTCAAAAATAAAAGCATGAAAACTTTTCACAGGCACAACAGTTACAAGAGGCTGAAGGGGGCTTCGAACACTCTAAACCAAAAGGGCAAGGGGAGGACGACGACGTCACGACGAAAGTGCTGGAGGGGGCAAACAGCCCAATGGTGCTGCGAGTCCTACAGATAAACCTCCAACACAGTAAAGTGACGTCCAGCGAAATCCTCCTAACCCTAGAGGAGGGTTCGTTTGACGTGGCACTGATCCAGGAGCCGTGGCTCTCATCGGGAGGAAAGGTTTCTGGACTTAGCGCGCGCGGATTTGGCGTTTACTATGCGCAAACGGAAGGACGGGTGCGATCTGTAGTAATGGTAAGGAAACAGCCGCATTCATATATGCTGCTTTATTACATTACTGAGGACCTCGTAGTGGTGGCCGTTGAGCAAACGAATAAGTAGGCACTTATCCTGGCATCCCGCTACTTGGCCCATGCTGCGGAGGTTCCACCGATGGAGTGCAAGAAGCTAGTACAGGACGAAGGGCGCAAAGGGCGGTTGGTCATAAGGCGCGGATGTAAATGCGCACCACAATGCGTGGGGTGGAGCAGATACGAACGAGAGAGGCTAATCTCTATTTTGATACATCCTGCAAACCAATTTGCAGATAGCCAACAGGGGAAATGTCCCTACATACATTGGTCCAACATCGAGCAATGTTTTGGATATTACACTGAGCTCCGAACGTGATATATCAAGGTATGATTGGATGGTTCTTGATAGACCATCCTTCTCCACCATGTGTATATCAGCTTCAGCATCCCCTAAAGAGGGTAGAGAAGGGAGGAACATTTAGAAATCCCAGGTCAACAAACTGGACTAAATTCTAGAAACAGGTAGAAACGAAACTGGGACAACCCAAAGAGGTTGCCAATGTAGAAGAACTGGAGGAGTCTAATGAATTCCTAGCTAGGACGTTTATGACTGCGTATAACAAAGCTTGCCCTCTAAGAAGATTCAGAGTAAAAGCAAAGCCGCCATGGTGGAGCAATGAGCTTAGTTAGACAGGTAAAAGAAATGTTTAAGCTAGCAAAGACCGCGGAAAGCGAAGAGTGTCGGGACGAGTACAGGGATCTACTGAGGATCTACAAGCGTGAAATTTCCAGGGCGAAGAGAATCTCATGGAAAAGTTTCTGTACGGAGATAGAGTGCTCCAGCGAAACAGCACGGTTGAGAACAGTCCTAGCAAAGGAAAATATAGTCCAGGAAAGAGAACGGGGAATGGTCACGTAATAGTGAGGAATCCCTTGAGGTGCTTCTCGATACACATTTCCCATAGGGAGATGGTTTAGAAGAGCCAGCAGACTGCACTCACATTTCGATTACGGAGCGGGTAGTGCCAGGCTTGGTGACCGCTATCAAGATCGAGTGGGCAGTGAAGACGTTTTCTAAGTTTAAATCGCGGGGCCCAGATGGTATATTCCCGGCCATGCTACAAGTTTCAAGTAGGGCGGTCGTGGAATGGCTTAAGATAGTATTCGATGGGTGCATAAGACTGAATCATGTACCGCACTCTTCGAGAACTGCTCGTATAGCTTTCCTACCAAAATCGGGAAAGATCGGTGTATGCCAAATATTATAGACCCAATAGCTTAACATCACTTCTGCTCAAACACTTTGAGAGGCTGATAGATGTGTACATAAAGTCCAACGTGGATGAAAAGCTGTTCTTCACAACACAACATGCGTACACCAAAAGCAAGTCGGTAGACACCGCATTGCATAGGGTGGTAATAAGCGTAGAGAAAGCCCTGGAATATAAGGAATATGCTCTAGGAGTCTTCTTAGATATTGCCGGGGCTTTCAATAATGTCTCTAAACGGGTGATTATGGATGGTCTTAATTACATTAAAGTACATCCAGCCTTAACTAGATGGATAGGCTGCATGTTAAATTGCAGGAAGATAACATCACAATGGGGATTGTACGAGGCCACGAAATCAGTGGACAGGGGAACGCCGCAGGGAGGGGTGCTATCACCTCTGCTGGGGACGCTGGTCATCAACCAACTGCTTAGGCAATTTGATGAGGGACCCGTAAAACTTACGGCTTACGCGGATGACGTTGCAATTGTCATAAGTGGAAAGTGCCTTCCAACGATAAGCTCTTTGATGGATCGGGCGCTTGGGATATTCATACCTGTGCATCAAATTTTGGGTTGAAAGTCAACGTGGTCCGTCGTATCCGCGTCTTGTTTACAAAGAGGTACATGATCCCAAATTGGATCAGGCCTAAGTTAGAAGGGGTGACCCTACAGGAGAAACCTTGCTCAAAGTATTTAGGAATCATCCTAGACAGTAAGCTGTCATGGAAGCTCAACGTGGAGGAGAGGTTGAAGAAGGCTTCAACGGCACTTTATGCATGTAAAATAATGCTGGGATGTACGTGGGGCTTATCGCCCTCTCTTTCTCATTGGGTTTTACAGCGATTGTAAGCCCTATCCTATACTATGGAGTTCTTGTTTGGTGGAAAGCCACACAAAAAGCAACCTACCTCAAAAAATTAGAGGGGGTATGCAGACTATCAATGCTTAGCATTACGTGAGCCCTGAAAACAACGCCGACAGCTGCACTGTATGCCACTCTGCACATTCCACCTGTAAACGTGGTAGCAAAGAACATAGCGTTAACAACTGCAACCAGGCTCGGTGCCTCGGGGCAGCTTGAGCGCCGACCATACGACCATAGTAGTATAGCGTCATCAATCACAAGACGAACAGACTACCTGATTCCCTATCTGCGCTTCGAGGGCGATCTTAAGGCCACAATAGAGGTGGACGGTTGGCGCAAGGGTGCTCGAATGGCGGACGAGGCGATACATGTGTACACAGATGGTTCCAAAGTAGTGGAAGTGTCGGATTACTGTAGAGTTTTCCAAGCGGAAATAGTAGCCGTAACCAAAGCAATAGAAACCCTGGAAGAAAATAGCCCAAGCTGGAATCGTGTTAACTTTAATATTGACAGTCAAGCAGCAATTAAGGCAATAATCTCGCTTACAACAGCATCTAAATGCGTATTAGAGTGTAAGCAGTCCCTGCAGAGAATCGGGATAGGGAGAAGCACACATCTATATTGGGCCCCAGGGCATATGGGAATAGATGGGAATGAAAAAAGGATGAATTAGCTAAAAAGGGCGCATCCCTTGAAGCTTGCTCCGTAGACGTCCCAATTAGACTGGGCGAAATTAAGCGAAGACGAGAGGTGCACATGATCGACCAAGCAGGAAAGGCGTGGGTTCAGGCGCGGGGCTCTAAAGTGTCGAAGATTATGTGCAGGTCTTACAACCTTAGACTAACAAAGTTGCTTATATCATTAAAAAGAGAGGACTGTAGAGTCATGACGGGTATTCTGACTGGACACTGCCTTCTGGCGTCACATGCCTTTAAATTAGGCTTGGTCAGTGATATCAGATGTAGGAAGTGTGGGCCGGAGGAGGAAACGATCGAGCACGATCTGTGCTCTTGCCCTGCGCTTGTCAGGCTAAGACTCCACCTATTAGGAGTGATACAGCTGTCAGATCTAGAAACAGCAAGTGGCTTAAATCCTAGGAAGCTTCAAGTATTTGCCAAGAGGACGGAGTAATTTTATTACATAGGTCTTGGTTTTTGATAGGGTTTTTCAGTTTGGTCCTTAAAACAAACTTCTGGTAACACTACGGACTTATTCAGTCTATGTGAGGTCCTCATGGACCGGCCAGTTCAACCTAACCTTCACAGGCAAAAGATACCTCCAATTTTCTTATAGAGAAATAAATTTTTCAGGAATTTCAACTGTTTGGAAACACAAAGCACTCGAAGACATATTAATATGTTACATCCATTAACACATATGTTACAGTACACTTCCAAACATGTATTCGAGTGCTTTGTGTTACCAAACAGTTAAAATTCCCTATTTGCAAATATAAAAAAATATTTATTCAAATAACAGAGAGAAATTCCTATATGCAAAATTGGTGCACTGATGCTGATGAATAACCTCCGCTTTAATGGAGAGACACATTTCGGTTGGAACTGAGTATAATGCATACTGAAATTTAGCAGTACTTCTTTTTTTTGCGCAACAATTTCATGAGTTTAGTTAGAGTTATACCCTTGGCGGTCCATATAAAGCTTAAGTGAATATGTATATATGTAGATGTTAAAAAACACAGCTGTTACCTACTCGGATTTCTGTTATCGGCAAATAACAGTTCTATTAAATGAATTAAAAATTTTAAATTGCTTCAAATAAATGTTTTCATTAATTTAAAAGCAATGAACCCGCAAAATTCATACATATAGACAACGTTGGTAAATTCTTTGTATTTCTATAAATAGAACAAACCAAATACCAGTTTCTTTGAAACCGCCAAAAAAAAAAAAACGAAGTATACTGTCAAAGAATAAAATACGCACAACAAAAATGTTACCAGATCACTGCTGTATAAAAAAAATTTTAACTTAAAACACAATATACTTCAGCAACATTGGGATGGGTGGTCGTCGTGGTGTGGTGGAAGCGTGCTCCCGGTCAAAGGAACATTAGTTAGAAAATTAGAAAAAAGTGTTTCTAAGCTGAATTGCCCATCGGCAGTGATTTGGCAAACACTCCGAGTGTATTTCTGCCATGAAAAGCTTCTCAGTAAAAATTCATCTGCCTTGCAGAGGCCGTAAATTGTAAATTGCATGGCGCCAATGCCGGTGCCAGCTCAATGGTAGCTCATTGACGCCATGATTCCAAGCGAATTTTTGACGCTATTCAATAGTGAGTGCGTAATACATTTCACTTGCGCCATTGAGTGAAATGATTTTTGTGTGTCAGGCACGAGTTAGGTGTTATTGGCGCTACTGGCAATGATGACACTGAGCTGATGACGGTAGCGCTGGTAGTTCAGCTTTTGAATTAGAGAAAGAATTGATGACCCATGTCAATTATTATGGCTTTGGCTATTATTGGCTGTGACTTTGAACCAAATAAATGCTGCGGACATAACAACCGGAGTCATCTTTGAGTTTTATATTTTAGATTTACGGCCCGATTCTTAGCGTTACCGGTAAAATAGTACCCAGAATATTATGTAACCGAAAATCGTTACCAGTTATTTTATTCGCGATTCTGGCCAAAATGGTAACGCTGTCATTACCGAAAAATTCACCAGTGTCTGTGGTGAAATTTAAAAGTTGGTTTTCTTTGCTTTACCCATGGCGGAACGATACAAGGGACAGCTGAGTATAAACTTTTTTTTTATTTAATTTGATACAACAACTTCCGGCGCAGTACGATTTTGACATTTGTCCATCGAATTGACAAACACGAAGTACATGGAATTTTTATTTATGTTTGTAGGTATGTCACCATGCTGCCACCGTGTATGGTTCCGCCATGGCTTTACCGAAAATGTGTCACTCGTAGATACGATGTTAACGAATAAACGGGACGATGTGTATATACATATGTGCACACATGCATACGTTTTTACATAGCTATATTGTAATATATACTGTGAAAGCAGATGGAAACAAATATGCAAAGCAAGAGGCAACACTTTTTTACTATTATGTTTACTTATTTGCGCTCACAATTCTTTATTTTTCAGTATTGCCTTTTTCTAAACAACAGCTTTTGTGTGGTTACATCGATGTTACCACCTGTTTTAGTGGGTAAACAATTATCCGGCTACTTTCGTCGGCAGAATACCAAAAGGGTACAAAAGTTGCCACATGAAGCAAGTTGCCGTGGTGAAGAAAGTTGTTACCACATTAGAATCGGGCTGTTAATGCACAATTAATATGGGTGTGTTTGAAAAGCCAATAATAATAACAGTAGTATTGCTAAAATGCTGCTTAGATGATGGAATGTAGCTAACTTCCTAGTGATAATCAATAGATTGTCAACATTTCGTTCAACGAACGCGCGAAATTGCCATATCTGCTCAAATTTTGCTGAAGAACGTTATGCTCTGTCATAAAAAGTAACACTGTTGCAGCTCGAACACACCCTATATCGAGCAAATAAGAAACAAATAGACAAATTAGCTTTTTTTACAAATCGCTTGTCTGAGATTTTCAACTGTTTATTTAACTTAAGCTGTTATGCCAATACTTTTCAGTCAGCTTATTTTCAAATAAGTAATTTTTCCAAAGGCAAAATAAATTACAGAGTTATACAGCCTTAATGCAAACTGAAATTTAGCAGTACGCAGTACTAAATTTCTGCCTGAGTGTAGTTAGTTATGCCCTTGGCAGTCCATATACAATTTAAGTGCATATGTATATAGACGTAAACAGAAACACAGCTATCACCTACTCGGAATTCCGTTATCGACAAAAATCTCTTCTATTAAATAAATTAAAAGTTTGAAATTCCTTCAAATAAATGTTTTCATACATTTAAGAGCAATGAACCCGCAAAATTATTGCATATAGACAAAATTGATAAATTCTTTGTATTTCTATAATTAGAACAAAGCAAATACCAGTTTCTTTGAAACAGCCAAAAACAAAACGCACAAGTTTACAACAACTAAGGTTGCTGAATGCATTTGTAACAGTTCAACCATCGTAGGAGTGCGGGTTCGAACCCCACTCCCATTGAAGAGTTTTACAGGGTATTATTGAAACAGCTGTCGCCTTTTTCGTCCTGATGTCACGTTGTTAAATTTTTCCCAAATGAATAAATAATGTAACGAATTTACTGCAAATCTTCTTATTTGCAATCCTCTGCTAAGTTCGAATCACTAAACTGTTGAATAAATAACTCCAATTTGTAATAATGCAAAATGGCCTTTACTAAAGTACTTCACAATAACACTCAAACTGTGCAACGAATAGCTTGCTTAATAACCACACTGATTGATAGCTCAATGAAACTCTACTATTCAAAATAATACTGCTATTGCTCGCTAGATATCGTCTTAATCGAAACTGCTTGACAACACAAATCAAACTGAATTACAGCGCCTCTACATCTGTCGCCTTTTATACTCTATGGTTTCCTCGTTCGCATTTTCTAGAATCTACTAGCATTGTCCATGAGCTCTCAAACTTCTCAGCTATAACTAAAATTGCACAATTTTATAGTTTTTCTCATTGCATACTTATAGGAGTATCTCAGATATATGCATGTGTTAGTGCACTGACTCTCCGCTGCTCGTATACGTACATGGTACATATATGTAGACGAAGTTATTGTTTCGTTTATGTAGATACATAATGATTGTTTTATTGATGTGCATTCACGTCACTGCTTAGCATCGGCTTAGAGCTGGCAGCCCTCCTTAGTTTTGCTAATATTCGTAACACTGCCCTCCACCTAAGTCTGATCGTCCCGATCAGACAAATCTCTCGATCTAAACGCTGCTAGCATCGTCAAATGTACCACTCTTCTACTCCGTGGTTTCTCAATGCTTTGTATGCGGTAGATGATATCACTGATCTTCTTCACAACCTTGTACGGGCCTTCCCAACTGCACCGAAATTTGGATGGAACACCATTCCGCCGGTGAGGGTTGTATAACAGTACCAAATCTCCCGCCAAGAAACCTTTCGAATTATTGTTCTCATGGTACCTGTGTTTCATCGTACTACTCAATACCCTGGTTCGTTCCTTCACACTCTGTTGTTTGGCCGATGAACTACTTCGTAGAGCTTGCGCTGGACGGATTTGCTTTGCATAATCAGTATCGTTCCCACGTTTCCCCACAGTAGTGCGCTCTGGCTTGAAACTACCCTCGCATTCTTTCTCGGAAATTCGTTGCTTCGTTTTCCTGCGTCTTTTAGGTTTTGTCAATGCCAGTGTTTTTCTCGCAGGTACGTTTGATTTATTTGGCCCATTCGATCTATCAACCTTTGCCTTTGACTTTCGTGGTCTTTGTCGAGTCTTTTCCACCAGTAGCCGATTACTGCTGAACCCTTTTTCCAAACTAAAGTTAAGTGGTATGTCCTGGTTCTTATAGCGCATAATTTTTCTCCGCATATCGATCCTGATGTCATGGTCAACCAAGAAGTCCACTCCCAATATGACTTCATCAACGATCTCCGCGACAATGAATTTGTGTAGAACCATAACTTTTCCAATTAATACCTCACATACCACTTCGCCTTGGACTTGATTATACTCGCCTGTGACCGTACGCAACCTTGCTCCAGGTAATGACTTTACTCTCCTGTAGACCAAATCAGAACGAATCAAGGAATGAGATGCCCCCGTATCTACAGTCAGTACACGCTCTTTACCATCCACATTCCCTCTGATGGTAAGACTGCTTGATTTCCTTCCAATCTGCGACACAGATATCACAGGACATTCAATAGCCGGGGAAAGTTTTCGATCTTTACATCCGACACGCTCTTGCTCATTTCCGCCAGCTTTGCGTTTACGGCCACCCACATTGTTGGAACTATTAGGACCAAGATCGCAATGACGTGCAATGTGACCTGGGTTGCCGCACTTGAAACATTTAATAACTCCGACATTCTTCTGTTGAGATCCCTTCAGTGCTTCCAAAATTGTGTCTACCCACTCTGGCCTTTCTACTTCCACACGGCGTGCTTTGAAAACTGGCTTACACAGAAGCGACGCTGTTTCCTGAGTCAGTGCATGCGATACCGTTTCAGCAAACGTTAATTTTGGATTCGCATATGTAGCCCGCTTCGTTTCCACATCTCGTATGTCATTTATGAAGCTCTGGATTTTTACCCTTTCAGTGTATTCCACGGGTGCGTCCGCATTTGCAAGATGAGCCAATCTTTCAATATCTGAAGCAAACTCCGCCAATGTCTCATTTGCTTTTTGGTAGCGGTTTTGCAACTCAATTTGGAATATCTGTTTCCTATGCTCGCTTCCGTAACGTCTCTCTAAAGCGCTCATCAATGTTTCGTTGTGGTTCCGCTCGTACTCTGGGATGGTCTGTAAGATTTCCGCAGCTGGTCCTTTTAAAGCTACGAACAATGCAGCAACTTTATCTTCAGCATTCCAGTTGTTCACTGTTGCGGTCTTCTGAAATTGTAGCTTAAAGACCTGGAAAGGAACAGAACCGTCAAAGGATCGTATTTTTACCTTTGGATTACTCGTTGAAACTGCTGGGCGATTTAGTTGCAACTGCTCGATACGTCCTCTCAAAGCATCCACCTCGGCCTCGATTTTTTCTTCAAACTGTAAAATTTTTTGTACCTTGCGCCTCCAACTTCGAGGAAATACGTTCTTCTTGCTCTTCCAGTTGAGCAGAGATCTGCGATGATATCTGTGCTGAAATTTGCGCCGACATTTCGGATATCCGTGTTTCTTGTGCTTCAATATTTGATGTTATACGTGTCTCTTGGGATTCCATCTGTGATGACAGTTGATATGTTATTTCTGTCTTTTGCGATTCCAGTTGGGATGCCAATTGTGACGACATTTCGGACATTTGTGCCGATATTGCAGCCAACATCATGTTCAGGTCTGTGTTCGCCATTGTCTGCGGTCTTTCATTTTTCTCTTCAATTTTTGCTGTTGTCTCTTCCTCATCAGGATAAAAGACATACTCGTCCACATCAATTCCTTTTGCTTCCATTGCCTCTCGTAGCCGTGCCTAAAGTTCGAGTTTAACGCCGCTTGTATTCAATCCACGGCTCTCCAACTCCTTCTTTAGTTGCTGGACCTTCAATTCACTGAACTTTGTCATGTCCTTGTTGTCCCCTGGAATTTATTCAACAATCCCACTTCTGACACCAATTGTAACGAATTTACTGCAAATCCTCTTATTTGCAATCCTCTGCTATGTTCGAATCACTAAACTGTTGAATAAATAACTCCAATTTGTAATAATGCAAAATGGCCTTTATTAAAGTACTTCACAATAACACTCAAACTGTGCAACGAATAGCTTGCTTAATAACCACACTGATTGATAGCTCAATGAAACTCTACTATTCAAAATAATACTGCTATTGCTCGCTAGATATAGTCTTAATCGAAACTGCTTGACAACTCAAATTAAACTGAATTACAGCGCCTCTACATCTGTTCGCATTTTCTAGAATCTACTAGCATTGTCCATGAGCTCTCAAACTTCTCAGCTATAACTAAAATTGCACAATTTTATACATCTTCTAGGCGCTTCCAGAATCTACTAGTCCAGTAGCTCTCAAACTTCTCAGCTGTAACTACAATTGCACAATTTTATAGTTTTTCTCATTGCATACTTATAGGAGTATCTCAGATATATGCATGTGTTAGTGCATTGACTCTCCGCTGCTCGTATACGTACATGGTACATATATGTAGACGCAGTTATTGTTTCGTTTATGTAGGTACATAATGATTGAATTATTGATGTGCATTCACGTCACTGCTTAGCATCGGCTTAGAGCTGGCATCACTCCTTAGTTTTGCTAATATTCGTAACAATAAGTTAAAAATTGCTTCAAATAAATGAAGATAATTAATAAATCAATTAATACAATCTCTCGACACCAAATCAAATACGCCGCGTAAATTTTAAAAGCCAACTATTCCATCCCAATTGAAAATTTACTAATATTTTTTAGTAAGAAAACGTTACTTTCGCCAAGCAACTATTTTATATTCACTAAGCAAGTAAAAAAGTATAATAATTTTAGGGGATCACAAATTAAATTTGTAATATTGCCTGTCCGATTAAATCTGCACAAAGAAAAACACCGCCGTTGTCGATTAATAATTGACTGTCACTTTAAAAATTAATTTTCCTCTTTTTATAATATTTTCTTAAATCTAATTTACAGTTTGTCAACTTCCAATTTCAATAAGCGGTAGGTTCTTCGCCTGTACCTATGGCCCTACGTATGTGTGTATATGTACAAGAGAGCGTGGACAAGTCGCGCTTGTTAGTAGGTATACACATACCGCATGCACATAGGTACAGTAGAATACAGACTGTAATCATGCATTTACTTACATTAGGGTGGTGCTAAAAAGTTAAGGTAAGTAAATTGGTAAGTAATTGAAATCATTAAAAGGGAAAATAAGGTAGGTAGGTTGAACTGGCCGGTCCATGAGGACCTCACATAGACTGATTGAGTCCGTAGTGTTACCAGAAGTTTGTTTTAACGACCAAACTGAAAAACCCTATCAAAAACCAGGACCTATGTTATAAAATAACTCCGTCCTCTTGGCAAATACTAGAAGCTTCCTAGGACTTAAGCCACTTGCTGCTTCTAGATCTGACAGCTGTATCACTCCTAATAGCTGGAGTCTTAGCCTGGCAAGTGCAGGGCACGAGCACAGAACGTGCTCGATCGTTTCCTCCTCCAACCCGCACTTCCTACACCTGCTATCACTGACCAAGCCTAATTTAAAGGCATGTGACGCCAGAAGGCAGTGTCCAGTCAGAATACCCGTCATGAGTCTACAGTCCTCTCTTTTTAATGATAGAAGCAACTTTGTTAGTCTAAGGTTGTAAGACCTACACATAATCTTCGACACTTTACAGCCCCGCGCTTGAACCCACGCCTTTTCTGCTTGGTCGATCATGTGCACCTCTCGCCTTCGCTTAATCTCGCCCAATCTAATTGGGACGTCTACGGAGCAAGCTTCAAGGGATGCGCCCTTTTAAGCTAATTCGTCCGCTTTTTCATTCCCATCTATTCCCATATGCCCTGGGACCCAATATAGATGTATGCTTCTCCCTGTCCCGATTCTCTCCAGAGACTGCTTACACTCTAACACGCATTTAGATGCTGTGCTATGCGAGATTATTGCCTTAATTGCTGCTTGACTGTCAATATAAAAGTTAACACGGTTGCAGCTTAAGCTATTCTCTTCCAGGGTTTCTACTGCTTTGGTTACGGCTAATATTTCCGCTTGGAAAACGCTACAGTAATCCGGCAGCCTGTAGGATCTGCTTAATTCCGGATCAGCGCAGTATACCGCAGACCCTACTCCTTCCACTATTTTGGAACCATCGGTGTACACATGTATCGCCTCGTCCGCCATTTGCGCACCCTTGCGCCAACCGTCCACCTCTATTGTGGCCTTAAGATCTCCCTCAAAGTGCAGGTAGGGAATCATGTAGTCTGTTCGTCTAGTGACTGAGGACGCTATACTACTATGGCCATATGGTCGGCGCTCAAGCTGCCCCGAAGCATCGAGCCTGGTTGCGGTCGTTAACGCTTTGTTCTTTGCTACCAGGTCTACAGGTGGAATGTGCAGAATGGCATACAGTGCAGCCGTCGGGGTTGTTTTCAGGGCTCCCGTAATGCAAAGCATCGATAGTCTGCATACCCCCCTCTAATTTTTTGAGGTATGTTGTTTTTTGTGTGGCTTTCCACCAAACAAGAACTCCATAGTATAGAATAGGGCTTACAATCGCTGTAAAAACCCAATGAGAAAGAGAGGGCGATAGGCCCCACGTACACCCCAGCATTCTTTTACATGCATAGAGTGCCGTTGAGGCCTTCTTGACCCTCTCCTCCACGTTGAGCTTCCATGACAGCTTACTGTCTAGGATGATTCCTAGATATTTTGTGCAAGGTTTCTCCTGTAAGGTCACCGCTCCTAACTTAGGCCTGGTCCAATTTGGGACCTTGTACCTCTTTGTAAACAAGACCATATCCGTCTTCTCCGCATTGACTTTCAGCCCGACATTAGATGCCCAGGTATGAATATCCCGAAGCGCCCGATCCATCAAAGAACTAATCGTTGGAAGGCATTTTCCACTTATGACAATTGCAACGTCATCTGCGTAAGCCGTAAGTTTTACGGGTCCCTCATCGAATTGCCTGAGCAGTTGGTTGATGACCAGTGTCCACAGCAGAGGTGATAGCACCCCTCCCTGCGGCGTGCCCCTGTCCACTGATTTCGTGGCCTCGTACAATCCCCATTGTGATGTAATCTTCCTGCAATTTAACATGCAGCCGATCCATCTGATTAAGGCAGGATGTACTTTAATGTAATTAAGATCATCCATAATCGCCCATTTTGCAACATTATTGAAAGCCCCGGCAATGTCCAAGAAGACTCCTAGAGCATACTCCTTATATTCCAGGGATTTCTCTATGCTTATTACCACCCTATGCAATGCGGTGTCTACCGACTTGCCTTTGGTGTACGCATGCTGTGTTGTGGAGACCAGCTTTTCATCCACGTTGGACTTTATGTACACATCTATCAGCCTCTCAAAGGTTTTGAGCAGAAATGATGTTAAGCTAATGGGTCTATAGTCTTTGGGATACACGTGACCGAACTTCCCCGCCTTTGGTAGAAAAGCTACACGAGCAGTTCTCCAAGAGTGCGGTACATGATTCAGTCTTATGCACCCATCGAATATTATTTGAAGCCATTCCACGACTGCCCTACTTGAGACTTGTAGCATGGCCGGGAATATACCATCTGGGCCCGGCGATTTAAACTTAGAAAACGTCTTCACTGCCCACTCGATCTTGGTATCGGTCACCAAGCCCGGCACCACTAGCTCCGTGATCGAAGTGTGAGTGATGTCTGCTGGTTCTTCTAAACCGTCTCCCGATGGGAAATGTTTATCGAGAAGCACCTCAAGGGATTCCTCACTATCACGTGACCATTCCCCGTTCTCTTTCTTTATTAGTCCCTGGACTATGTTTCCCTTTGCTAGGACTTTTTTCAACCGCGCTGTTTCACTGGAGCACTCTATGTCCGTACAGAAACTTTTCCATGAGTTTCTCTACGCCCCGGTAATTTCACGCTTGTAGATCCTCAGTAGATCCCTGTACTCGTCCCGACACGCTTCGCTTTCCGCGGTCTTTGCGAGTTTAAACATTTCTTTTACCTGTCTTCTTAGAAGACTCAGCTCATTGCTCCACCATGGCGGCTTTGCTTTTCCTCTGAATCTTCTTAGAGGGCAAGCTTTGTTATACGCAGTCATAAGCGTCCTTGTTAGGAATTCATTCGACTCCTCCAGTTCCTCTACATTAGCAACCTCTTTGGGTTGTCCCAGTTTCGTTTCTACATATTTCTGGAATTTAGTCCAATTCGTTGCCCTAGGGTTTCTAAAGGTTCCTCCCTTCTCTACCCTCTTTAGTGGGATGCTGAAGCTTATATACGCATGGTCGGAGAAGGATGGTCTATCGAGAACCATCCAATCATACCTTGATATATCACGCTCGGAGCTCAATGTAATATCCAGAACATTGCTGGATGTTGGACCAATGTATGTAGGAACATTTCCCCTGTTGGCTATCTGCAAATTGGTTTGCAGGATGTAACAAAATAGAGATTCGCCTCTCTCGTTCGTATCTGCTCCTCCCCACGCATTGTGGTGCGCATTTGCATCTGCGCCTATGACCAACCGCCCTTTGCGCCCTTCCTCCTGTACTAGCCTTTTGCACTCCATCGGTGGAACCTCCGCAGCATGGGCCATGTAGCAGGACGCCAGGATAAATGCCTGCTTATTCTTTTGCTCAACGGCCACAGCTACGAGATCCTCGGTGGTGTAATTAGGCAGCATATATGAATGCAGCTGTTTCCTTACCATTACTACAGCTCGCACCCGTCCTTCCGTTTGTGCGTAGTAAATGCCAAACCCGCGCGCGCTAAGTCCAGAAACCTTTCCTCCCGATGAGAGCCACGGCTCCTGGATCAGCGCCACGTCAAACGAACCCTCCTCAAGGGTTAGGAGGAGTTCGCTCGACGCCACTTTACTGTGTTGGAGGTTTATCTGTAGGACTCGCAGCACCATTGGGCTGTTTGTCCCCCTCCAGCACCTTCGTCTTGACGTCGTCGTCCTCCTCTTGCCCTTTTGGTTTAGAGTATTCGAGGCGCCCTTCAGCCCCTCGTGAATGTTGTGCCGTGTGTTCCTCTGTGCGAGTCACAGCACCATTTAGCGTTTGGTCCTCTTCTAGCACGTTCGTGGTGACGTCGGGGACCTCCACCTGTCTTTTTTCCCTTAGGCTTCTGAGGTCCTTTTCGACTTCGCCCACTTCCAGCGTGTTAGGATTTTTATCCTCGGGACTTCTTTTCCTGAGTCGCATGTAAATTTTGCCAGTGCCAAAGGACATTTTGCCAAGCTGCTTGTACAAAATATCCTCCGCCTGCTTGTTTATTTGGAAGATGTAGAACTGACCATCCTCGGTAGGCCGAGATACAGTAAGTACCTTTCAATCCTGTGTCGGTATGTTCGGATTCTGATTCTGCAGAAGTCGCAGTGTATCCTCCGACTTCATCACGCATGGTATCCATACCTTAACTTTTGGTACCGTGGGGATTTGCGCTTTATCCACCACCTCAAACCGCGCGTTCGTGCCTTGCCTTTGGAGGTTTGGAACGACTTCCTCCAGCCACCGCAAGCTCGCGATGTTGTCGCACGCTATCATCTTCACACCATTATACCATCCCCCCGAATCAAAGGTTGGAAGGGGCTTACTTGGTTGTTCCCGCATCATCTTAAGCATTAAGCTAATAAGCTCCCTTTCCACAGATCTCCACCTTTCAGTAGTCATTTGTCCGAACGGACTGCTACGATCAACCAGCGCCACAGTCAGTGACTGCTTTGCCACATCACTCATCTTCTCGGGAAAAGCAGGAGTCTTAGTGTTATCTCCCTTTGGAACCTCCGAGAACACCGGAGTCTTCGCGTTAACTCGCTTTAGTGCCTCCGAGAAAGCCGGAGTCTTAGCGTTATCTCCCTTTGGCTTATCTCCTACTTCCGTAGTTGGAACTTCCCTCTGACACTCAGCTTTCGAGGTAGTTGCTACCTCGCTATTTGAACCCATCTGTCTTACAGCTTTGGGCCTACTTGTCTTGTCTATGCGACTGCCCTGCCTCGCGGCTCTAGGACTGGGTCCTTTCTGCCTCTTGAAAGCAGGCTTGTCGCCTTCTGCCGAACGTTGCCTCTTCATTCTGCCATTCGACGCTTCTTCCTCCTCGTACCGGTTGCAGAACCGAGGGTTTCTCGCAGCAAACCTTTTGAACTGCCTTCGACCTACTTCTACCGCTTCATGGGCCCATTCCAAGCGCTCGATCTCCACTTCTGTTGGGTCGACCACTGCTCCCAAGCGTTGTACAATTCTTAGTGCTGCACGGTACTGCGAGAGAGCTCTTTTACTTCCTCTGCTCCGTACCCTTCTCCACTCTTCTACTCCGTTTTCATTTGTGTGCTTCTCCAACACGGAGTTCATTGAATCAGCACTACTCTCGCTCCCCGAGTCCGACGCATCGCTTAATTCGTATTTGTCGTCCCTGGATTGCGACTCAGTCCTCCTCTTTACATCCTCCTTATTACGTTCAGGTAATGAGTTGTTCATCTTGGTCGTACGACCACCTGCCCGACAAGGCGGGCTCAGCGGTCCAGTATTATATACGGGGAAAGAACCGTCCGCCACAGCAGCGCCCCTTACTGCGGTAAGGCCATAAATACTTCCCGAGATGGCCCGGTATCGGGAAGGCTCCGTTCGAATACAGCCGAATTTATCCCCTGGCTGCAAATCGTCCAATAGGCACGGTCCGCATAACACCCTGGATTAGGGGTTGGCAGTTCTTGGTCACCGACATCCTGGATTAGGGGTTGGCAGTTCTTGGTCACCGACATCCCGACGCCCTCCTATGAGGCGAAACGGCGTAGATGTCAGTCCTAAACAGCTCCGCCTCATAGTCGGGCGCTATGGAGTTCGGCTAAGCCCTCACACCAACGACAAGGTGCCTACCCTAGTGAGGGGAAAATAAGGTAAGTGTAAATTAATTATATGGTAAGTAATAGAAAAATATAAAGTAAGTATAAGGTAACTCTATTTTAAGTATTTAGGTAAGTACATAATTATTTCTATTTAACTTCATTATTTAATTACATTTCATATTATTACATTATGTGGTTGAGCAAATGCAGGAACCGTATATACCAATTTACGAACTGCAAATTTTTACTCAATAATAAAGGAAATTTGGCATCAACAATTTCAACAACAAGGACTTTTCTGAATACTCATGCAAAAATGGATTTAACTTTTGCAAGCTCGACGGTAGTTGAAGGTTTTTAGACAATTTTATTATTTCATGGCTATATTCATCACCTTTGACTATTTGAACAATTTTTATTGCAACTATTGTGCCGATGGTGTTGGATCATACTTGGTGGATCGATTTCTCACCCTAAAGACACATCGAAGAGCATAGGCAAAAACTCGTAATAATTTTTGTGTGAGGAAAAATTTTCAGTCACAGTTACGAGTGGATGACGGTCGTCACTTACTGCTACTAAGGAGCTGGCGTTTTTCTTCTTTTCCTGTGCTTGTTCTTCAGACGTTAATTCGAAATGGGTATTTATTGGTCAACTTGCGGGGTCAGAAAACCATATTGAGTTCTGCAGGGTCGGGCGCAAGGGGGGGGGAGGGCTTACAACGACTGAATTTTTTTCATAAAAAGTGGTAGATGGAAGAGTGCATTTGTTGACTTATAGCCAATAAATATGGTAAATGTTTCTCTTCACCGCTTCTATTAATTTTTATCGCAAAACTAGTCTTGACAATAACGGATGCTTTCTATGAGCTTCCATATATTCAAAACCCCCCATAGACAATTCCTGCGCACGCTCCTGGAGTTCTGTATTTCATCCACGCTACAACCCCGAGACACTTGATCCACAGGATTTTGTTTAGTTGGCACATGCCGCCACGAAGCACTTTGAGTCAACTCTTGAATCTCGGACACTCTATTTGCAACGAAAGTTTGCAACGTTGATAGATGTGTTTTTATCCAATGCAAAACTATTTCGGAGTCTGTCTAGAATGTTATGCTGTCAATAGGTCGATTCAACATTGGCGCGTTGCGGGACCATAACTTGGCCAAAAGATGCGCTGTCAGGAGCTCTAAACGAGGAAGAGACTTAGCCTTCTGCGGACCAACCCTGGATTTTGCAGTTAGCAGAATGCATTTAACGTCGTCAGCGAATTGGCCTCGAATGTAAATACAACAACAATACGGCCTTATTGAGGCGTCGGCGAAGCCATGTATTTGACAATTAGCACTTGACTCAGTATAAACAAACCAAGAAATGCTGATTGACGGCAACTGCAACAAATTCGCTTTAAAATTCTGCCAACTTCTGTTGAGGCACAACGGAATCGACTAGTTCCAATCTAGTTTCTTAATCCACAGCTCTTGGAATAAGATTTTAGCTGAGGTCACTAGTGGGGCCAGCAAACCAAGAGGATCAAAGAGTCGGGCAGATACCGATAAAATATTTCGTTTTGTAGCTCGTAACTCATCAAATGTATCATCCAATCTAAACCGAAATAAGTCGCCTTTTGGCGACCAGTGGATTCCCAGCGTTTTAGTGGAGTCGGAATCGTTGAAACTTAACAATTTCTCCAAACTCTGACTATCGAAAAAACTTGGGTGGTTGGAGAACTACTTTCAGTCACCTTTTGGCGACCAGTGGATTTCCAGCATTTTAGTGGAATCTGAATCGTTGAAACTTAACGATTTCTCCAAACTCTGACTATCGAAAAAACTTGGGTGGTTGGAGAACCACTTAGCTAGCTGGAACCCTGCCGACTTTGAGACGTCAGTTACCTCACAGCGAATTCTGTCGAGGGATTAAAAATTTTCAGATCCGGTTATCAGATCATCAACGTAAAAATCGGTACGTATTACCTTGGCACCGAGCGGATATTCTTGTGCATTCATATCACTTAGCATCTGCAAACACCGTGTTGCGAGAAATGGAGCTGGCGCAGGGCCATACGTAACGGTGTTAAAACGAAAAATTTGCAGAGGCTCGGATTAATTAATTGAAAATATCTATCATTTTCATTTACGAGAACTTGGCGATACATCTTAGTGATGTCCGCCGTAATAGCATACTTATGCATTCGAAAACGAAGTAGCGTCGAAAAAAGTCCTTCTTGAATGGTCGGTCCAACCATCAAAATGTCATTCAACGCAATTTGTGTTGACGTCCGACTGGACGCATCGAAAACAGCGCGGAGTTTCGTCGACGTAATTTGTGGTCTTAAGACACACTGATGCGGAATGAAATAGTGGGCTTCGCTCAGGATTTTGTTATTAGTGGTGCTCATGTGGCCTAATGCCAAGTACTGTTCCATGAAATCCAGATACATTTGACGAAAATCTGGATCTTTTAACGTACGTCTCTCCAGCGCCTGAAACCGCCGAGCTGCGGTTTCAAATGACTGACCCAAGGCATTTTGGTCAGTTTTGAATGGCAATCTTACTTGAAGCAGTCCCGATGGTGACACTTAAGTAGTTTTAACGAAGTAGTCTTCGCATTCTATTTGTTCGGCAGTAAACTTTGTAGGCTGTGATTCCGAAGGTATTTCTTCCATTGCCCAAAATCTTTGGATAATTTCATCAATTGCTTTTGAATCATCTTCGGCTTTGCATAACGCACTGCTAGCTGCGGAGTCTTCACTTTGGTGGGAGACTTATTTGCCTGAAATAACTCAACCCAAAAGTGTTTTTTGAAGCGTCGGAAACCTTGGGTCAGTTTTAATCTGACCAACCGACAAAAGATCGAAAAATGTTTCGGCTCCCAAAAAAAGATCGACTTTTGAGGATTTATGGAACCCAGGATCGGCTAATTCAATATTAGCTAGAGTTTTTCAACCTGTGGTGTTAACAGCCCGATCTGGATGATTTGCCGAAATCGCTCCCATTACCCAAAAATCTGCGAGAAACTTGAAATTGTTAACTCGGTATTTTATGACTGCACTAACCTTCGATGCATTTGGGATGCATTACCAATCCCGATAACATTTAATGTGGCCTTCTCTCGCCGAATTCGCAGCCTTTGTGCCAGCTCTTCAGTCATGAAATTTAGTTGTGACCCTGAGTCAAGTAACGCACGAGCTGACATATAATCACCGGAGCAAGTTTTCACCTTGACCACTGCTGTCGCTAACATAACGCGATCAGGCACGCTCACTGTGTGCATAGCTTGTGAGGTCGAAGATTGTGGTGTTGTTTCGAACGATATCGGGTATTGGTGTAACATAGTGTGATATGACCGGTTACAAACTCGACACCGTTCTAATTGGCATTTAGAAACAGTATGTCCCTTGCGCAAGCAATTTATACACAATGGGACCGATTTCGCGAAATCGAATCTCTGCTGAGGAGAGAGTTTTGAATTTAGGGCAGTTGGTTAAGAAGTGGTCCTTGGAGTTACAGTGGAAACAAGTAATTGGCTTAGCTTTCGCAGCCACAAAGGATAACTTTGGCTTTTCAGCACTCTTTTTGGTTTGCCTTTGGGTGTCGTGCGACTTTGACGATGTCGACGCTTCTTCAAACGAAAGGTGCTGGTATCTCTTATTGAAAGCCGCTTCGCACTCACTCCACAGCGTAAGCTTGTCGTAGTCAAGTTGCTCCTCCCATTTAGACCGCGTCGTGGGATCAACTTTCGACATTACTAAATGTATCAACATTGCATTGGAAATATTTTTATCATCACCCAAAGACAACAGGGAGTCATAGACAGCTGATACGGTGTCGATCATGGACCGCAACGAAAGCGACGATGGCTTTTGGATTTTCGGAAACTCAAACAGTTTCGAAACTGTGTTGGCAAATATAAAACATTTATTATCATATACCTTTTTCAGGCTTGCCAACGCCTTCGGATAATTTTGCTGCTGATTCTCACTTTTACTCATCTTGATTCGTTATGTACAATAACTTTGTACAAATTTATAGTTTGGAAGTTTTCAACGCGGCAATACGAAAACGAAAAAAAAAATCGCTGAAACTTCACCAGAATTATCAAAAAAAAAAGGCGCAAATCAAGAGATAAAAGCTTATAATCCCTTAATTGGGAAAACTAGACGCGATATCGAAAGGTTTTTAAGGGCCTAACCGTGAGCAAAATTATGGTCAACGATTTAATCAAACACTTAAAGCTGTATAGCTTTCGAAAAATATCTGAAAGAATGGTAATCGGAGCCTTGTCGGAAATTGTACGAAAATTAAAGCTTGTTGGGTGATTTTTGCAGCAATTAAACAAAAACAACAACATCAACAGCTTTTAATTGTTCGCACTCAATACCTGTTCTTTATGGACTGGTTCATTTCCAGCTTCGACTTCCCTTTTGCAGAGTATACAGCTGCACTTCATTCCTGTCCATAAATCCTTAAGTGGCCAAATATTTGATCAGGAGGGGTATCGGGTACAGGCGGCACTGGATATAAGCAGCAGTATTTGTGTGTGTGCAGCACAGTTTATTGGCCAAATAGCTTTTCAACACACCCATTTTTTTTGCACTTAGCGCCTTTTTGTGGTAAGTATAGAACTTCTTTTTGTCATTTTAATTAGATATAGTAACGCACTTGTGGGTAAGTACCTCTTAATAAAATTAATTTTTGTATATTTTCAGGTTTTTCACACTGACAGTACTATTATTTTGCGAGCTTCTGATACAAGCGCTGGGTACACAGGTAAATTCTTGGCTATTTGCTTTACTTTAAAAACACTTCATAAAGTGAATATTATTTTTAAATATTTTTTGGGTGTATGTATTTTTAATTTTTTAAGACTGTTTTATTTTTTTATTGTATTTTAATCTTTAGGTTGATATAAATATTTTTAATAAAGGTAAGTATTTTTAACCAATATTTCAAATTTAATTATCAAGGTAATTATTTAATGGTCTTAAAAAACTCTTTTAAACTTTTAAAACTTGACGTTTTTTTTCAGCTACTGCACTGCACTATCAATTTATGTATGTATTTTGTTTTTGCACACGCGATCGCGACAGGCAATTAATAGTTCAAATAAATTACTTAAATATTTGTTGTTTTTTGATACATATATTTATCATAAAAATATTTATTTATTTAATTGTTTTGTTTAAGTATTTGTTTGTAGTTGTACGCACGTTTTTAATTTAACGCTTTTGCACTTTGTTTAAAAACTAGGCCATTAGCAAGCAAAACGAAACTATTATTGGTTTTTTAATTAAGCACTCATTTGCACTTGTCACAATTTCAATAGTGTATTTAATTTTTTTTTAATTTTTAATTTGCAGGGACAGGCTTCCGGCGCCATGAAAATTTACTAATATTTTTAGTAAGAAAACTTTACTTTCGCCAAGCAAGTATTTTATATTCACTAGGTAAGTAAGAAAGTATAATAATTTTGGGGGAGCACAAATTAAATTTTGTAATATTGCCTTTCGCATTAAATCTGCACAAAGAAAAACACCGCCGTTGTCGATTAGTAATTGACTGTCACTTTAACAATTCATTTTCCTTTTTATAGTCAGCTGAGCAGAGCTCACAGAGTATATTAACTTTGTTCGCATAACGGTAATCCGTAACGGCATAAATAGATATAGACTTCTATATATAAAAATGATCTGGGTGAAAAAAGAAATTCATTTAACCATGTCCGTCCGTCCGTCCGTCCGTCCGTCCGTCTGTCCGTCCGTCTATAAACACGATAACTTGAGTAAATTTTGAGGTATCTTGATGAAATTTGGTATGTAGGTTTGTTATGTAGCTGGCTTTCAGTGGTAAGACATAGGTGGCATGTGGCATGCTGACAAGCCCCTGCTAGCTCGGCGAACGGGGTGGGGTTTTGCACACCAGCCTTATCAACAACTACACTAACAAAAAAGTAGAGTTCATGCCTAAGTGCTAAAAGGAAACGGGGAAAGCTGAAAGAGATACAATAGACGTAAGGGGAACAGAGAGAGAAAGGAGGGGGGAAAGCAAAGAAAAAGGGTAAAAAGATGGAGGCCTCTCTAGTCAGGTGGAGTCTACCCACCCTCTTCGCGTATCTTCCGCGAAGCCATGGGCGCCATGCTGACTCTTCTAATTTTACGGCGCCCCCAATATCATTGTTATAAGACGTGTCAGTTGCTCGGTGTCAGTCCCAGTGGTCTTTGTGCCCCCTACTGCCGTCGCAACCTGAGCTGCCGTGGATCCCGGCGCCTGCTGCTCCAAAGGATCAACGCCCCCCTGTGATCCACGCTGTTCGTTGGCGGACATCTCGGCGAGGATTTCGTCGAGCTTGTGAGAGAAACTCAGACTGGCTTCGGTTTGATCCGCTATTACCCGGTTAACTCTGGACATACTAACTTCGCGCACGGCCTCCTCTTCTAGCGAGCTAAAGATCCTGGTTGTACACCGGTTGAAATAGTCCGTGGGAAGGAAATCTACCCTGTGTCTATTTGGTTGAACAGTGAGCCAACCACCTGATTTTCAAGGGCACGCGTAAAAGCACGTGTAAACGGCCTGTCTCTAGCAAATAGTCCCAAACCACCTAGTACTCTTTCCTCCCTGTTTTCCTCGTCAGTCATGAACGCAGACTCACGCAACAAACTCACTCTATGTCACACACACACACAGTCAGTCAAACAAAACCGGGGAATTCCGAAATCAATTAATTCAAATAAAAAAATTCAACCCAATAACTAAAACAAAAAAAGATTACAAATGATAAAAATGAATAGAAAAAGATTTTTGAATTCAAATTAAAATTAAAAAAAAGGCAAAAACAAAAAGGTTAAAAATTAAGACAAAATTTTAATTCAAAGTAGACTGATTCCACCCAATTATTAAAAAAAAAAAGATAAAAAAACAAGTAAGGAAGGCTAAGTTCGGGTGTAACCGAACATTACATACTCAGTTGAGAGCTATGGAGACAAAATAAGGAAAATCACCATGTAGGAAAATGAACCTAGGGTAACCCTGGAATGTGGTTGTATGACATGTGTATCAAATGGAAGATATTAAAGAGTATTTTAAGAGAGAGTAGGCCATATTTCTATGGATGGACGCCATTTAGGGATATCGCCATAAAGGTGGACCAGGGCTGACTCTAGAATTTGTTTGTACGACATGGGTATCAAATGAAAGGTGTTACTGAGCATTTTAAGAGGGAGTGGGCCCTAGGTCTATCGGTGGACGCCTTTTCGAGATATCGCCATTGAGGTGGACCAGGGGTGACTCTAGAATGTGTTTGTACGATATGGGTATCAAATGAAAGGTGGTAATGAGTATTTTAAAAGGGAATGGGCTTTAGTTCTATAGGTGAACGCCTTTTCTAGAAATCGCCATAAAGGTGGACCAGGGGTGACTCTAGAATATGTTTGTACGATATGGGTATCAAATGAAAGCTGTTAATGAGTATTTTGAAAAGGAGTGATCCTTAGTTCCACAGGTGGACGCCTTTTCGAGATATCGCCATTAGGGTGGGCCAGGGGTGACTCTAGAATGTTTGTACGATATGGGTATCAAACGAAAGGTGTTACTGAGCATTTTAAGAGGGAGTGGGCATTAGGTCTATAGGTGGACGCCTTTTCGAGATATCGCCATTAGGGTGGGCCAGGAGTGACTCTAGAATGTTTGTACGATATGGGTATCAAACGAAAGGTGTTACTGAGCATTTTAAGAGGCAGTGGGCATTAGGTCTATAGGTGGACGCCTTTTCGAGATATCGCCATTAGGGTGGGCCAGGGCTGACTCTAGAATGTGTTTGTACGATATGGATATCAAATTAAAGGTATTAATGAGGGTTTTAAAAGCGAGTGGCCCTTAGATGTATATGTGAGGGCGTTCTCGCGATATCGACCAAAATGTGGACCAGGTGATCCAGAAAATCATCTGTCGGGTACTGCTAATTTATTTATATATGCAATACCACTGTTGATTTCGCCTTGTAGAACTTTTTGATTTTCTTCTACTTAATATGGTAAGTGTCACACCCATTTTACAAAGTTTTTTCCAAAGTTATATTTTGTGTCAATAAACCAATCCAGTTACCATGTTTCATCCCTTTTTTCGTATTTGGTATAGAATTATGGCATTTTTTCATTTTTCGTAATTTTCGATATCGATAAAGTGGGCGTGGTTATGGTCGGATATCGGCTATTTTTTATACCAAGATAAAGTGAGTTCAGATAAGTACGTGGGCTAAGTTTAGTAAAGATATATCGGTTTTTGCTCAAGTTATTGTGTTAACGGCCGAGCGGAAGGACAGACGGTGGACTGTGTATACAAACTGGGCGTGGCTTCCACCGATTTCGCTCATTTTCACAGAGAACAGTTACCGTCATAGAATCTATGCCTCTACCAAATTTGAGAAGGATTGGTAAATTTTTGTTCGACTTATGGCATTAAAAGTATTCTAGACAAACTAAATGAAAATGGGCGGAGCCACGCCCATTTTGAAATTTTCTTTTATTTTTATATTTTGTTGCATCATATCATTACTGGAGTTGAATTTTGACTTAATTTACTTATATACAGAAAAGATTCTAAATTTTTTGTTAAAATTTGAATTTAAAAAAATTTTTTTTAAAAAGTGGGCGTGTTCTTCATCCAATTTTGCTAATTTTTATTTAGCACATATATAGTAATAGTAGTAACGTTCCTGCCAAATTTCATCATGATATCTTTAACGACTGTCAAATTACAGCTTGCAAAACTTTTAAATTACCTTCTTGTAAAAGTGGGCGGTGCCACGCCCATTGTCCAAAAGTCTTACTAATTTTCTATTCTGCGTCATAACGCCAACCCATCTACCAAATTTCATCGCTTTAACCGCCTTTGGCAATGAATTATCGCATTTTTTCGGTTTTTCGAAATTTTCGATATCGAAAAAGTGGGCGTGGTTATAGTCCGATATCGTTCATTTTAAATAGCGATCTGAGATGAGTGCCCAGGAATCTACATACCAAATTTCATCAAGATACCTCAAAATTTACTCAAGTTATTGTGTTAACGGACGGACGGACGGACATGGCTCAATCAAATTTTTTTTCGATACTGATGATTTTGATATATGGAAGTCTATATCTATCTCGATTCCTTTATACCTGTACAACCAACCGTTATCCAATCAAAGTTAATATACTCTGTGAGCTCTGCTCAACTGAGTATAATAATAAAGATAATGTAGAATTCTAAATGAAATACAAAACTTTAATTCAAATTAAAAAAAAAATAATAAAAAAGATTAAGTTAAAAATTCAGGAATATATATTAAAAATTAAATTAAAATTCAAAGGCAAATGGAACCAAATACTTGGGAAGGATGTGAAAAAAAACTTTCAAAATAAAATAAAAACTCAAAAATAAAATTTATAACCTAGATGTAAAGAGAAGGATAATAAATTTTTGGAATTAACTTAAACTTCAAACAAACCAAAAAAGGATAAAAATAGAACCTTAACTCTAAGTTACAGAAAAACTCCACCAATATATAAAAAAAAAAACAAGAAAAAAAATATATATTTATTTGCTTTGGTGTGTAATGGGTGTTGCTCTTGACGAGGTAATTGTGGGAGTGATTCGTATGTCCGTATGTCTCTAGCGTCTAGACAGTCTTCAAGCAGTCCGTGGAAGTGTGGCCCGACACGCTCGTGGACTGATCCCAAAGTGTGGATGTCACACTTCCCTACTCCTCTCTATCGTAGTGACGTCTCAAACACCAGTCATCGGAAATGTTGGATCTCTGATCACTTAGCCTGGGCATTTCGCTACGATCCTCTACTAAAGTCCGTCTTCTAGCTAAGTGCAATAATACCTAATCAAAACGTACCAAATCCGAGAAAGGAACCCTGATATGGTCACCTAGCTAATCTCCTATCCTCATGTCATAATAACACTTGTCGACCAGGCGAACCTAATCGACGATGCTATCATGACGTTCCCCGTTCAAGTCGGTAGGAGGAAATTGGGGTCGGTATTACCGAAATAACAATATAGGAAACATGGTAAGCTAAAGACGAAAAATTAGTAAAAGAGGGAAAAAGAAAAGTGGTGAGTTAGAAGAAATTATGGTAAATAGAAAAGATTATTGGGCTATGCCGTTGGGCGCCATTGTTATGTAGCTGGCTTTCAGTGGAAAGACAGAGGTGGCTTGTGGCATGGTGGCAAGCCCCTGCTAGCTCGTCGGACGGCGTGGGGTTTTGCGCACCAGCCTTAGCAACAACTACACTAACAAAAAAGTAGAGTTCACGCCTAAGTGCTAAAAGGGAAAGGGGAAAGCTGAAAGAGATACAATAGACGTAAGGGGAACAGAAAGAGAAAGGAGGGGGGAAAGCACAGAAAAAGGGGAAAAAGGTGTAGGCCTGTCTAGTCAGGTGGAGTCTACCCACCCTCTTCGCATATAAAATATGAAATATCCAACAAAAAAAAGAAAATAAAAAAATTTAAAAAAAATTAGAAAAGTTGTCTCAATAATGCGTGGTCGTGCTGCGGAAAAGTCGCGTGTGAAAGCAGTCAAGTTAAAAAAAAATTATATATATATATTTTTTATGTGAAAAAAAATACCGATACGGTCGTACCATTTTAGCGGCTTTTTAAACACTTTATTAAAGAAACCGCAATCCCAGGACAGAAGAAAAAACCCCTTCAACATCCTGCCAACAAATTCTCTGGCGGGACGAAGGAAACGGGCCGGAATACTTACCCGCATACATCATAACCCAGAGCGATCGTAGGAGCGGCGGAATATTAGGACCTCCGATCAGTAAAGATCAGAGAAGGGAGAGAGAGCGCAAGAGAGAGGATCGGCCAAAGTGACCGAAATTGGCCGGTAGACATATGGCGGAACGATACAAGGTGGCCATCGAACAGCTGATTATAACCTTTTTTTATTTGATTTGATACATCAACTTCCGGCGCAGTACGATTTTTACATTTGTCCATCGAATTTACAAAAACAAAGTGCATGGAACTCTTATTTATGTATGTAGGTATGTCACCATGCTGCCACCTTGTATCGTTCCGCCATGGATAGACAGCAGCAGCGACGACAGCAACGCCGCCAGCACCCACACAACGTCAAGAAGCGACAACAGCAGCAGCAACACAGCGACGTCGCCATCGCCGACGCCACCAGCATCGAACGCCCAAGGACGGCATAAAGGGGCATTTGGTACATGTTTCTTTTTATTGGAATTTCTTTTTTTAATGGATGTTTGCACTATTTTGCCACACCTTACTTTTTTGATTATTATTATTAATATTAACTTTGGAATTTCCTTGTAATTTTTTTGTTAATTTTCGTCAATATTTTTATTTCATAACATATATTTATTTATTTTGTTAACTTCATCATTTCCTTTTTTTTACAACTAGTTCGTAGCAATTTCACTTAAGTTCTCCTAATTAGGTTTGTATTCATAAGATATGCTAGCACAATAATTACCGACCTCGTTTTTTTTAAGCTTTCCATTCTTTTTTTGTTTTTCATTCTTTTCTGTATTTTTATTTTTGGTCACTCACATTCTTTTCGCGTTTTCCTCCCGGTTTTTTTAATTTCGTTATTTTTTGCTTAGTTTGCCCAGTCGCCGCCCACTATCACGAGTGAGTGATCGCCTTAACATTTCAAAAAGTTCATTGAACCTTTGCTCAGGCAGTGAATGGTATTTTTTTATGAGTATGCAAAGACATATGTATGTAAATTTCCCCTCCTCACAGGTCCCAGCAGCTTGAAGGCGCCTACAATGCTGATGTGCTGAGATCAGGTGAGTGAGAAAATTGACAATACTATTTGTGTTCCATTTTCTTACATATATGTCAATGACCGATATATCTAATGCCTTAGCCTAGGTCAGGGATTTATTTTAATTTTTGCTTAGCGTTTGAATTTTTGCCACATATATATAAATTTGTTTTTTTTTTTGTAATTTTAAAGATATTAAAAGACATAGATAGATACGGCAACCACAGGCACACCCTGTTCACGTACATCAGATTATTTTTCTCGTTAACTTCTTTTTCATCAAATATATTTTTCTTGTCTTTTTGGTATCAAATAAACAAAAAATTTAAGGCGCGAGCTTCTCTTCCAATTTGCGTCGTGCTCCTCTTGCTTTTCCCTACAAATTGGCCGGACGGGACCTACATGTTTTATGCCGACTCCGAACGGCATCTGCAAGGCAGATGAGTTTTCACTGAGAGCTTTTCATGGCAGAAATACACCCGGAGCGCTTGCCAAACACTGCCGAGGGGCGACCCCGCTTAGAAAAATTTTCTTCTAATTGGAAAACCTTATTTCTAAAATTTTGATGTTACTTTGCCCGGGGTGTGAACCCAAGGCATAGGGTATGGTAGGCGGAGCACGCTACCATCACACCACGGTGGCCGCAATTTGGTATCAAATACTAAGTTTAAAACATATACGGGTTTTTGCTTGTATATCGGTTGTTAAAGCGATAGCTAACGTTGAATTTGTGATTAGCATATTGTTATTTCGACTAATTTTCAAATATTTTTTAAATTTTTTTATTTTATTTTTTTTTTGTGGGATATTTCATATATTTGGAGTTTTTATATTAGAATGTAAGCTTTTTATATATTTCCTTTTTTTTGTGAAAATACCTGAGGAATCACACTTAGTAGGAGATAGGTTTAACTTTAAAAATTATAAATAAAGATATGCTTATAACGATTTGGAATTTTAATAGTTGAGCTTTTTGTTGATCACTGCAATGGGGGGCTGATTTTAGAATCTTTGGTGTTGGTGTTCCTCTGGGCTTAAGAGGAGACGTAGGGGTGATGGCCTAATAGACTTGTAGATAGACAAACTTGAGTCAGGTTTGGGGGCGCCGTAAAATTAGAAGAGTCAGCACGGCGCCCATGGCTTCGCGGAAGATACGCGAAGAGGGTGGGTAGATTTTTTCCCTTTTTCTTTGCTTTCCCCCTCCTTTCTCTCTCTGTTCCCCTTACGTCTGTTGTATCTCTTCAGCTTTCCCCCTTTTCCTTTTAGCACTTAGGCATGAACTCTACTGTTTTGTTAGTGTAGTTGTTGGTAAGGCTGGTGCGCAAAACTCCACCCCGTCCGACGAGCTAGCAGGGGCTTGCCACCATGCCACACGCCACCTCTGTCTTACCACTGAAAGCCAGCTACATAACAGGTTCCTGGGCGCTCATCTCAGATCGCTATTTAAAATGAACGAAATCGGACTACAACCACGCCCACTTTTTCGATATCGAAAATTTCGAAAAACCGAAAAAGTGCGATAATTCATTACCAAAGACGGATAAATCGATGAAACTTGGTAGGTGCGTTGACCTTATGACGCAAAATTGAAAATTAGAGAAATTTTGGGCAATGGGCGTGGCACCGCCCACTTTTAAAAGAAGGTAATTTAAAAGTTTTGCAAGCTGTAATTTGGAAGTCGTTGAAGATATCAAAGTTAAATTTTAACAAAAAATTTAATATCTTTACAGAATAAAAGTAAATTATGTTTTTATACACAGTCGACCGTCTGTCCTTCTGCTCGGCCGTTAACACGATAACTTGGGCAAAAAACGATATATCTTAACTAAACTTAGTTCACGTACTTATCTGAAGTCTCTTTATCTTGGTATAAAATATGGCCGAAATCCGACTATGACCACGCCCACTTTTCCGAAATCGAAAATTACGAAAAATGAAAAAAATGCCATAATTCTGTACCAAATATGAAAAAAGAGATGAAACATGGTAATTGGATTGGTTTATTGACGCAAAATATAACTTTAGAAAAAACTTTGTAAAATGGTCGTGACACCTTCTATATTAAGTAGAAGAAAATGAAAAAGTTCTGCAGGGGGAAATCAAAAGTCTTTGGAATCTTGGCAGGAATACTGTTCGTGGTATGACATATAGAAATAAATTAGCGGTACCCGACAGAAGATTTTCTAGGTCACCCTGGTCCACATTTTGGTCGATATCTCGAAAACGCCTTCACATATGCAAATAAGGGCTACTCCCTTTTAAAACCTTCATTAATACTTTTACAAACACATTCCAGGGTTACCCTACGTTCATTTTGCTAAATGGTGATTTTCACTTATTTTGTCTCCAAAGCTCTCAGCTGAGTATGTAATGTTCGGTTACACCCGAAATTAGCCTTCTTTACTTGTTTTATAATATTTTCTTAAATCTAATTTACAATTTGTCAACTTCCAATTCCAATAAGCGGTAAGTTCTTCGCCTGTACCTATGGGCCTACGTATGTGTATATATGTACAAGAGAGCGTGGGCAAGCCGCGCTTGTTAGTAGGTATCATGGCGCAGCGATACAAGGTAGCAGCATGAAACAGCTGATTATAACCTTTTTTTATTTGATTTGATACATAAACTTCCGGCGCAGTACAATTTTGACATTTGTCCATCGAATTTACAAAAACAAAGTACATGGAATTTTTATTTATGTTTGTAGGTATGTCACCATGCTGCCACCTTGTATCATTCCGCTATGGTAGGTATACAGCAGACGTCGGCGTTTCATAGATCAATTGATCAGACAAACAGGGGGCCTACTCTGTATTGCGATGCGAAAGGCAGTGCGATGCGAAAATAAATTGCGATGCGAAAGGTAATTGGAACTCTGTAGCGCTATCGCATTGCTAACAGTGTCGCTTTTTTATTTTTCGCTAATTTTTTGCTTGAGTATGCATCACTGACCAAACTCAAAGAAAGAGAACAAAAGAAACAAGGCGATTACAATTTCGGCAAACGATTAATTTTTGTTGAACAAATTATGGAACGATTTAAATGAATAAAGGATTGATTTAAATGAAGAAATCCTCCCAGTTCAGAAATTTAACTGGAAGAAGTGAACGTGATAAATACAGAAAACGTGGAAAATCATAGAATGGGAAATATTGCTAGTTGTATCAGAGAACAAATAAAAAATGACATGATTTCAAATAGAAATGCTTTATAAAAAAGTGGTTTCGATTTAATTGTTATTTATTTATGTATTTTAAGTCCACTAGGATTACAAATTGTTGCTTTTGTGTTTGTTTTGTTTTTTGAGTTGTCCTATATATTTTTAAATGAATATAAAGATATCAATTTATAAAATCATCAATTAATACTTACATATTTGAACAATGCGAATGCCTATTACTTGTAGCAAGAAAAATGCGAAAATGAATGCTGTTTGACATTCGCTTTCGCTTTACAGAGTGCCGGCAATGCGAAAAGGGAGAAAAATTGCGAATGGGCAAAATGTGAATGCGAAATTCAAAATATACATGCGAATGTCAAGATACAGAGTACCGATTTTGCGATTTCGCATATTTTTTCTTTCGCATCGCAATACAGAGTAGGCCCCCAGGTTGCGCTCTTCACACAGACAAGTTACGCTCTTTGCTTACCGATGATTCGTCGTCGCTGAACAAGTGGCTTAGCAACATCGTGTATGGCTATCGCATGTTTGCGCGGCGAATGTTAAAAATATGCATGAATGTACGCATAATTTTTTCGGTTAGCATAGAAAATTGTTCGCTTTGCATATTGCGCATGAAAAAAATAGAAGTCTTTGTTAAGGCAGCGGTACAATGACATTTTTTATATAGATGCGTTTAACACAAGCTTATGCATTCCAATAACATCGCTAAAATCAACCAAGGTGTTGCGTTTGTAAATATGAAGGAACTTCAGACTTGGCATTTAAAGTTTATTACGCCTTGCCCACTCACATACAAAAATTCGCGAAGCACTGTTGTAAACATTCTCCCTATACAGCAAAAATACTTGCTAACATATTTTGTGTCGTATTCGATTGTTATATTGCAGTTTTTAATTGTGAAAAATGTTAGAAAATTTACCAACCACTGGGAAAAATAATTTCACTTTCAAAGTGTGATTTGCTTGGAACAAAATTGGGGAGTTGGCTACTTTTCAATATCAGATGGCGCCAGTGTCGCTCATTCTACCATTCTCCATAAAAATACGTGCAATCCACTCATAATGTAAAAGCATGTGTTAAACTCATCTATATGAAAAACTGCTTATGTGTCGGAGCTATTAGTTGCTGTCTAACAAGCATTGTAAACTTTACCAAGTAGCGCAACTAACAGATCGCTCAAAATTTGAACACACACATCACTAATGGCCATATTACGGAAATCTTAGGGAAATTGAAGTTAAATTTTTAAACAGACATAAAATGTTATAATTTTGGAATACATAGCATCTAGGACACCTTAATTGCAGTAATTGAAAGAAAATGTTTGCTTATACTCAAGTATTTAATTATTTTTTCTAAATTTATCTTTAATATTGATGCAATGATTGAAGTTACTTTAATGCAATGCAACTCTGCTCTTCCTACTGTTCTTCATTCCACTCCATTCGAGTGTCTGTTTCACTGAATTCGAACTTCCACACTATTCGCAACATAACCTCAATTTAAGCTGCCAAACTATATAGTAAACAATGCTAACAAGTCACTGACATGAAAACCAATTGGTTCGCGCGATCAATGCGCTCTCACTTACCTATACACTTGCATTTAAAAATCTGCCTACGCTTGATATACACACGCCTCATGCATATAGGTACAGTAGAATACAGACTGTAATCATGCATTTACTACATTAGGGTGGTGCTAAAAAGTTAAGGTAAGTAAATTGGTAAGTAATTGAAATCATTAAAAGGGAAAATAAGGTAAGTGTAAATTAATTATAAGGTAAGTAATAGAAAAATATAAGGTAAGTATAAGGTAACTCTATTTTAAGTATTTAGGTAAGTACATAATTATTTCTATTTAACTTCATTATTTAATTACATTTCATTTTATTTACATTTCATTTTCAGGTATTAATTTATAAACTGGTCTGCTTCAATACCAATACTACTGAAATAAAGTTTTAAAAGCCAACTTTTCCATCCCAATACTACTGAAGTAAAGTTTTAAAAGCCAACTTTTCCTTTACATTACTACTGAAATAAATTGTTGTAAAAGTTTAACATATTTTTACACAAAAACTAGAAGCCTACGGAACATAAAACATTAATTTTGACATCTAAGACGATCCCTCTATCAACTCTTATTTATATTTATTGCAACTTGACCTTAATCACTACCTACCAATCATTACCTACTTTGTTTTCATGTTAAATAACATGCAACTGACATGCAAATAACAAATAACAAAAATCTTTCGTTATGTGAATACATGAGCAGTGTTAGTTAATTTGGTGAACTAAAAAGGACCACTGGTGAATTAGAATTATCTACCCGCTTTAATGCTAGCCTTAATTTGTTCTGTTGACAGTTCTCTAATCTCGTCTCAGTTAAGAACCACTTAAGGAATAGTGGGAATATAGATTTACGTCTCCGGATGCCCTCCTATTTTCATCATCTTTCAAAACATCAAACACTCATCATTTATTGCCATAATTCGTATTTCATCGCGTCTACACATAAAAAGTACCTTAAAACGTATAAACTTAAAGCGATTCACCATATTTCCCCAAATGCATGTTAACTTAAAATGTCGTAAGACGTATAACAGAAAATTCTTTATTATGACATTCATTTGAACATAAATATCTCTGTTCGTCTGTTAACTAAAAATTGTGTATTAGGCCCGGTTTTCAGTAGTTGTTTAATCGAAGCTTAAAATAAGTTTCCTTAAACTCTAGTCAAATTTAAACTCCAGTTAAACTACTCAGCAGTTTAAGGCCGCTTTTGACGTTGGCTCTTTTGTGGGGCAACATTGGTTTTTTTATTATCTAGGTAATTTCTAGATACGGCAACAGCTGGACTTTGTTTACCCAACAAGCATGGAAATAAATTACAGTGAAATATACATACATCTAGTTCCGGAGGTTATATCCAACTTCATTCTCCAATCACTACCAACCTTTGGCAATATTATAAAATTAAGATTTTGCGAGTTGATCTCCAACGTCGTAAATATTTTTCAATTATTATCCTACTTTCGGGAGATTTTGAGAAATGTACAGTTCTCAAATGAATATTCAATACATTTATCCAGTTGGTGGTACCACCAAAACCGACAGCTGTTTATTGTGAGAAATAAACACCTGGCTGATAGCAGTAATGAATCGTAATTAATCAAAAATAAATTATATATATTTATTTTATTTTCGTGAAAATACTGTAGTATGGAATTTTACATTTGAGTCCAGTTAGAGAACCACAAGTTGTTAATTAAATTTTTTCAACTTAATAGCATTTTTTGCTTTAAAAAAACTTCCCTCTTTTACTGGGCACACCATGATTCACGAGTTGAGCCACTGCTACGAAACAGCTCTTGAGATTTTAGAAGTTTGCGTAGTTATCAACTTGAGCTCTAATGGTACTCAAGCCGAAATGCGGTTCACCATGTTTCCCTAAATGATGTTAATTCGGTACGTCTTGCGATTCACCATGCATGCCAAATGATGTTAATTCGGTACGTCCTGCGGTTCAACATGTTTCCCCAAAGATGTTAATTCGGTACGTCTTACGATTCACCATGCATGCCTAATTCGGTACGTCTCGTGGTACACCATGTTTCCCCAAATGATGTTAATTCGGTCAATCTTGCGATTTCCATGCCCAACAGAGGTGCGTGTCTCCGCTATTTGGTACAAACATGAAATTTAGTACATAAATACTCTTAAAACTAATAATAATAAAATTTAGCTGCTTGTGTGTAAAAACTCTTGCTTCTCTTCTTATAACGCATCGTTCGTTGAGTTCAAGCAAAGAGAGTAGATTAATAAGAGGGAGCATTGTAGAGTCGTTCATTCTCCACAAAGTGGGACGGCTGCACCAGGAATACACCATACGTTTTGCTCCTGCTTCGTTTTCACCATCTGGACAAAGAGAGTAGATTAATAAGAGGGAGCATTGTAGAGTCGTTCATTCTCCACAAAGTGGGACGGCTGCACCAGGAATACACCATACGTTTTGCTCCTGCTTCGTTTTCACCATCTGGATTAAAAAGTCATGAGCCTGGGCATTTGCGCAATTTTTGTGATGTAAATTGCATGGCGCCAGCGCCAATGCGGTGCCAGCTCAATGGTAACTCATTGACGCAATGACTCCAAGCGAATTTTTGACGCTACTTAGTAGTGAGTGCGTAGTACATTTCACTTGCGCTATTGAGTGAAACAATTTTTGTGTGTCAGGCACGAGTTTGGTGTTATTGGCGCTACTGGCAATGATGACACTGAGCTGATGACGGTAGCGCTGATAGTTCAGCTTTTGAATCAGAGAAAGTATTGATGACCCGTGTAAATTATTATGGCTTTGCCTATTATTGGCTGTGACTTTGAACTAAATAAATGCTGCGGACATAACAACCAGAGTCATTTTTTAGTTTTATATTTTATAATTAATGCACAATTAATATGGGTGTGTTTGAGCAGCCAAATAATAACAGTAGTATTGCTAAAGTGCTGCTTAGTTGATGGAATGTCACTAATTTCCTAGAGATGATCAATAGATTGTCAACATTTCGTTCAACGAACGCGCGAAAGTGCAACATCTGCTCAAATTTTCCAAGATTTTCCATTGTTGATTTAATTTAGGTTGTTATGCCAATATTTTTCAGCCAGCTTATTTCAAATAGGTCATTTTTCCAAAAGCAAAATAAATTACAGCAAAGATTACAGAGTTAAACAGCCTTAAAAAATCAGCTACGTTGAGGCGGACAGCATAGCAAAGGGTAGGGTGAATTCCTTGTACAGCCGTCCCACAATTTCCACAAAGCTTTAGAACTCTACAGTGTACCATCTTATATTTAGAGAGTCTTTGATTGCACGTATTTTTATGGAGAATGGTAGAATGAGCGACACTGGCGCCATCTGATATTGAAAAGTAGCCAACTCCCCAATTTTGTTCCAAGCAAATCATAAGAAGAAGAATTTGGCATTTGCTTTGGCTAAGGGTTGTTACGTGGCTGACTGTTTGGGTGGCGAGGAGCGGCGGCAAGCAGGTATGCTTCCGGGCCCAGGCTAGCTCGTCGTCTTGGTCGGGGCATTTCACCACCGTCCAGTTTACAAATTAGCAACTAACACCCTGCTACTAGTTCAGCAATTCCAAAAAAAACTTTAAACTCCGAGTTTAATACAAAATACTTTGACAGGGGTTTCAAAAATTTACTCAAAGTAACAATAAAAAAATGCTCAAACTTAATGCTAAATATTTTTATTACTAATGAACATTAAAAATTCATGAGAGTGCAAGAAGAAGTAGATACATTTCAAATTCAATTCAATAAAAAAAATACCTACGACTAATAGACAAAGTGTCTGGACTCAAATAGAAAAAAAAATTAAAACTTGTCAGGGCCACCCTAATGCAATATTATTAATAGGAGCTAATTCTAAATCCTAAAGATACAAATTCAAACAAAATAAAATAAGAGGGCGAACAAAAAAAAATTCAAGTACCCTAATCCCTGACCTACCGCAACCGCTCAAGAAAACATAAGATCGAATATGTACAACGCAAACGTAGGTCATCAAAGCAAAAGAATTTATATGTTTATGAAAACCAAAGGTATGTATGTAGGTGGAAATGTACGTTTGTGACGTTTTTCATGCATGTACATATGTTCGTTGCAATCTGTTTTTATTTTTCTGATTTGCTAATTCCTGTTCTATTTTTGCAAGAGCAGGAATCTGTGCTAACACATGTACATACAACTAACCAGATGTATTTTGATAAATTTTAATGTTTCACTCAAAACACTCACCAAGTTACTCTTTTTATCCAACGGCGCCGCTGCAGTTGAGTAGCTGAAAAAAAAAAACTCAAACATATATATGTACCTATGACCACACTCAAGGTAGCCACCCTCAATCACTCAGCCAGATCGCTCGCTTGCAATCTTGGTTATTGAGTGTTTTGCCAGTGTCAATTTTAACCGCGTGATAATCGAACGCAACGATTATATATAAAAAAATTTGCAATTTACAAAAACTTCTTTGGTGCGGAGGGTGCACTATTGTGTATAATCTCGGGGTGGCAAGGAAAAGGTATGTTGGAATTGGTTTTCCCAATAATTCTTAAAGAAAACAGAAAAAAAAAAACAAAAATTAAAAAATTCAGAAAAAATTTGTTTTTTTTTTTTTGTTGGTGCAGTTCTACCATGGGTAGCAGAAAACATGTGTGAATAAAGAAATGTGTATATGGTAGAAGATAAATGCACCAAAAGATAAAAAAATTAAATGTCAAACCGAGGAGGAAATGAAAAAAAAAATAGAATGTAGAACAAGAAGAGAAGGGATGGAGGCAGGAGTGCCACCATTAATTCCTGAAATATGGAGTTAAATTATAAAAAAAAACTATATATCTCCTAACAACAAAATGCTTTGCCCCGGTAAGGAAATGACCCTTTTGCCCATTCTTTACGAAGATTATGCCATATATGATGGTATTTAAATAAAAAAATAAAAACAAATATTATAATATATAAATATATACAAACATAATACTATGACCAAATCTGATTCCGGAAGAGCTCCTCCCTCCGCCGGTGTTTGCTGTTGTTTAGGTTACCAGTACTACATGCGCCGGCCCAAAATTGTACAAAACGTGTTGTGGTTGTTGCTGGTGTCTTTCTTTAGTGTCGTTTTGCCAAAAATCGTCTAGTACCCTTTTTTCTTGTCGTATGTGTTGACGTGGCTGTTGTTGTGGTTGCGGCTCAATGCCGCCGGTGGAAAGTGCTATCGATGTTACCAATTTTGCTGTGTTTTTGCAGTTGTTGTTGTGGTGTGCGCATGCAACGAATTAAATACAATGTAGAGTTTGTGGATTCGTGGCAATTGTTCTTGGTCGGAATGTCACCAGTATGATGTTGTTGTTGTTGGTGTTGCGTCGCCAATGTAATGGAGATGGTATAGTTGGTGTTGAGCGGTATGTCGCCAATGTGATGTAGTTGTTGTTGGGCGTTACGCCGCCAATATAAAAAAGAATGCTGTTGTGGTTGTAGCGGCCATATATCCCCAATATAAAAATGCTCTAGTGGTTGTTGTTGTGGAGTGCGCTAACAAATTAAAATTTTAGTGTAGTGCGTGGTAGTTGTTGTTGTTGTGTTGATCGCCAAGTATAATGTATTTGCTTTTGTCCGAATGGACATATTCGGGCACGCCGAATATGTGGAAAACATTCCTCTCTAAATATTTTATGACTTCAGCTGAAGTTGCCCTTCTCATCGGTTTTAAAAACACAAACTTCGAGAAATGATCAAGACAAACAAAGACATATACATTACCATCTACGGTACGCGGATACGAACCCATAAAATCTATGAATAAGCGTTGGAAAGGTCGTTCTGTGACTTTTTGTTTCCCCATTAACGGTAGTTTGAAAACGTTTTGTGTCTTGTTGATTTTGCAAGATTCGCAATCTTTTATATGGGCACATACATCTGTGACCATTCCTGGCCAGTAATATTTCTGACGTAGTCGGGACAGTGTCTTGTGGATGCCACCATGACCAGCGGATGGTGAGCTGTGAGACGCCTCTACCAGTCCCGGTCGCAGCTCCGACGGAACCCAGAGCTTCCAGATCTGGTCCGCAAGAAGATCATCTCCCCTGTCGAATTGCGTCCGTTTGTAAACGTAACCGTCCGATAAACACAGATCCGGTAACTTGTCTTTGTTCTCGGTCACCGTCTTTTTCAACTCCGTATACTCCTCCGACTCGAAGCACGGTGACTCGAGACACACGTCTAAGGCTCTATCGTTCGTTAGTATTTCGTCCATGTGCATTCGCGAGAGTGTGTCGGAAACCACGTTTTGCGCCCCTTTTCGATGTTGGATATCGAAATCATAACCCTGGAGTTTCAAACTCCACCTTGCCAACCTCCCAGAAAGGTCTTTCTGATTCATGGGCCATTTGAGGCTGGCATGATCAGTTATGATGGTGAACGGAGTTCCCTCCACGTAAGGTCGGAATCTCTTGACACTCACGATGGCGGCGTAGTATTCAAGTTCCGTAATGCTGTAATTTTTCTGTGCCTTATTTAATTTTGCCGAAACGTAGGCAATCGGTCTTTCGTTCTGGTCATCGTCTAGTTGGAACAAAACCCCTCCCACTCCGTCAGTTGATGCATCACATTGAATATAAAAGCGACGATTAAAGTCAGGATGTGTGAGCACCGGTGCAGAAATCAACCTTAGCTTTAAAATTTCAAATGATTTCGTTGCTTCGTCCGTCATTGCAAACTTTTTGATTTTTTCTTTCTTGAGGTAGTCGTGCAGCGGAGCTGCAATAGTCGCGTAGTCCTGTATGAAACGTCGGTACCAGCCCGACATACCCAGGAACCGTCGTAGTTGCTTCGGGGTTTTCGGAACTGGAAAGTCCCTCACAGCCACCACTTTGTTGGCGTCTGTCCTAATACATCCATCCCCGACTACGTATCCTAAATAGCGAACCTCTTTAAAACAGAACTTGCTTTTTTCTACATTAATTGTTAGCTTAGCCTCGCGAAGACACCGAGCGACCTTATCCAACAAACACATATGAGACGAGAAATCTTCAGAACACACTAATAAATCATCTAAGTAAACAAATACACATTCACGTAAAGCGGCCGGAATGACCTTGTCCATGAGACGACACATTCGTTGTGCTGCATTGCACAACCCGAAAGGCATAACCGTGAATTGGTATAGAGACAGTAAAATTAGTATTTTCTCTTGACTTCTTCTCCAGAGGAATCTGCCAGAAAGCGTCCTTCAAATCTATCGCGGAAATAAATGGTGTATTTTGTAGTCGGATGAGGATTCCATCAATGTGGGGTAAGGGGTAGGCATCCTTAATTGTTCGTTCGTTGACTTTGCGAGCGTCAAGGCACAAGCGGTTTTTCGTCCCTTTTATTACCAGCGATACCGGCGAATTCCAGCTGCTGTTGGACTCCTCGATGACTCCCATGTCGAACATTCGATCTAACTCTGCGTATATGAGATTTTGAATAGCTGGTGAAATCGGGTAATGGCGCTGCTTTACTGGCAGATTCTCGTCAACCACCTCGATGACGTGTTCCTCCTTATATGTTTGGCCTAACCCTAATACCGCAAAGGACGGGAATTGGGCTTTTACACGCTCCAACATATTATTTTGCTCCGGCGTTAAAACATGCTGCACAGCATCGAACGACAAGTCACCCTCGGCGGGTACAAGCTCCGCCACACTGGCAACATTTGGACACACATTCCCATTCATACCTTTACTCACAACACTCATACCAAAGGCCTGCCAAAAGTCTATCCCAAAATGTACTTCCCGTCGCAGATCAGGAACTCACTCGCATTTGCTGTATCTTCTTAAAATTTCTCTTCTTTCTATTAATATCTATTGTTTCACAAAAAATTCTTCTCCTAGCTTCTTCATATTCAATTTTCCTCTGATGTAAAGATTTCCCTCGCGCTTTTTCAACTTTCCCTCTATCTTTTCAACTCTCCTATCTACCTTTTCCCTTCTCAAAATCTTTACAGTTGTTCTGCCGGGTTGCCTGTCTTCTGGCTGGAGCCCCGGTCAACTCCGCCAGCCTGGGGTTTCCCTGCTTGGGCTTAAACACGCAAAAGGACGAATCACTTCCACACGCAAAACATACCATATTGTGGAACGAGGACGAACATTTATTTGGGTTTTGTGTTCCTGCCGGGTTTTTCACAAAGTGATCCACCGGCATACCACACCAAAAACACAACATTAAGTGGAAGGGGAAAGCACAAAAGGAGTTGACAGTGGACTTGGACGCGGGACTCACAGAAGGACGAACACTTTTGGGATTTGTGCGGAGTTGATGTTGAGGTTGAGATTGGTGTTGGGGTGGACGGTGAGGCTTCCTATCAAAAGCTTCTATTTTTGAGTCTCCTAAATGCTCAGGAAGCTCAAAGCCTACCTCACTGACCACTTTAGACCTGCTCTTATTTTCTTTGATGAGTTTTTCGGCTCTCTTGCATTCCGCCTTGAGATCCGCCAACGAGTCCATTTTTATGGCGAAGGTCAAGTTGGCCAGGTACGATTTAAGGTTGCCCCTGATTATGCCAACCAACTCCTTTTCAGGGATCCTCTTCCGCAAACGGAACGTCAGGTTGTGGACTTCGCTATAAAAGTCGTCGAAAGCTTCTGCGGGCTGCTGTTTCCGTTCCATTATTTCATGGATTATTTCATAGTCGGACTCAGCAGACTTGAAGTGGCTTAGCATTTCGGCCTTCAGCTCGAAGTAGCCGAAATCGGGCTCATCTGCATGGTCCTCTAGGACCTGCCAATACCACTTCAAGGCACCGCCGGAAACCAGACTATGAAAGTCCGTGAAAAGCTGGAAGTAGGAAATATTGTGTTGCTCCCGCATGCGTTCGACTCGAAAGATGAAGCTTTCGACGCTTATACCTTATCGGTCCCATCAAATTTGATGTGCCATTTTTCTAATTTTTTCCACCTCGGAGGGTTACCACCGTCTCGCTCGGCAGTCCGATTGGTATTCGGCGTACCGTCGCGAGCAGTATTTTCCCCCCTATAGTTTTGAGGTTGTGGCGTTGATGCCACGGCGGACCGATGTCCCGAAGGTTGCGCGGAAGCCTCCATATCCGCTACGCGACCACCAAGGATATCAACATTGGTCTTAATGCTCCTGACCTCCCCTGCCATTTGAACAACCAAGTCTTGTTGTTGCGCCATCATAGCCATCATTCGGCTCAGCTGTTCGACATTGGTGTCTTGGTGGGTGGCTTCAGGAAGAGGGGCATTAATACCTCTGGGATCCCCTACTGGTGCGCTCATCACCGGAACATCGCCCCCTCGGGCACCCTCATCTCCGCTATCCGACATTTGGCACACCAAATCGATCTTCTGGGAAAAGTTCAATGAATTTTCAGCCTCACTGACTGACACTCCGTTCGCGACAGAGATCCTAATCGGGCGTTCAGGGCCAAAAGATCCGAAGATCCGCGAAGCGCACCTATTAAAATAGTCTATCTGGTTGAAAACTGAACCCACTATTTGATTTTCAAGCGCTCGAGTGTGACTTCTCGTAACGCGCCTATCGGAATTTAAAATCCCCAATCCCCCAATTACGCGGTTGTCTGTCTCTTTATCAGACATTCACTGTCTGAACAATAAATTTATGTCAACAATTTGAAAAAAAAAACAAAAGAATCTATTTAGCCAGACACCCTAATATATCCAAGGACACCATATCCAAACCGCAACCCAAATGGTAAAAAAAAAAAAAATTATGCGAAAAAGAAAAAAAAATGAGATGCGAAGAAAATATTCCGATAAAAGCAATCTCTTTGTATTTGCAGATCCAGATAATAAAAAAGTAAATATAAAATCAATAATAGCTCCAAATTCACCCCAAAACCCAACAATTTTAAAACACAATTTCAAAAAAAATGTTTGGAAACAATCCTAATACGAAAATAATCCGCAAAATATAAAAAAACAAAAATAGTTTACAACTTCGAAACTTCAAAAATATTTAATTTTGATTTCGAAATAAAAAGTTAACAAATGAAATTTTATGTATTTGTATTGGTGTCCGTGGTGCTGCCTTGGCGAAGGTTCAGCGAAGGTGGTTAGTCCGTCTCTATTTATTTGAAGTCTGGTCAATCGTGCCGTCCGTGGAAGTGTGGCATTTCACGTTCAAGAACTTATTCCTAAGCGTGGATGCCACACCTCCTACTCCTAACTATCGTGGCGACGACTGTAAACCTCACTTACCGGCAGTGCTGGACTCCCGGTAACGTAGCTTGAACAGCTCGCCACGATCTCCTACCTAAGTCCGTCGCTAGCTAAGTGTCATACCAGTTACCACTTTGTCGAGCTGTTGAAGTTCAACAAAGGAACCCTGACATGGACACTCAGCTAATCCCTATCCTCTGGTCATGATGACACTTATCGGCCAGGCGAACCCAAACGACGTTGCCATCACGACGGTCCCTGTCCTAACTCGGAAGACGGAAATAGGGATCGGGTTTGGAAGGATGAGAAGGATTAAATAAAAGTTAAGAAAATTAAAAGTAGCAAATAATAATTAAGTGCTCAAAATAACTAGAGAAAATTGAAATTTAAAATACGAGATAATTAACTAACTGAAAAAATTACATAAAAAATGCACGGGCTATTTTCGCTGAGAATAGAAAGGCTAAAAACTGAAAGGAAAATTTGGAAACTAAAAGGGCTAAATAAGAAATAAATTGGAACTTGAAAAATTAATAAAAAAAAACTGTGAGACAAAATACAAATTTAAGAACGATTAAAAAAAAAATGAAATGGAAGAGTGAAAAAGGTGATCGGGCTATTATCGTTGGGCGCCATTGTTACGTGGCTGACTGTTTGAGTGGCGAGGAGCGGCGGCAAGCAGGTATGCTTGCGGTGCCAGGCTAGCTCGTCGTCTTGGGCGGGGCATTTCACCACCGTCCTCACCCGCAGCCACGTGAACAAAATAGGGGTTCATACCTACATGTATATATAAAGGAGGGGAAAGCTGAAACAAATAGAAATAAACGTGAGGGGCAGAGTTAAGAGGGGGTATAAGATGAAGGCCTGTTCTGTCAGGTGGAGTCTACCCTCCCTCTGCAGTGCAACTTGCACCGCACCGTGGGCACTGTGCTGACTCCTATCTACTTACAGTGCCCCCAAACCTGACATAAGTCCGTCCGTCCGTCAACAAGTCACCCTCACCTAACCTTGCCACGCACAAGCGCAGCACCAACACCAAATATTGTCAACCTAGCCCTGCATAATGAATATATTCAAATTTCATCCAAACATTATTCTTATAATTTATTTACAAAGTTCTTAGTTTACAAATTAGAAACTAACACCCTGCTACTAGTTCAGCAATTCCGAAAAAAAACTTTAAACTCCGAGTTTAATACAAAATACTTTGACAGGGATTTCAAAAATTTACTCAAAGTAACAATAAAAAAATGCTCAAACTTAATGCTAAATATTTTTATTACTAATGAACATTAAGAATTCATGAGAGTGCAAGAAGAAGTAGATACATTTCAAATTCAATTCAATAAAAAAAAATACCTATGACTAATAGACAAAGTGTCTGGACTCAAATAGAAAAAAAATGAAAACTTGTTAGGACAACCCTAATGCAATATTATTAATAGGAGCTAATTCTAAATTCTAAAGATACAAATTCAAACAAAATAAATTAAGAGGGCGAACAAAGAAAATTCATGTACCCTAATCCCTGACCTACCGCAACCGCTCAAGAAAACATAAGATCGAATATGTACAACGCAAAAGTAGGTCATCAAAGCAAAAGAATTTATATGTTTATGAAAACCAAAGGTATGTATGTAAGTGCAAATGTACGTTTGTGACGTTTTTCATGCATGTACATATGTTCGTTGCAATCTGTTTTTATTTTTCTGATTTGCTAATTCCTGTTCTATTTTTGCAAGAGCAGGAATCTGTGCTAACACATGTACATACAACTAACCAGATGTATTTTGATAAATTTTAATGTTTCACTCAAAACACTCACCAAGTTACTCTTCTTATCCAACGGCGCCGCTGCAGTTGAGTAGCTGAAACAAAAAAACTCAAACATACATATGTACCTATGACCACACTCAAGGTAGCCACCCTCAATCACTCAGCCAGATCGCTCGCTTGCAATCTTGGTTATTGAGTGTTTTGCCAGTGTCAATTTTAACCGCGTGATGATCGAACGCAACGATTATATATAAAAAAATGTGCAATTTACAAAAACTTCTTTGGTGCGGAGGGCACACTATTGTGTATAATCTCGGGGTGACAAGGAAAAGGTATGTTGGAATTGGTTTTCCCAATAATTCTTAAAGAAAACAGAAAAAAAAAAACAAAAATTCAAAAATTCAGAAAAAGTTTTTTTTTTTTTTGTTGGTGCAGTTATACCATGGGTAGCAGAAAACATGTGTGAATAAAGAAATGTGTATATGGTAGAAGATAAATGCACCAAAAGGTAAAAAAATGAAGTGTCAAACCGAGGGGGAAATGACAAAAAAAATATAATGTAGAACAAGAAGAGAAGGGATGGAGGCAGGAGTGCCACCATTAATTCCTGAAATATGGAGTTAAATTATAAAAAAAACTATATATCTCCTAACAACAAAATGCTTTGCCCCGGTAAGGAAATTACCCTTTTGCCCATTCCTTACGAAGATTATGCCCTCTATGATGGCAAAAGTCAAACATAAATTTACAAATCCTTGTTAAATTTTGTAGGGACATAGATTCTATGACGATAACTGTTTTCTGTGAAAATGGGCGAAATCAGTTGAAGCCACGTCCAGTTATTATACACGGTCGACCGTCTGTCCTTCCGCTCGGCCGTTAACACGATAACTTGCGCAAAAAACGATATATCTTAACTAAACTTAAGATCGCGGGTTCGAATCGATCTCAAGGCCTAGCAATAATTTTTTATCATTATTATTGTTATGATAAATTTTTTCTTAATTCTAAAAATTTTTAAATTACAATAGAAGAAAGAAACAATTTAGACAACTGCCAAGGCTCGTCGTATAGATCCATTTCGGGAACTGCTAAATTCCTTCATCGGCAACGTTTAGGCGCCGCTGCTATAACCATTCAGCCATCACAGCGGTTTTTTGTTTGTCTTCATTAATCCTACTTCTATTCTGGTTCGTGCCAATTGATATTCACAACACTGCGACATCTGTTGCAGAATGGATGTGAAAACTGGACTTGTTTGATGACAATGTTGCCTTAGTGTCATATTTTATTGACACTTTTGCCCGTTTTCTGGGATGTATTAACAATTTTTGTTGTTATATCGGCCTACTGATTTGTAAGATCGCGGGTTCGAATCGAGCTCAAGGCCTAACAATAATTTTTTATCATTATTATTGTTATGATAAATTTTTTCTTAATTGAAAAAATGTTTAAATTAGAATAGAAGAAAGAAAAAATTTAGACAACTGCCAAAGCTCGTTGTATAGATCCATTTCGGGAACTGCAAAATTCCTTCATCGGCAACGTTTAGGCGCCGCTGCTATAACCATTCAGCCATCACCGCAGTTTTTTGTTTGTCTTTATTAATCATACTTCTATTCTGGTTCGTGCCAATTGATATTGACAACACTGCGACATCTGCTGCAGAATGGATGTGAAAATTGGACTTGTTTGATGGCAATGCTGCCATAGTGTCATATTTTATTGACACTTTTTTCCCCGTGCTCTGGGATGTATTAACAATTTTTGTTGTTATATCGGCCTACTGATTTGTACGATCGCGGGTTCGAATCGAGCTCAAGGCCTAGCAATAATTGTTTATCATTATTATTGTTATGATAAATTTTTTTCTTAATTGAAAAAATTTTTTAAATTAGAATAGAAGAAAGAAAAAATTTAGACAACTGCCAAAGCTCGTTGTTTAGGTCCATATCGGGAAATGCTAAATTCCTTCATCGGCAACGTTTAGGCGCCGCTGCTATAACCATTCAGCCATCACAGCGGTTTTTTGTTTGTCTTCATTAATCCTACTTCTATTCTGGTTCGTGCCAATTGTTATTCACAACACTGCGACATCTGTTGCAGAATGGATGTGAAAATTGGACTTGTTTGATGGCAATGCTGCCATAGTGTCATATTTTATTGACACTTTTTTCCCCGTGCTCTAGGATGTATTAACAATTTTTGTTGTTATATCGGCCTACTGAGTTGTAAGATCGCGGGTTCGAATCGAGCTCAAGGCCTAACAATAATTTTTTATCATTATTATTGTTATGATAAATTTTTCCTTAATTAAAAAAATTTTTAAATTAGAATAGAAGAAAAAAAATTTAGACAACTGCCAAAGTTCGTTGTATAGATCCATTTCGGGAACTGCTAAATTCCTTCATCGGCAAAGTTTAGGCGCCGCTGCTATAACCATTCAGCCATCGCAGCGGTTTTTTGTTTGTCTTCATTAATCCTACTTCTATTCTGGTTCGTACCAATTGATATTCACAACACTGCGACATCTGTGGCAGAATGGATGTGAAAATTGGACTTGTTTGATGGCAATGCTGCCGTAGTGTCATATATTATTGACACTTTTTTCACTTTAACAATTTTTGTTGTTATATCGGCCTACTGATTTGTAAGATCGCGGGTTCGAATCGAGCTTAAGGCCTAACAATAATTTTTTATCATTATTATTGTTATGATACATTTTTTCTTAATTGAAATATTTTTTCTGGGTCACCCTGGTCCACATTTTGGTCGATATCTCGAAAACGCCTTCACATATACAACTAAGGGCTACTCCCTTTTAAAACCCTCATTAATACTTTTAATTTGATACCCATATCGTACAAACACATTCTAGAGTCACCCCTGGTCCACCCTTATTGCGATATCTCGAAAAGGCGTCCACCAATAGAACTAAGGCCCACTACGTTTTAAATAATCATTAACACCTTTCATTTGATACACATGTCATACAAACACATTCCAGGGTTACCCTAGGTTCATTTTGCCAAATGGTGATTTCCCTTATTTTTCTCCAAAGCTCTCAGCTGAGTATGTAATGTTCGGTTACACCCGAACTTAGCCTTCCTTACTTGTTTTTCTCTTGCGATTATTGAATGTAAGAAAATGTGAGGACTAAGAACTGCCATTAGTATATAGATATGCAGAATTGGGCAGAATTTAATTAAGTTCAATAAAAAGCTATAAAAGTTAAATAAACTTTCTCATGTCTGATATTTGTCAAAAATAAATATAGTTTTTGGAAATTTAGTTGTGGGGAAAGGGAAGACTTTGTTGTTGTTGGAGTAGTAAATAATGATCAAAATAAACGCTTGATTGCTTAGAGTTGAATAGATTCTGAATTAATGTTCACAAACACTTTTTTTTTGTCTAAATCAGTAGTATAGCAGTTCGAACTTTGACACTTTTTTTGCGAATAAGACATTTTTTTTGAGAATTCATAATGGCTGTGCGTCATAGCAGCGAAGATTTAGTTAGCTTAAGTGTACAGCAATTAACTTGTACTATTTGCAATGAAGAATTGACATTGGAGAACGGTTGCACGACTCTTTGTCAACATTCCTTTCATCGTACCTGTATAACCAGATGGTTAACAGAAAACAATGCTTGTCCCTTATGTAGGCGGTCTTGCGAAAGTTAGTCCTTAAAAAGTTTCAACGAACAAGATCCTACAACTAATTTAGACACTTTTCTCAGTCAAGGTGCAATACCAAGACGAAAAGGTGAGATCACAAGATCGAGAGTAAATAGTAAAGTAGTATTTTCCACTAGCCGTACTTCAAACCATGGCAACTGGCGAGGTAGAAATCGTGGGGGAAACAATGCTCGCACACCACAAAACTCTGGTCAGGGTTTCAATCAAAATGTTATGCATAATTTGATAGAAGGCACACTTAGGGAATATGAGGAACGTGCTTCTCGACAGATGCGGGAAGAAATCACTAGGGCAGTCGCGGATTCCTTGGGGAGTTATTTCAATAATATGAGTCTGAATATACCTCGTATTAGTAATTCAGTTAATAATAGAGTAGGACCGCAAAATAGTTCATCTCCAGGCAATGAAGTTCATTTTAACAATAATCAGTTAAATTCTCGTTCAGAACGAGATAGTCTTCCGGTATATGTAGCCTCGAAAATCGTATCGGGTTGGAAATTATCTTTTGATGGTTCGTTAGATATCATCACGGTGGATGACATTATTTACAGAGTAAATGCGTTAACTCGATCGACTCTTCGTTGAAATTTTGATTTGCTTTGCCAAAACATCCATGTTCTTTTCGAAGGTGAGGCTAAACGTTAGTTCTGGCGATACCATCGTTCTGCCAATGCACTTGATTGGGCAGATATATGCGAGGATAATAGAAGATATTTCAAGGATTTCCGAACCGATTTTGACATTTTAGAGACAATTCGAAATAGAAAACGGAAGATTTGGGGAGTCTTTCGAAAGTGAATGATAATGAACAAAGCAGACGGGTTGCGTAGACCTCTGACAGAGCATGAAATGGTTGAGACCATTATACGGAATTTACACTCAGACATTCGGCTAGAGCTGCTACACCTTGATATTCGTACAATATCTGAACTTCGTAGATCCTGCCGACGACGTGAAAACATTTTTTTGGAAATTCAGGGAAAATCCCATCAATCCAAACCATTTTACGGTCAAAGAAGACTAGTGTCAGAAGTCGAAGTTGACGAAGCGTTACCAAGCGATGAAGTTTGTGATCTAAACCAGGCATCCAATCTAAGCGTGGCGAAGTGCTGGAACTGCGACAAAACGGGTGACAACTATAAAAACTGCATCGAGCCTAGGCGTATTTTCTGCTACGGGTGTGGGTTAACTGCATTTTTCTTACCTAATTGTCCCAGATGCAATAGTCCGGAAAACAGGGTGAGGGATGCCGACAACAGGTCCAGACATTCCAAATGATAATCGGATGTCCAGACTCTAATAGGCCCATAACTATTTTAAAACCAGACAGTCAAATTTCGAAACTTTTTCCAAAATTATACCCCTTAAAACCTTTTCATGAGCGACTTCAAGCTTATCATCAGACACGACATCAAATTTTTAAACGTACTCGATCAGCAGAAAGAGCACGTTCGTTTTGGTCGACGATAAAATCTAAACAAAACTCCTTAAACTCCATTTCTGAGATTTTCCAGCAACCAAATGATATAAGATCTTATGCTACGGTAAAAATTTTAGATAAGACCTACCTTGGCTTATTGGACTCAGGCGCTTCAGTAAGTTGCATAGGAGCGAATTTAGCAAAAGAATTGCTAGCTGAAAACAGGGGGGTTAAAAGAATAACATCCAGCTGATGGTTCTAAGCAAACGATTGCTGGTACCATAAAAGTTAGTGTCACTTTCAAGTCAGAATCCCACCAGATCGAATTCTATTTAGTACCGTCTCTGGTGCAAGACCTTTATATAGGTATCGACTTTTGGAAGTTATTCAAAATAGCCATCAATGTTGTGAGCGAAGTTAGTACAGCTGCAACAGATCCTAACCAACAGGTTCTAACACCTCAAGATCAATGCAAACTAAACTCTGCTATTTCGTGCTTCCCGAGTTTTGAAGTCCAAGGACTCGGAAGGATCTCAATTGTTGAGCATTCCATCGATGTTGGAGATGCCAAGCCTATAAAACAACGCCATTTTCCGCTTTCTCCGGCGGTTGAAAAACTCATGTGCGACGAAATCGACCGTATGTTATCCTTAGGGGTTATAGAAGAATCCAACAGTCCCTGGTCTTCACCTGTTGTTTTGGTCAAGAAACCTGGAAAAGTGCGGCTGTGTTTAGCCAGTAGGAAGGTGAATTCTGTGACGGTAAAAGACGCAAGGAGAAAATAAAATATATGAGCTATTACGTTAGCCTGCTTATCAAGTTATCTGTTTAAAAATTGTTTCCGTCTAATGCATTTTATATTTGTAATTGAGTAAAAAAAGAGCTAAATGAGCTGATAACCTGATAGGATCCCCAAATGATTACGAAATTATCTATAAAAAGCCACGAAATGACCCCGACGCTATCGCGGACGGATCCCTAAACCCATCCAGAAAAGCCAGGCTTCGTCAACTTCGACTTCTGACACTAGTCTTCTTTGACCGTAAAATGGTTTGGATTGATGGATTGATGGATTGATGAATTTCCAAAAAAGTGTTTTCGCGTCGTCGGCAGGATCTACGAAGTTCAGATATTGTACGAATATCAAGGTGTAGCAGCTCTAGCCGAATGTCTGAGTGTCTACGCAACCCGTCTGCTATGTTCATTATCATTCACTTTCGAAAAACTCCCCAAATCTTCCGTTTTCTATTTCGAATTGTCTCTAAAATGTCAAAATCGGTTCGGAAATCCTTGAAATATCTTCTATTATCCTCGCATATATCTGCCCAATCAAGTGCATTGGCAGAACGATGGTATCGCCAGAACCAACGTTTAGCCTTACCTTCGAAAAGAACATGGATGTTTTGGCAAAGCAAATCAAAATTTCCACGAAGAGTCGATCGAGTTAACGCATTTACTCTGTAAATAATGTCATCCACCGTGATGATATCTAACGAACCATCAAAAGATAATTTCCAACCCGATACGATTTTCGAGGCTACAGATACCGGAAGACTATCTCGTTCTGAACGAGAATTTAACTGATTATTGTTAAAATGAACTTCATTGCCTGGAGATGAACTATTTTGCGGTACTACTCTATTATTAACTAAATTACTAATACGAGGTGTATTCAGACTCATATTATTGAAATAACTCCCCAAGGAATCCGCGACTGCCCTAGTGATTTCTTCCCGCATCTGTCGAGAAGCACGTTCCTCATATTCCCTAAATGTGCCTTCTATCAAATTATGCATAACATTTTGATTAAAACCCTGACCAGAGTTTTGTGGTGTGCGAGCATTGTTTCCCCCACGATTTCTACCTCGCCAGTTGCCATGGTTTGAAGTACGGCTAGTGGAAAATACTACTTTACTATTTACTCTCGATCTTGTGATCTCACCTTTTCGTCTTGGTATTGCACCTTGACTGAGGAATGTGTCTAAATTAGTTGTAGGATCTTGTTCGTTGAAACTTTTTAAGGACTCACTTTCGCAAGACCGCCTACATAAGGGACAAGCATTGTTTTCTGTTAACCATCTGGTTATACAGGTACGATGAAAGGAATGTTGACAAAGAGTCGTGCAACCGTTCTCTAATGTCAATTCTTCATTGCAAAGAGTACAAGTTAATTGCTGTACACTGAAGCTAACTAAATCTTCGCTGCTATGACGCACAGCCATTATGAATTCTCAAAAAAATGTCTTATTCGCAAAAAAAGTGTCAAAGTTCGAACTGCTATACTACTGATTTAGACAAAAAAAAAAGTGTTTGTGAACATTAATTCAGAATCTGTTCAACTCTAAGCAATTAAGCGTTTATTTTGATCATTATTTACTACTCCAAAAGTTACCGGAATAGACCAAAAAAAACCCCGAAATGACAACGACACGATTCTAGACTTGTCCAGAGAACTACACAGAAATGATCCCTGAAGGGTACCAAAATTATCCCGAAATACTCCCGAAAAAGCTCCGAAATGACCCTGACGGGCTCCCGGACGGATCTCAAAAACCATCCAGAAAATATTCAGGAAGGGTTCCTAAATCATTCAGAAAAAGTTCCAAAATGACCCCGAGGGGATCCACGACGTATCGTGAAAACCACAAACAGAAATGATTCCGGAAGGCTCCCAAAATGATCCCGAAACAGCCCGGAAATGACCCCGATGGGATCCAGAAATAATCCCGGAAGGGTCCAAAGCTATCCCGAAAAAGTAACAAAAAAATCTCGAAATGACTCCTATGGTATCCCGGACGAATCTAGAAATGACCTCGGAAGCTTCCCCAAATGATCCCAAAATTGTCCCGAAATGACCCTGATGGATCCGGCAAGCCATCAAGAATTGATGCCGGAAGGGTCCCCGAATGATCCCGAAATAATACAGAAAAAGTCATGAAATTACCCCTAAAGGGTCTCCAAATAATTTCGAAATAGTCCCGAAAAAGTCCCGAAATTACCCCGATGGGTTCCCGTACAGATCTCGAAATCCATCCAGAAGTGATGCCGGAAGGGTCCCCAAATCATCCCGTATTAGTCCCAAAAAAATCCCGAAAAGACCCAGACGGGATCCCGAACGGATACCATCTAGAAATGATGACGGATGGTACCCCAACTAATCCCGAACTGACCCCGACGGGATCTCGCACGGATCCCCAAAACCATCTAGAAATGATGCAGGAAGATACCCCAAATGATCCCGAAAAGTCCTGAAATGACCCCGACGGGATCCCGGACGGATCCCGAAAACCATCCAGAAATGATACCGGAAGGGACCCCAAATGATCCCGAAAAATTCCCGAAATGAACCCGATGGGATCCCGGACGGATAGCATCTAGAAATGATGCCGAAAGGTACCCCAACTGATCCCGAAATAGTCCCGAAATTACCCCGACGGGATCCCGGACGGATCCCGACAGCTATCCAGAAATGATGCCGGAAGGTACCCCAAATGATCCTCTAATAGTCCTGAAATGACCCCGACGGAATACCGGACGAATCCCGAAAACCATCCAGAAATGTTGCCGGAAGATACCCAAAATGATCCCGTAATAGTCCCGAAATAACCCCGTCGGGATCCCGGGCGGATTCCGAAAACTATCCAGAAATGATGCCGGAAAGGTCCACAAATGATCCCCTTATAGTCCCGAAATGACGCGGACGGAATCCCGGACGTATCCCGAAAACCATCTCGAAATGATACCGAAAGGGTCCCCAAATGATCCCGTATTATTCGCAAAAAAGTCCCGAAAGAACCCAATGGGATCCCGGACGGATCCCGAAAACCAACCAGAAATAATGGCGAAATGGTCCCCAAATGATCCCGTATTAGTCGCGAAAAAGGCTCGAAATGACTCCGACGGGATCCCGGGCGGATCCCGAAATCCATCTAGAAATATGCCGGAAGGTACCCCAAATGATCGCGAAAAAGTCCTGAAATTACCCCGACGGGATCCCGGACGAATCCCGAAAACCATCCAGAAATGATGCCGAAAGGGACCCCAAATGATCCCGAAAAAGTCCAGAAATTACCCTAATGGGATCCTGAACGGATACCGAAAACCAACCAGAAATTATGCCGAAAGGCTCCCCAAATTATCCCGTATTAGTCCCAAAAAAGTTCCGAAATGACCCCGACGGGATCCCGAACGGATACCAAAAACCATCTAGAAATGTTGCCGGAAGGTACCCAAAATGATCCCGAAATAGTCCCGAAATGATCCCGACGGGATCTCGGACGGATGCCGAAAGCTATCTAGAAATGATGCCAGAAACGTCCCCAAATAATCCCCTAACAGTCCCGAAATGACCCCAACGGGATCCCGGACGTATCCCGAAAACCATCAAGAAATAATGCCGAAAGGGTCCCCAAATGATCCCGTATTAGTCGAGAGAAAGTCCCAAAATGACCCCGAACGGATACCAAAAACCATCTAGAAATGTTGCCGGAAGGTACCCAAAATGATCCCGAAATAGTCCCGAAATGATCCCGACGGGATCTCGGACGGATGCCGAAAGCTATCTAGAAAAGATGCCGGAAACGTCCCCAAATAATCCCCTAACAGTCCCGAAATGACCCCAACGGGATCCCGGACGTATCCCGAAAACCATCCAGAAATGATGCCGGAAGATACCGGACGGATCCCTAAAACCATCCAGGAATGATTACGGAAGGGACCCAAAATTACCCCGAAAAAGTCCCGTAGTGGTCCCGGAAACCATAAAGAATTTATCTCTCAAAGGTACGCAAATGATACCGAAAATACCCCGTCGGGATGGCGGATGGATCGCGAAACCCATCCAGAAATTATGCGGGAAGGATCCCCAAATGATCGCAAAATATTCCCGAAATTATCCCGGAATAGTCCCGAAAATGTCCTAAAATAACCCCTACGGGATCCCGGACGTATCCCGAAAACTATACAGAAATTATCGCGGAAGGGTCCCAAAATAGTCCCGAAAGGTCCCGAAATGACCCGGCGGGATCCCGGACGGATCCCAAAAACCATGATCCCGGAAGGTTCTCGATACGACCCTAACGGGAGTACGCAGGTGCGTTGGAGCGAATAAAAAGTTACAAAGAAACATACAGGTAAAGCTAATAAAAGCGTGCTAATAAAAACAATTGAAGGAGGGTGGATGGCGGGAGGAGACGGAGAGCACCACCGATCGTTTTTCCAAAATTGTGATCTACTCCATCTGTGTGAGCCAGGTACCAGAAATTACTGATTTAGGAGAACATTTATATTGAGTTATAACAATTTATAGATTTTACATCAGAGGGGGTGAGAAGGGGGAGGGGGACGGAGGGTGTCACTGCTCATTATGTAAGCCCTCGACTTATTTGACCCATTGAATCTGTAATATTGGTGAAGGCCCGTATAGGTAAAGTTATAATGTGTAAAAATTATTAAAAATTATTTGTTCGAAGGGGGTCGTGCTCCCCAACCCTCCTTTCCATGTTCGAAAAAAATTTCGCTAGTAGACTATTGTCTGTGTCCCAAATTTCACCAAAATCCTTGTAGCCGTTTTGGCGTGATTCAGTCACAGAGACGAAAAAATACAATAATTAAATTATAACTGTTCCTAAGGGGCGGGGACCTCCCCCCTTTCAAAAAAATATAGCCAGTAGATCCTTCTAGACTATTGGCTACATGCGTGCCAAATTTCATCCAAATCGGTTCAGCCGTTCTTGCGTGATTGAGTCACAAAGACAAACGTCTGGACAAACATCCAAACATCAAAAACATGCAAACATCCAAACTTTGCCATTTATAATATATATTAGATATTAGATTAGATTAGATATTAGATATACATTTATAATATAAATATGCTCGAGGCGTACATATTTGTAAATGAAAATATATAAGTATGTATAAGCAAATAGGAAAAAAAATTTACTAAAAGAAAGTTGAAAAGGGAGAATAAATTGAAATTGTTATGCTTGATTTAATACTCATAATATATATATATATATGTATATGGGGTATTCCATCCCATTTCGACCAATTTTGAACCCGACCCCTTTAGAATTGGCTGAAAGTTTTTCTTCTTTTTCTAGCTTACGAAAGACGTTTTTCAGAAGTTTTTCAAACTTTTTCATCCAACTAAAAAAAGTTATGAATTTTTGAAAAAAACACCGTTTTTGTTTTCAAAATGCTATAACTTTTTCAAAAATTGACCGTTTGGGATCTTTTTTTTTTTTTAAATTTGTTTTTAAATGTACTTTTCGGAAAAAATACAAAAAAATTTTTAAAGTTTTTTTTTTTTGTAATTTTTAAGTTTTTCGAGATTTTTCGAATTTCGCCATTTTTTGTTTTGTTTTCTCATAAAAAACTTTAATCAATTCTGCAATCATCCCCACTTATTGAAAAAAAAAACTTAAAATTTTTTTTGTGTTTTTTCCGTAAAGTACATTTAAAAACAAATTAAAAAAAAAATCCCAAACGGTCAATATTTGAAAAGGTTACAACATTTTGAAAACAAAAACGGTGTCCAACTCAAAATAAGTTATGAATTTAAAAAAAAACGGTGTTTTTTTCAAAATGCTATAACTTTTTCAAAAATTAACCTTTTGGGATCTTTTCTTTTTTTTTAAATTTGTTTTTAAATGTACTTTTCGGAAAAAATACAAAAAAATTTATAAAGTTTTTTTTTTCAATTAAATAAAAAAAATCATCGGCCCACTCCGGGATTAGTGGGGATGATTACAGAATTGATTGAAGTTTTTTATGAGAAAAAAAATGGCGAAATTCGAAAAATTTCGAAAAACTGAAAAATTACAAAAAAAAAAAAACTTTACAAATTTCTTTGTATTTTTTCCGAAAAGTACATTTAAAAACAAATTTAACAAGTAAGGAAGGTTAAGTTCGGGTGTAACCGAACATTACATACTCAGTTGAGAGCTATGGTGACAACATAAGGGAAAATAACCATGTAGGAAAATGAACCGAGGGAAACCCTGGAATGTGTTTGTATGACATGTGTATCAAATGAAAGGCATTAAAGAGTATTTTATGAGGGAGTGGGCCATAGTTCTATAGGTGGACGCCATTTAGGGATATAGCCATAAAGGTGGATCAGGGTTGACTCTAGAATGCGTTTGTACGATATGGGTATCAAATGAAAGGTATTAATGAGTATTTTAAAAGGGCGTGGACCTAAGATCTATAGATGGACGCCTTTTCGAGATATCGCCGTAAAGATGGACAAGGGGTGACTCTAGAATGCGTTTGTATGATATGGGTATCAAATGAAAGGTGTTAATGAGCATTTTAAAAGGGAGTAATCCTTAGTTCCATAGGTGGACGCCGTTTCGAGATATCGCCATAAAGGTGGACCAGGGGTGACCCTAGAGTTTGTTTGCACAATATGGGCATCAAACGAAAGGTATTAATGAGTATTTTAAAAGGGAGTGGGCCTTAGTTCTATAGGTGGACGCCGTTTCGAGATATCGCCATAAAGGTGGGCCAGGGGTGACTCTAGAATTCGTTTGTGCAATATGGGTATCAAACGAAAGGAGTTAATGAGTATTTTAAGAGGGAGTGGGCCTTAGTTCTATAAGTGGACGCATTTTCGAGGTATCGCAATAAAGGTGGACCAGGGGTGACTCTAGACTTTGTTTGTATGATATGGGTATCAAATCGAAGGTGTTAATGAGTATTTTTAAAAGGGAGTGGGCCTTCGTTTTATAGGTGTTCGCCTTTTCGAGATATCGCCATAAAGGTGGACCAGGGGTGACTTTAGAATTTGTTTGTATGATATGGGTATCAAATGAAAGGTGTTAATGATTATTTTAAAAGGGCGTGGGGCTTAGTTCTATAGGTGGACCCCTTTTCGAGATATCGCCATAAAGGTGGACCAGGGGTGACTCTAGAATTCGTTTGTGCAATATGGGTATCAAACGAAAGGAGTCAATGAGTATTTTAAGAGGGAGTGGGCCTTAGTTCTATAGGTGGACGCCTTTTCGAGATATCGCCATAAAGATGGACCAGGTGTGACTCTAGAATGCGTTTGTACGATATGGGTATCAAATGAAAGGTGTTAATGAGTATTTTAAAAGGGAGTAATCCTTAGTTCCATAGGTGGACGCCGTTTCGAGATATCGCCATAAAGGTGGGCCAGGGGTGACTCTAGAATTCGTTTGTGCAATATGGGTATCAAACGAAAGGGGTTAATGAATATTTTAAGAGGGAGTGGGCCTTTCTGGACCAGGGGTGACTCTAGACTTTGTTTGTACGATATGGGTATCAAATGAAAGGTGTTAATGAGTATTTTTAAAAGGGAGTGGGCCTTCGTTCTATAGGTGTTCGCCTTTTCGAAATATCGCCATAAAGGTGGACCAGGGGTGACTCTAGAATGAGTTTGTACGATATGGGTATCAAATTAAAGGTATTAATGAGAGATTTAAAAGGGAGTGGTGGTAGTTGTATATGTGAAGGCGTTTTCCAGATATCGACCAAAATGTGGACCAGGGTGACCCAGAACATCATCTGTTGGATACCGCTACTTTATTTATATATGTAATACCTGCCAAGATTTTAAGGGTTTTTTATTTCGTCCTGCAGAACTTTTTCATTTTCTTCTACTTAATATGGTAGGTGTCACAACCATTTTATAAAGTTTTTTCTAAAGTTATATTTCGCGTCAATAAAACAATCCAATTACCTTACCATATTTCATCCCTTTTTTCGTATTTGGTATAGAATTATGGCATTTTTTTCATTTTTCGTAATTTTCGATATCGAAAAAGTGGGCGTGGTCATAGTCGGATTTCGTTAATTTTTCATACCAAGATAAAGCGAGTTCAGATAAGTACGTAAACTGAGTTTAGTAAAGATATATCGATTTTTGCTCAAGTTATCGTGTTAACGGCCATGCGGAAGGACAGACGGACGACTGTGTATAAAAACTGGGCGTGACATCAACCCATTTCGCCCATTTTCACAGAAAACAGTTACCGCCATAAAGTCTATGCCCCTACCAAATTTCAAAAGGATTGGTTAATTTTTGTTCGACTTATTGCGTTAAAAGTATCCTAGACAAATTAAATGAAAAAGGGGGAGCCACGCCCATTTTTAAATTTTCTTTTATTTTTGTATTTTGTTGCACCATATCATTACTGGAGTTGAATCTTGACATAATTTACTTATATACTGTAAAGATATTAAATTTTTTGTTAAAATTTTACTTTAAAAAAAATTTTTTTTTTAAAGTGGGCGTGGTCCTTCTCCGATTTTGCTAATTTTTATTAAGCGTACATATAGTAATAAGAGTAACGTTACTGCCAAATTTCACCATGATATCTTCAACGACTGCCAAATTACAGCTTGCAAAAGTTTTAAATTACCTTCTTTTAAAAGTGGGCGGTGCCACGCCCATTGTCCAAAATTTTACTAATTTTCTATTTTGCGTCATAAGTTCAACTCATTTACCAAGTTTCGTCGCTTTATCGGTCTTTTGTAATGAATTATCGCACTTTTTCGGTTTTTCGAAATTTTCGATATCGAAAAAGTGGGCGTGGTTATAGTCCGATATCGTTCATTTTAAATAGCGATCTGAGATGAGTGCTCAGGAACCTACATACCAAATTTCATCAAGATACCTCAAAATTTACTCAAGTTATCGTGTTAACGGACGGACGGACGGACGGACGGACGGACATGGCTCAATCAAATTTTTTTTTGATCCTGATTATTTTGATATATGGAAGTCTATATCTATCTCGATTCCTTTATATATGTACAACCAACCGTTATCCAATCAAACTTAATATACTCTGTGAGCTCTGCTCAACTGAGTATAAAAAAAAAGATCCCAAACGGTCGATTTTTGAAAAAGTTATAGCATTTTGAAAACAAAAACGGTGTTTTTTTAAAAATTCATAACTTTTTTTGAGTTTAATGAAAAAATTTGAAAAAATTCTGAAACACGTCTTTCGTAAGCTAGAAAATGAAGAAAAACTTTCAGCCAATTCTAAAGGGGTCGGGTTCAAAATTGGTCGAAATGGGATGGAATACCCCATATTTAGTGTAATCAGTTAAAAGAATCTAACTAGGAAAGAAACGTTAAGTGAGTAATTTTAATTGAGTTGAAAAAAAAAAATTTTTTAAAAAAGTTCTAAATTTTAGATTCGAGCATTGTAGGGTTAAAAACATGGTAAATGGTCTCACATATTTGAGGCAATAGGAATTTTTTTGTGTATACAGAGAATCATTCAAAACAAAATTTCTAATAAGAATTATATTCAGAGAGAGAGAAAAAGAAATCATTTTAATTATTTAGCAAACCTACACACCTCAACAGGCGCCTGCTGACCACGTTGGATCTCATTATGTAAGTTCTCTTAAATTAAACTCTGTTATATTCAAGAAAATAGCTGTTCATAAATATATGCTTTGATCACTTAACTCCCTCTCCCTTTACCAGGACGTGTTATTTTGTTATTTTTTTGGCGTTGCCACAGTTGACATATACCTTTTTTTCTCTCAACATTTTTTTTGCGGCCACCGTGGTGTGATGGTAGCGTGCTCCGCCTATCACACCGTATGCCCTGGGTTCAACTCCCGGACAAAGCAACATCAAAATTTTAGAAATAAGATTTTTCAATTAGAAGAAAATTTTTCTAAGCGGGGTCGCCCCTCGGCAGTGTCTGGCAAGCGCTCCGATTGTATTTCTGCCATGAAAAGCTCTCAGTGAAAACTCATCTGCCTTGCAGATGCCGTTCGGAGTCGGCATAAAACATGTAGGTCCCGTCCGGCCAATTTGTAGGGAAAAATCAAGAGGAGCACGACGCAAATTGGAAGAGAAGCTCGGCCTTAGATCTCTTCGGAGGTTATCGCGCCTTACATTTATTTTTTTTTTTTATTTATTTATTTTTCCCAAATCTAATTAGAAATGGTATAATAAAACAGATGTTAATTATACTCAGCTGAGCAGAGCTCACAGAGTATATTAACTTTGTTCGCATAACGGTAATCCGTAACAGCATAAACTAATCGAAATAGATATAGGCTTCTATATATCAAAATGATCTGGGTGAAAAAAGAAATTCATTTAGCCATGTCCGCCCGTCTGTAAACACGATAACTTGAGTAAATTTTGAGGTGTCTTGATGAAATTTGTCATGTAGGTTCCTGGGCGCTCATCCCAGATCGCTATTTAAAATAAACGAAATCGGACTACAACCACGCCTACTTTTTCGATATCGAAAACATCGAAAAAGTGCGATAATTCATTACCAAAGACGGATAAAGCGATGAAACTTGGTAGGTGCGTTGAACTTATGACGCAAAATAGAAAATTAGAGAAATTTTGGACAATGGGCGTGGCCCCGCCCACTTTTAAAAGAAGGTAATTTAAAAGTTTTGCAAGCTGTAATTTGGCAGTCGTTGAAGATATCATGAGAAAATTTGGTAGGCACGTTACTCCTATTACTATAAGTGTGCTAAATAAAAATTAGCGAGATCGGATGACGAACACGCCCACTTTAAAAAAAAATTTTTTAAAGCCAAATTTTAACAAAAAATTTAATATCTTTACAGTATAAAAGTAAATTATGTCAACATTCGACTCCAGTAATAATGATATGGTGCAACAAAATACAAAGAAAATTTCAAAATGGGCGTAACTCCGCCCTTTTTCATTTAATTCGTCTAAAATACTTTTAATGCCATAAGTCGAACAAAAATCTGCCAATCCTTGTGATGATTTGGTAGGGACATAGATTCTATGACGATAACTGTTTTCTGTGAAAATGGGCGAAATCGGTTGAAGCCATGCCCAGTTTTTATACACAGTCGACCGTCTGTCCTTCCGCTCGGCCGTTAACGCGATAACTTGAGCAAAAATCGATATATCTTTACTAGACTCAGTTCACGTACTTATCTGAACTCACTTTGTATTACTGTACAAAATGGCCGAAATCCGACTATGACCACGCCCACTTTTTCGATATCGAAAATTACGAAAAATGAAAAAATGCCATAATTCTGTACCAAATATGAAAAAAGAGATGAAACATGGTAATTGGATTGGTTTATTGACGCAAAATATAACTTTAGAAACAACTTTGTAAAATGGGTGTGACACCTACCATATTAAGTAGAAGAAAATTAAAAAGTTCTGCAGGGCGAAATCAAAAGCCTTTGGAATCTTGGCAGGAATACTGTTCGTAGTATGACATATATAAATAGATTAGTGGTGCCCGACAGAAGATGTTCTGGGTCACCCTGGTCCACATTTTGGTCGATATCTCGAAAACGCCTTCACCTATACAACTAAGGGGCTACTCCCTTTTAAAACCATCATTAATACTTTTAATTTGATACCCATAACGTACAAACACATTCTATAGTCACCCCTGGTCCACCCTTATTGCGATATCTCGAAAAGGCGTCCCCCTATAGAAATAGGCCCACTACGTTTTAAATAATCATTAACACCTTTAATTTGATACACACGTCATACATACACATTGCAGGTTTACCCAAGGTTCATTTTGCTAAATGGTGATTTTCCCTTATTTTGTCTCCAAAGCTCTCAGCTGAGTATGTGATGTACGGTTACATCCGAACTTAGCCTTCCTTACTTGTTTTTCTCTTGCGATTATTTGAATGTAAGAAAATGTGAGGACTAAGAACTGTCATTAGTTTATAGATATGCAGAATTGAGCAGAATTTTATTAAGTTCAATAAAAAGCTATAAAAGTTAAATAAACTTTCTCATGTCTGATATTTGTCAAAAATAAATATAGTTTTTGGAAATTTAGTTGTGGGGACAGGGAAGACTTTTTTGTTGTTGGAGTAGTAAATAATGATCAAAATAAATGGTGATTTTCCCTTATTTTGTCTTCAAACTCTCAGCTGAGTATGTAATGTTCGATTACACCCGAACTTAGCCTTCCTTACTTGTTTTTCTCTTGCGGTTATTTGAATGTAAGAAAATGTGAGGACTAAAAACTGTCATTAGTTTATAGATATGCAGAATTGGGCAGAATTTTATTAAGTTCAATAAAAAGCTGTAAAAGTTAAATAAACTTTCTCATGTCTGATATTTGTCAAAAATAAATATAGTTTTTGGAAATTTAGTTGTGGGGACAGGAAAACTTTGTTGTTGTTGGAGTAGCAAATAATGATCAAAATAAGCGCTTGATTGAAGAGTTGAATAGATTCTGAATTAATGTTCACAAACACTTTTTTTTGTCTAAATCAGTATTATAGCAGTTTTTCTGTTTTGAACTAAGAACATTTCAGTCAAAATCTGTCTAAATAGGAACTATCTATTAGTAGTTAATTTATTGATAATTTATAAAGAAATTATCCATGTAAAATAGTATTACTACAATTTTTTTTCGGATAAATATCTTTATTCATATTTCATAGGAGTAATGTCAATTGATAATATTTGTAAACTTTAATGATTAAGATTTGATAAGAAACTGTAAATCTACATATATATTAAGATATACATATAATTGGCGAATAAATATTGGCGGCCGCCGTGGTGTGGTGGTAGCATGCTCCGCCTGCCACACCGTATGCCCTGGGTTCGCACCCCGGGCAAAGCAACATCAAAATTTTAGAAATAAGGGTTTTAATTAGAAGACAATTTTTCTAAGCGGGGTCGCCCCTCGGCAGTGTTTGGCAAGCGCTCCGAGTGTATTTCTGCCATGAAAAGCTCTCAGTGAAAACTCATCTGCCTTGCAGATGCCGTTCGGAGTCGGCATAAAACATGTAGGTCCCGTCCAGCCAATTTGTAGGGATCTTAGCCTTAGAGCTCTTCGGAGGTTGTCGCGCCATAAATTTACTATATTTTTTTTATTTAAATATGTAATCGATTTGTGAATTTAAAATGAACCGGTGCTAATTTTTATTTTAAAGGAGTGTAGGGTGATTTAGCCCTCGTTCAGATATGGTTGGGTATTGGGATTTTTTCTGTTTGTTGAAAGTGACCTCTCAACGATTGGGTAGGAGGAGAGAAGAGAAGCGGTTTTATTGCTTCTGCGGTTAGGTTGGTGTATTTCTTAGTTTTCTGCATGTCCGTCTGTCCGTTAATACAGGGGAGTTTTTTTTTTGGGGTTAAAGATTTTTTTTTTTATTTTCTGGTTCAATTTTATAGGTGAATGAATGAATTTTTTATGTGAAATGGGTAAAGCTTGTGCATTAGTGGCAAGCAAGAACCACCCAAATCCGGCGAGCTTAGACCAGGCTAACCCTGGCATGCACGCTTCGCCACGTACAAGGCCTCGTCAGAGGTGATCCGTACTTGTTGTACGATCATTTTATTCATAGTTTCATTACAAACCTTACATCCGAGACAAAGGTGGAGACGATATAAATAAACCTATCTATCAATAGTGACAAAAATAGAGGAAATATCTGAAGACCAAATAACACCACTTGAAATGAACAATATAACCATTAAGGACTTGGCAAAACTACAAGGTGACATACAAAAAATTAGCAAAGCTGGTATAGAATTAAATAATTTAAATATAAAAAATCATAGAGGACACTTGTCCATAATATTAATCGTTTAACTTACAATATTTTGGGCCATGGCAGTATGTTCAAGCAATCTTGAACATTTTTTCTTATTTACAAGGTAATAGTAATTAACAGATTCTTGAATACAGTCCACTATTAGAAACTACATTTTAGCGATTGAGCGACCTTTACAAACAAAGATAAGACTTTCACACACATACATACATAGATATGTAGCAAAATGAACCTATGTAAATATGAGCGACCTACCCAAACAAGGATAAGATAATGCACACGAGGTCGCTCATATCAACAAACAAATATATGTAAATAAATATAGGTAAGGATAAGACATACTTACACACATACTTACACACAAATATGATAAGTTACATCAGCCTATCTACACACACATATATACATACCTTCTAACATAAATATGTAAATTCCGTAAGTAAAGGCCAAATTAAACTTCCTTAACCCTAACGCCATAGTCGTAACCATACCCATAACCATCTCTATTGTGATTGATTAATGGTGCCATAACCGTAAACAGCTGACCATTGCTGTCATGAGCTGGGAATGTTTTGTTTATAAAAAGTGATTGTGCAAAGTGATTGCAAAATTTTGTAATTTGTAATCAAAATAAAGTAAAAGAAAACATTTTTAATAGTATTTTTATTAATACTGCAACAAATTGGGTGCATATCTATATAGTGAAACAATTAGGTGGTGAATAAAGCCCCATATCTACATGTACCACAATGTAAGTTGTTCACATATTACAAGTTTAACAAATTTATAAGGATTTCTGTATTTTTACAGATTTAATTAAATATAGCACTACATATAGGCGAAGAGTTATATATATTTGAGTGCAATGACGTGAATTTAACAGTAAGTATCTTCAAATAAAATACGGAAACTGTCACACAAAACCTTTTGGTGCATAGAACCGGCTGCCGTGGGAAATGCATTAATACTCTGTCGTTATATTTGGTGGGGTCTGTTAGGGATTGACGGTTGACCACATATTACCAACACCAGTAAAGAGGTTGCATATCCTGTTTGTGTTGGTCGACCAATTGCTTGATCTCGGCATCGAGAGAAATAATTTTCTTATCTCCTGGGTTGGGGTAATTCCTTGCTATCGCATCTACGAACTGCACTATATATAATGGATAATTAAGAAAGAATTAAATAAAACATATATATTTATTTCTGTTTAAGCTAACATGAGCAGTGACGAAGAAATTGACAACTTGTTCCTCAGTATAATGGCGTTATATGCTAAAAGAAGGAAATTAAGACAAAAAAGGCGGTGGCATGCCCGCCCCATTAATACTAATAGGACTCATGCCGGATATAACCAAAAAAGTTTCTTAAGAATTAAGGTTATGGACGAAAGCAAGTTTTTTGCGCATACAAGAATGTCCCTGCCGGTTTGTGACACTTTTTTAAAACTAATGGCTCCATCACTGACCAAATTAGAACAACAAATTGGTGTGGAAGAACGTTTATCCATTACACTTTAGTAAAAAATTCCCAGATATTAACATCGTATATTGTATTAATTAGTATGATTTTTAGGTACTTGGTACATGGTATTCCTTTCAAAAAAAAAGCTTGGAGCCACACAATTGGAAAGAGCACTGTGAGGATGATTGTGTTGGAGACTTGCGGGGCTATCTGGCAAACGCTTTCCCCAATATATTTAAGTGAACCCACAGAGCAGCAATACAAAGATATAAGCACTGACTTTTCCCAAATGTGGAACATGCCAAATTGAGTAGGTGCTATTGATGGAAAGCACGTTGCTATAAAATGCCCTCCGAAGACAGGATCACTGTTTTTTAATTACAAAAAGTTTTTCAGCATCGTCTTGTTGGCAGCATGCGATGCTAAATACAAGTTTACCGCTGTAAGCGATGGAGGCATTTTTCATGCAACAAGGTTTGGGGAAGATCTGTTGGCAAATCGATTACCACTTCCACCAGATACTCGTCTTCCATCATCGTCACAACCCTTTCCGCATTTCTTCATTGGAGATTGTGCATTTCCCATCTAATGAAACCATATCCGGGAATGAATACGGCAAGGGAACAGAGAGTTTTTAATTACAGTCTATCGCGGGACCGCCGCGTTATAGAAAACGCATTTGGGATTTTGACTGCGCGATGGAGAGTATTGAAAACTACAATGGAGTTTTATCCTGAAAATGCAGAAAAAATCGTACTCGCATGTTTAGTGCTGCATAATTTCATTATGTTCCACGATATTAGTCGGTGGTATTGCCCAGAAAACTACACTGACGGAGAAGGGGCGAGTGCAGAATGGAGGAACGAACTAAGAACTTGCGGAGGTCCGCTGCGGACAGTACACTCATTTTGAAGAAGGGGCCGAAATAGTGCATATGAGTGTCGGGAATACCTTACCGATTACTTTATGACCGATGGTGCAGTGGCATTTCAAAATCACATCGAGTAATATATTTCAGGAGGTAAGAACCCAACTTATATACACTTATCTAGAAGTTATTTTACATTTTGACTACCTCCTTATAGATCATTTCGGCGGAAGGCAGATACACGTCAAAACAAAGCAAAAACTATTGGTGCTGCACAAACTCAATGCTGCTACAAAATCATAAGCTTTTCAAATTATTTTAACATAGAATAATATAATTTTTTTAATTTTTTTTTTGTATACATACAGTAAAGAACGATACTGAAACAATACTTCATATATTTTTAAAACATATATTATGGTTTTTTATATAGAAAGTTAGTTCAAATAATTTCACTAAATCAAAAATTGGTAAAAATTACAATTCTGCCCCGTGTATATTAAATAGAGCATAATATAATACCAGAAACTTTGTATTGTGCATTCTTATTCTAGTTTTGCACTTTAGTGTTTACACATACTAATATTTAGTATGAAATGGAAAATGCAAAATTCAGATTAAATATTTTGCCGGAAAACGAAAAATTGAATTCAAAATTTTGAAGGAAAAAAAATTGATTAAATACATATTTTTTGCTTTTTCATAAATACACAAATTCAGTTCATATAAATAAATATATGTAGCTTTAAAAATCCGTCACCTACTTTGAAACTTTTTGAGCAGAATTTTCAGAAAATCTCTTGTATGCAACTTTGTTTCTTATTCAATTTTGTTATAATAATGTGCAAGTTAGAAAGTGTTAAATTTTCATCCACTAATGCATCAACAAAAATCTATGTTTGAGCTATTACTAACCAATGGGCAACAAAGCTGCATACTCAAAGATTACCTAAAAATCTATTCTGGCATTTGTGTAAACTTTGAAACTTTTATATACATATACGATTTTTGTTATAGATCATGGTATATTTTAAATGAATATCAATAATAACATATACAGCTGTGAACACGACAATAGCAGTGTGAATTATAAACGCTATTTTTTTTCTTCTATTTATTTTCGCTAATTTTAGAAATAACATCAATGAGTTGTATAACCAAACATATGTAAACTAATTTCGAAAACTTTATATTTATATATGGACCAATTTCTGATATTTAGGTTTGCTGGGTTGAGCACATATGGTCAAAAAATTAAAACACAGTTGTTGTTGTTTTCCCGACGCGTTTCGACGTTCTTTTTTCTCACGTCATCTTCTGGGGATATTCTTTAATGCTAAATATGTAAAAATAATATACATATTAACATTTGATACTTTTTTCTAACAATAAACATGAAACTAACAATTCACACAAATTTTTTTCTTTTACTTAAATTAATTATATTGCAATTAATAATATATAATTTAATTATAATATAATTAATGTAAGTAAAAGAAAAAAAATTTGTGTGAAGTGTTAGTTTCATGTTTATTGTTAGAAAAAAGTATCAAATGTTAATATGTATATTATTTTTACATATTTAGCATTAAAGAAAATCCCCAGAAGATGACGTGAGAAAAAAGAACGTCGAAATACGTCGGGAAAACAACAACAACTGTGTTTTAATTTTTTGACCATATGTGCTCAACCCAGCAAACATAAATTTCGAAAACATTTTCGGGAAAATGCCAAAATTCGAACGGTGTTAAAAAATCTTCATTGTTATACTAAAATTGATTGGACTACAATTCTTCATACTAAAAAAAAATCTGAAAACTAAATAAAAGTTTGAAATTTGCATGAAGATTTTTTAACACCTTTCGAATTTTTACATTTTCCCGAAAATGCTTTCGAAATAAATTTATATATGTTTGGTTATACAATTCATTGAAGTTATTTCTAAAATTTGCGAAAATAAATAAAAGAAAATAACTGATAAAATACATCAATAATTTTCACTGCTATTTTAGTGCTCGCAACTGTACCTCAATATATGTTACGAATAAAACCATTTTCACTATTAATATGGGCATATTATAAAAATTTAAGTTCTTATGTGTGTTTCTTTGTTACAATATCACAATTCAATATTCACCATATTTTTTTATACTCGAATTAACGTATTATTATATTAGGATAGGTCAATTTTCATGTTACATTCAATACAATATATAATACATTAATAAATAAAGAAATCAATGTATCACAATTTGATTTTCAGTCTACAGTTTGTACTTTGTTAGGAATCTCAAATATATCTACATACAAAAATAGTAGCAAAAATGTTTGCAACATTTTTCGGTTATTTGTTTCTATTATTTAATTTTATTAGTTTAAGAAAAAAATGAATGTATTGTATAACGAAAACTATGTAAACCAATTTCAAAAAAGTTTTCAAACAAATTAGAAAATTCAAGAAGTTTTTGATAATCTTCATAAATATTTCAAACTTTTTACTTGGAATTTAAAAAATAAAAAAATTTAGTACGAAGTTTAGTAGGTTAAAAAATTTTAGTCTAACAAAGTGCAATTTTCAAGTGTCTCAAAAATCAATGCGAATTTTGGCAGACTTCAAAATTGCACTTTTTTAGACTAAAATTCATTAACCTACAAAACTCCATACTAAACAATTTTTTAAAATATCCAAGTAAAAAGTTTGAAATTTTTATGAAGATTTACAAAAACTTCTTGAATTTTCTAATTTGTTTGAAAACGCTTTTGAAAATGGTTTACGTAGTTTTCGTTATACAATGCATTCAAGTTTTTCGTAAAATTAATAAAATTAAATAAATGAAACAAATAACCTATAAAATGTTGCAATAATTTTTGCTACTACTTTTGTGAACAAAACTGTACATCCATTTACACATACATTTTGTACTTTCATTAGGAATCTCAGCTGAACATCCGGTGGCATATTTGGTCGCATTCATATTGACATATTAAATATATGTCACGGGATGTATTCAGAATTCATTACAACTTAAAAGGAAATTAAATAGAACAATTAGTCAATTTCTTTATAAACTAAAAAGATAGGTTTTGCTATTGCAAAGCTGACGTTAAAAAGCGTAAAATGCAGACGTACAAATATGTATAAAATGTGGATATACAAACACTTCTTACTTACATATATTTGTATGCCTGCCTTTTTTGGTAATTGTTTACTTTAGCTCCAAACTGATAAAACACGTCCAGAATTGTTGGGAGAGGTGTCGGGTGATGGGTTTTGACCTCGGTATCAATAATCCAAAGGCGAAAATTAAAAAGATTATTTCAGTCAATAGATATTTTCAAAATTCGGTTTAAAATTTTCATGTGGCTGTATTTTTGATGATTTTGTTGTACACATACACACAGTTATGCAGAAATAATTTAGATCGCGTACCCGGCGTTGGATCAGGCTCTCGATTTTGGCTCAACCGGGGGTTATTTGTTTTTTTCTGAACACCTTTTGATGGAAGCAAAAATTTATTTTTTTTCGCCTTCGTATAGATGCCGAGGTAAAGGCCCGGCTTTTGACTAACCTCCCGACATTTTTGGACGGGGTTTAGTTGTTGTTTACTTTTAAAATTAAAATTATAAAAACGGCAATCACCCTACTGGTTGTCATACAAGTATTCCACAATCTCTGCTTCGTCGTTCTCCTCAATATGAGCTTGCATGACAATCTCAGTGCACCGTTGCATCACCACAGCCTGATTTTTCTTCTTCAAACTCGATATGACGGAGCACATCATGGAGCCAATGCACTTATATTGGCACTGTAATTCTCGCGGCGAGCTCTACGCGTTTAGACGGTCTCCATTATGGCAGCGTCCAATTCATCACGCAAAACTGCCGTTCGTTTTCGTCCGCGAGACGTTGATGGCTCAGACTGCGGTTGTGGCGTCGGAGACGATTGAGATAAAGCAGGTGGCGGTGGCTGCGCTGGAGGAATAGGAGGGGACTGTGTATTTATAGATAGCAGCTCAGGTAAAGTGGGAGTTGCAGGGCGTGACTCGCAAACGGTGGGTGTACTTTTGCCACCTTCAACACTTCTGTTTATATTTTGAGAGCTCTGCCGCATTCTGTTGTTATAGAAAATTTGTTCATAATCAAACATGTTTAGTAATACCATTATACTTACGGTCGGGGTATAATGTGGGCTCTTAAGAACTGAAGACTCTCTAAGAAAACCCACTGCCTTCCATCAGACGCGCTACTTCCAGAAGTGTTTTTACTGCTTCTTATCTCTTTACTAAAACGCTCTCGTAAATTCCCCCATCGCCTTACTGCTACTGCCACTATTGGGAATAATCATACCTATGTACGCATATATTATAAGATCATTAATTGTTACTTACAATCCACACCTAAATTCTCTGATATGTCCTTCCAAGCGGCACTTTTTTTATTTGCGTCCTTAAAACCCCGGTTTGCCTTGTCATAAAGGCATGGGAAATCCCGTACAAATACAATTAATTTGCAGTCATCCATTATGATCTGCATAAACAATAAACGAAATTAATTTGTCTTTCAAATAAACAAAACAATAGAATTTTTAATTACCAAAACAAAAAAGCGGCAAACACAAAAATATTATATACACATACACAAAATGGCAAAAAAAATAGTCGAATGAACAATCAGCTATTTGTGGATATGGCAGAAAACCAAAATTCAATTGGTTGGCTATGGTATGGTTATGGCGTTATCGTTATGGTATGGCACCATTAATCGATTACATTGATTTCCATAAGGTAGGTTCGATCAGCTGTTTTATCTGGTTATGGCTTTATGGTTATAAGTCACCATTAATCGGGCCTTAAATAAATAGTATGCTAGAAATTTTTTAACACAGCTATCATTAAAATGCAGTATAGGTATTTTTATCGCCAAGCAATTAAACAAAAAGGACCAACTGAAGATAATAATAGATCTCTTCACACAAACACATACATTTAGAATAGAAACATAATTTTAGGATTTTGTATATAAACTCCTGTAAATATTTCAATAAATGAGTAGTCTTACAAACTCTCAAAACAGTTGATCTCTTTATTCGAAGAAATCGTTTCTGCTCCCCACCAGTGGTAAGGCAGATTCAATTAAATAATTAACATTTTGTTTCTGCCCGACCGGTGGTAAGGCAGATTCAATTAAATATTTAACATTTGGTCCATGAGAACCGTTGAGCCAGGACAGTTAATAAAATAAAAGAACATTTTGTTAAATGTGTCTTTAATAAATAGGCGTACTAGCGGCTATAACAGCTAGTTAAAAAGAAGTGTGTGTATTAATGCGTACTAGCGGCTAAAACAGCTTAAAAAGAACAAAGAAAAATACATGTAAGACGGGACAGCAAAGTGTGCCCGCATTAATCAATACAAAGAGTCCTATAAAATTACGTACACTAAAATCGTAGCATTGGCTAGAAAAGTTTACCCGGCAGGACCACTTTGTGGTGGTAATAAATCTATAAAAAAAAAAAAACATATACAGGTCATAAAAAGGCAAATTTTAAGATACATAGCCAAACACTATGACAAAAGACATCGAAGGCCAGCGAGACTTCGGTCTGCCTATCAAAAAAAAACCGTACTAAAAAGGAAAATTTATCATCTTCAAATGCTGCTTGAAAGATGTGAAATTGAAGAGAGCAGAGAATTCAATATCATGCTCCATACGTTGATTGAAGAAATGCGATCCTATCAAAAAAACATTTTTCTGAGGTCTCTGACCTAGAAATTGAATTTCTCTATACTAACGTATTAAATGAATATGACAAAAAATATATATTCATATCCTTAAAGCCAATAAAGTCTAATTCGTCAGTTAAGGAAGAGCTAAAATCAAATGAGCAAATTTTAGATGTATCCGAAGAAAAAACCTCATTTGCACCATCTCCACGATTACGCTAGCTGTTCATGCCGCAAACAAGTAATGCTGCATGCGATAGCGACAGTGAGTTTAAAATCCAGGACGTAACAAATGGTGGTACCACGCTGGCGCAACAGCATGTTAATGACGATAAATATATCACAAACATCATACAATCTCTTGAGCAAAACAGCACCCACGATGCAATGATGAGCAAAAAACTCACTGAATCATCAACAAACCAAAAACATTGCATTATTTTCCCTGTGCAGAAAATTCTGGTCGAATTTGCCAATCCGGGGATAAAAGTGGAATAAACCAAAATGATGCTAATTTGGATAATACTGATATCAAGAGAAAGCTTCGCACTGAACATACGTACTCACCTTCAACAGAGGATCAAGAACGATATGGCAATGAAAGAAGAAATCAGTGAATTTGTACGAACATCGCATTTTATTCCTCCGGCAAGATTGTCTGCGGGAATGTCTAAAACCGGGGTAAAAAGTGGAATATTCAAAGGTGATATCGATTCAAATTGTTGGAACCGCTGGCGAGTTAAATACACCCACATTCTTGAACAATTAAAAACTTGGAGAACACCAAAAAATATGGAACCAGGCATTCTGATCACTACATCAAAGGATAATAATGAGACGGAGACAAAGGTGGAGGCGATATAAATAAACTTATTTACCAATAGTGACAACAATAGAGGAAATATCTGAAGACAAAATAACACCACTTGAAATGAACAATATAACAATTAAGGACTTGGCCAAACTACAAGGTGACATACAAAAAATTAGCAATGTGGGTAAAGAATTAAGTAATATAAATATAAATAAGTAAAGAAGGTTAAGTTCAGGTGTAACCGAACATTACATACTCAGTTGAGAGCTATGGTGACAACATAAGGGAAAATAACCATGTAGGAAAATGAACCGAAGGTAACCCTGGACTGTGTTTGTATGATATGTGTATCAAATGAAAGGTATTAAAGATTATTTAATGAGGGAGTGGACGCCATATAGGTGGATCAGGGTTGACTCTAGAATTTGTTTGTACGATATGGGTATCAAATGAAAAGTGTTAATGAGTATTTTAAAAGGGAGTGATCCTTAGTTCCATAGGTGGACGCCGTTTCGAGATATCGCCATAAAGGTGGACCAGGGGTGACGCTAGAATTTGTTTGTACGATATGGGTATCAAATGAAAGGGGGTAATGAGCATTTTAAAAGGGAGTGGGCCTTAGTTCTATAGGTGGACCCCCTTTCGAGATATCACCATAAAGGTGGACCAGGGGCCCTATTCAGTAACTATGAGTTTTGAAATGTACATTTTTCTTTCATACAAATTATATGAAGAAAAAGTGTACATTTTTAAACTCACAGGGTGACTCTAGAATGCGTTTGTACAATATGGGTATCAAACGAAAGGTGTTAATGAGTATTTCAAAAGGGCGTGGGGCTTAGTTCTATAGGTGGACGACTTTTCGACATATCGTCATAAAAATGGACCAGGGGTGACTCTAGAATGTGTTTGTACGATATGGGTATCAAATGAAAGATGTTAGTGAGTATTTTAATAGGGTGTGGGGCTTAGTTCTATAGGTGGACGCCTTTTCGAGATATCACCATAAGGGTGGACCAGGAGTGACTCTAGAATGTGTTTGTACGATATGGGTATCACACTAAAGGTATTAATGAGGGTTTTAAAAGGGAGTGGTGGTAGTTGTATAGGCAGCCGCCTTTTCGAGATATCGGCATAAAGGTGGACCAGGTGTGACTCTAGAATGAGTTTGTACAATATGGGTATCAAACGAAAGGTGTTAATGAGTATTTTAAAAGAGAGTGGGCTTAGTTCTATAGGTGGACGCCTTTTCGAGATATCGCCATAAAGGTGGACCAGGGGTGACTCTAGAATATGTTTGTACGATATGGGTGTCAAATTAAAGGTATTAATGGAGGTTTTAAAAGTGAGTGGTGGTAGTTGTATAGGTGACCGCCTTTTCGAGATATCGGCATAAAGGTGGACCAAGGGTGACTCTGGAATTTGTTTGTACGATATGGGTATCAAATGAAAGGTGTTAATGCGTATTTTAAAAGGGAGTGATCCTTAGTTCCATAGGTGGACGCCGTTTAGAGATATCGCCGTAAAGGTGGACCAGGGGTGACCCTAGAATTTGTTTGTACATTATGGGTATCAAATGAGAGGGGTTAATGAGCATTTTAAAAGGGAGTGGGCCTTGGTTCTATAGGTGGACGCCTTTTCGTGATACAGCCATAAAGGTGGACCAGGGGTGACTCTAGAATGCGTTTGTACAATATGGGTATCAAACGAAAGGTGTTAATGAGTATTTTAAAAGGGCATGGGCCTTAGTTCTATAGGTGGACGCCTTTTCGAGATATCGCCATAAAGGTGGACCAGGGGTGACTCTAGAATACGTTTGTACAATATGGGTATCAAACGAAAAGTGTTAATGAGTATTTCAAAAGGGCGTGGGGCTTAGTTCTATAGTTCGACGCCTTTTCGAGATATCGCCATAAAGGTGGACCAGGGGTGACTCTAGACTTTGTTTGTACGTTAAGTGAAAGGTGTTAATGAGTCTTTTTAAAAGGGAGTGGACATTAGTTCTATAGGTGGTCGCATTTTCGAGATATCGCGATAAAGGTGGACCAGGGGTGACTCTAGAATATGTTTGTACGATATGGGTATCCAATGAAAGGTGTTAATGAGTATTTTAAAAGGGCGTGGGGCTTAGTGCTATAGGTGGACGTCTTTTGGAGATATCGCCATAAAGGTGGACCAGGGGTGACTCTAGAGTGTGTTTGTACGATATGGGTATCAAACTAAAGGTGTTAATGAGGCTTTTAAAAGGGAGTGGTGGTAGTTGTATATGTGAAGGCGTTTTCCAGATATCGACCAAAATGTGGACCAAGGTGACCCAGAACATCATCTGTTGGATACCGCTAATTTATTTATATATATAATACCACGAACAGTATTCCTGCCAAGATTTCAAGGGTTTTTTATTCCGCCCTGCAGAACTTTTTCATTTTATTCTACTTAATATGGTAGGTGTCACACCCATTTTACAAAGTTTTTTTCTAAAGTTATATTTTGCTTCAATAAACCAACCCAATTACCATGTTTCATCCCTTTTTTTGTATTTGGTATAGAATTATGGCATTTTTTTCATTTTTCGTAATTTTCGATATCGAAAAAGTGGGCGTGGTCATAGTCGGATTTCGGCCATTTTGTACACCAATACAAAGTGAGTTCAGATAAGTACGTGAACTGAGTTTAGTAAAGATACATCGATTTTTGCTCAAGTTATCGTGTTAACGGCCGAGCGGAAGGACAGACGGTCGACTGTGTATAAAATCTGGGCATGGCTTCAACCGATTTCGCCCCTTTTCACAAAAATAAGTTATCGTCCCACAATCTAAGCCCCTACCAAATTTCACAAGGATTAAAAGTATCCTAGACAAATTAAATGAAAAAGGGCGGAGCCACGCCCATTTTGAAAATTTCTTTTATTTTTTCATTTTGCTGCACCCTGTCTATACTGGAGTTGAATGTTGACATAATCTAATCTAATATCTAATATCTAATATATATTAGGGGGACTCATGTAACCGTATAAATGCCTTATAAAGTGTGTAAACGTATAAATTTATCTAGTTTACGCAGGAGCTGTCAAATTTTGTATGAAAAATCATTTACACGATTTGTATAAATTTACGCGCACATTTCATTGTGTAAACGCGGTAAACTCAAAGGAATGCAACCTTGCAGACATTACAGACGGCATTTTCATCAAAAATCTCCAACATCAGCAAGTAAAGGCGTTTTAGTTTTGATTTTACACTTAATCTTGGTATTTTTTAATTTGTATAACAATCAAAAAAATATTTTTGGAAATAATACAGCTGAAAAACAATCAAGTTTATCAAGAGTATTACTAGGTGCGTTCATATAACCGCGTGTGTAAATGGATATAATTTTACACCTTATAAGTTTATATGCTATCATGAGTCCCCCTATTATAAATGGCAAAGTTTGGATGTTTAGATGTTTGGAAGTTTGGATGTTTGTCCAGACGTTTGTCTTTGTGACTCAATCACGCAAGAACGGCTGGACCGATTTGGATGAAATTTTGCACACATATAGCCAATAGTCTAGAAGGATCTACTGGCTATATATTTTTCAAAAGGGGCATGGCCTCCGCCCCCTAGGAACAGTTATAATTTAATTATTATATTTTTTCGTCTTTGCGACTGAATCACGCCAGAATGGCTACACGGATTTTGATGAAATTTGGGACACAGACAGTAGTCTACTAGCGAAATTTTTTTCGAACATGGAAAGAGGGGTGAGGGTCCCACGACCTCTTCGAGCAATTACTTTTTAATAATTTTTACACATTATAACTTTACGTATACTGGCCTTCACCAATATCACAGACTCAAGGGGTCAAATAAGTCGAGGGCTTACAAAGTAAGCAGTGACACCACCCGCCCCCTTCCCCCCTTTATCACCCACTCTGGTGTAAAATCTATAAATTGTTATAACTCAATATAAATTTTCTCCTAAATCAATAGTTTTTGGTATCTGGCACATACAGATCGAGATCTAGACGATTTTGGAGGAACGATCAGTGGTCCTCTCCTTTTACCCCCGCCATCCGCCCTCCTTCAATTGTTTTTATTAGCACGCTTTTATTAACTTTACCTGTACGTTTCTACGTAACTTTTCATTCGCTCCTGCGCCTGCTGCCTTATTAACATGGTTTTATAGTTAGCTTCACCTCATATGGAGACCCTTCCGGGATCATTTCTGTATAGTTTTCGGGATCCGTCCGGGATCCCGTCGTGGTTATTTTGGGACATTTTCGGGACTATTCCGGAATCATTTCGGGATTATTTCGCGATCATTTGGGGGCCCTTCCGGCATCATTTCTGGATGGTTTTCGGGATCCGTCCGGGATCTCTTCGGGGTCATTTGGGGACTTTTCGGGATCATTTGGGGGCTCTTCCGGCATCATTTCTGGATGGTTTTCGGGATCCGTCCGGGATCCCGTCGGGGTCATTTCGGGACTTTTTCGCGACTAATACGGGATCATTTGGGAACCCTTTCGGCATCATTTTTGGATGGTTTTCGGGATCCGTCCGGGATTCCGTCCGGGTCATTTCGGGACTTTTTCGCGTCTAATACGGGATCATTTGGGAACCCTTTCGGCATGGTTTTCGGGATGCGTCCGGGATCCCATCAGGGTAATATCGGGACTATTAGGGGATCATTTGGGGACCTTTCCGGCATCATTTCTGGATAATTTTCGGGATCCATTCGGGATGCCGACGACGTCATTTCGGGACTATTTCGGGATCATTTGGGATACCTACCGGCATCATTTTTGGATGGTTTTTGGGAGTCGTCCGGGATCCCGTCGAGCTCATTTCGGGACTTTTTCTCGACTAATACGGGATCATTTGCCGACCCTTTCGGCATCATTTCTGGATAGTTGTCGGGATCCGTTCGGGATCCCGTCACGGTCATTTCGGGACTATTAGGGGATCATTTGAGGACCTTTCCGGCATCATTTCTGTATAGTTTTCGGAATCCTTTCGGGATCCCGTCACGGTCATTTCGGGACTATTTCGGGATCATTTTGTGACCTTCCGAAGATCATTTATGGATGGATTTCGGGATCTGTCCGGGATGCCGTCAGGGTCATTTTGGGACTATTAGGTGATAATTTGAGGACCTTTCCGGCATCACTTCTGCATGGTTTTCGGTATCCGTTCAGGATCCCGTCGGAATAATTGCGGGATTTTTCGAGTTCATTTGGGGTCCCTTCCGGCATCATTTCTGGATGGTTTTTGGGATTCATCCGGCATCCCGTCGGGGTCATTTCGGGAATTTTTCTCGACTAATACGGGATCATTTGCTGGCCCTTTCGGCATCATTTCTAGATAGCTGTTGGGATCCGTTCGGGATCCCGTCAGTGTCTTTTCGGAACTATTAGGAGATCATTTGAGGACCTTTCCGACATCATTGCTAGATAGTTTTCGGGATCCTTTCGGGGTCCCGTCACGGTCATTTCGGGACTATTTCGGGATCATTTTGGGACCTTCCCAAGATCATTTCTGGATGGATTTCGGGATCTGTCCGGGATGCCGTCAGGGTCATTTTGGGACTATAAGGTGATTGAGGACCTTTCCGGCATAACTTCTGCATGGTTTTCGGTAGCCGTTCAGGATTCCGTCGGAATAATTGCGGGACTTTTTCCGGATCATTTGGGGTCCCTTCCGGCATCATTTCTGGATGGTTTTTGGGATTCATCCGGCATCTCGTCGGGGTCATTTCGGGACTTTTTCTCGACTAATACGGGATCATTTGCGGGCCCTTTCGGCATCATTTCTAGATAGTTGTCGGGATCCGTTCGGGATCCCGTCAGTGTCTTTTCGGAACTATTAGGAGATCATTTGAGGACCTTTCCGACATCATTTCTGGATAGTTTTCGGGATACTTTCGGGGTCCCGTCAAGGTAATTTCGGGACTTTTTCGGGATCATTTAAGGATGGCTTTCAGGATTCATCCGGGAACCCGTCAGGGTAATTTCTGGACTTTTCCGAGACTTTTTCGGGATCATTTGGGGCCCCTCCCACGATCATTTCTGGATAGATTTCGGGATCTGTCCGGGATCCCGTCAGGGTCATTTAGGGATGCGTTCGAGATCCCGTCAGGGTCCTTTCGGGACTTCTTCGGGACTATATCGGGATCATTTCTGGATGGTTTACGGGATCCGTCCAGGATCCCTTAAGGGTCATTTCGGGACTATTAGGTGATCATTTGAGGACCTTTCCGGCATCACGTCTGGATCATTTTCGGTATCCGTTCGGCATCCCGTCGGAATCATTGCGGGACTTTTTCGGAAACATTTGGGATCCCTTCCGGCATTATTTCTGGATGGTTTTCGGGATTTGTCCGGGATCACGTCGGGATTATTTCGGGACCTTTTCGGGGCTAATACGGGATCATTTGGGGATCCTCTATGGGTCGTTTCGTGACTTTTTCTGTTTTATTTCGGGATCATTTGGGGACCCTTCCGGCATAATTTCATGATGGTTTGCCGGCTCCATCAGGGTCATTTCGGGACCATTTTGGGATCATTTGGGGACCCTTCCGAGATCATTTCTGGATCCGTCCGGGATGCCGTAGGAGCCATTTCGGGATTTTTTGTAACTTTTCCGGGATAGTTTTTGGACCCTTCCGGGATCATTTCTGGATCTGTGCGGGATCCCATCTGGGTCAATTCCGCACTATTTCGGGATCATTTTGGGATCCTTCCGGAATCATTTCTGTATGGTTTTCGCGATCCGTCGTGGATACCCTCGGAGCCATTTCGGAACTTTTTCTGGAGTATGTCGGGGTCATTTGGGGACTTTTTCGGGATCATTTGGGGGCTCTGCCGGCCTAATTTCTGGATGGTTTTAGGGATCCGTCCGGGATCCCGTCGGGGTCATTTCGGGACTTTTTCTCGACTAATACGGGATCATTTGGGGACGCTTTCAAAATCATTTCTGGATAGTTTTCGGGATCCGTCCGGGATCTCGTCGGAGTCATTTGGGGACCTTTTCGGGATCATTTGGGGGCTCTTCCGGCATCATTTCTGGATGGTTTTCGGGATCCCGTCGTGGTCATTTCGGGACTTTTTCGCGACTAATACTGAATCATTTGGGAAACTTTCCGGCATCATTTCTGGATAATTTTCGGGATCCGTCCGGGATGCCGACGAAGTCATTTCGGGACTATTTCGGGATCATTTGGGATACCTACAGGCATCATTTCTGGATGGTTTTTGGGATTCGTCCGGGATCCCGTCGGGGTCATTTCGGGACTTTTTCTCGACTAATACGGGATCATTTGCGGACCCTTTCGGCATCATTTCTGGATAGCTTTCGGAATCCTTTCGGGATCACGTCAGGGTCATTTCGGGACTTTTTCGGGATCATTTAAGGATGGCTTTCTGGACTTTTAGAGACTATTTCGGGATCATTTTGGGACCTTCCCAAAATCATTTCTGGAAGGATTTCGGGATTTGTCCGGGATGCCGTCAGGGTCATTTTGGGACTATTAGGTGATCATTTGAGGACCTTGCCGGCATCACTTCTGGATGGTTTTCGGTATCCCGTTGGAATAATTGCGGGACTTTTTCGGGATCATTTGGGGTCCCTTCCGGCATCATTTCTGGATGGTATTTGGGATTCGTCCGGCATCCCGTCGGGGTCATTTCGGGACTTTTTCTCGACTAATATGGGATCATTTGCGGGCCTTTTCGGCATCATTTCTGGATGGTTTTGGTGGTCTTTGATCAGGGTCATTTCGGGGCCATTTTGGGATCATTTGGGAACCCTTCCGAGATCATTTCTGGATCCGTCCGGGATGCCGTAGGAGCCATTTCGGGATTTTTTGTTACTTTTCCGGGATAGTTTTTGGACCCTTCCGGGATTATTTCTGGATCTGTGCGGGATCCCATTTGGGTCATTTCCGGACTATTTCGGGATCATTTTGGGACCCTTCCGGGTTCATTTCTGTATGGTTTTCGCGATCCGTCGTGGATCCCCTCGGAGCCGTTTCGGAACTTTTTCTGGAGTATGTCGGGATAATTTAGGGACCCTTCCTGGATATTTTCTGGATGGTTTTTGAAATCCGCCCGGGAGCCAGTCATGGTCATTTCGGAACCTTTTCGGGATCATTTTGGAACACCTTCAGGGATCATTTCTGTGTGGTTCTCTGGATACGTCTAGAATCGTGTCGTTGTCATTTCTGGTTTTTTTGGGACTATTCCGGGAACTTTTGGAGACCCTTTCGGGGCATTTCTGGATGGTTTTCGGGATCCGTCCGCGATAATGTGGGGGTCATTTCGTAGCTTTTTCTGGATAACTTCGGGATCATTTGGGATCCTATCAGGTTATCAGCTCATTTAGTTCTTTTTTTTACTCAATTACAAAAATAAAATGCATTAGACAGAAAACAAAATTTTAAACAGATAACTTGATAAGCAGGCTAAGGCGAGTAGCCCATATATTTAAATTTCTCCTTGCGGACGGGGCCGCGGGTAAAGGCTAGTTTACTTATATACTGTAAAGATATTAAATTTTTTGTTAAAATTTGGCTTAAAAAAAAATTTTTTTTTAAAGTGGGCGTGGTTATTGTCCGATATGGTTTATTTTAAATAGCGGTCTGAGATGAGTGCTCTGGAACCTACATACAAAATTTCATCAAGATGGCTCAAAATTGACTCAAGTTATCGTGTTAACGGACGGACGGACGGACATGGATCAATCAAATTTTTTTTCGATCCTGATGATTTTGATATATTGAAGTCTATATCTATATCGATTCCTTTATACCTGTACAACCAACCGTTATCCAATCAAAGTCAATATACTCTGTGAGCTCTGCTCAACTGAGTATACAAATCATAGCGAACACTTGTCCATAATATTAATCGTTTAACTTACAATATTTCTGGCTTTGGCAGTATGTTCAAGCAACCTTGATCATTTTTTCTTATTTACAAGATAATAGTAATTAACAGATTCTTAAATACAGTCCACTATTAGAAACTATATTTTAGCGATTGAGCGACCTACACAAACAAAGATAAGACATTCGCACACACATATACATACATAGATATGTAGCAGAATGAACCAATGTAAATATGAGCGAACTACCCAAACAAAAATAAGATAATGCATACGAGGTCGCTCATATCAACAAACAAATATATGTAAATAAATATAGTTAGGGATAATACTAGGTTCAAACACACACCAAATTGGCAATTTATACTATTTGGGCAATTTATTACGCAATTTGTCATATAATAAATTGTAATAATAAATTGCCAATTTAAAAAAAATTGCGTAATAAATTGTTTCAAACTGCAAATGCAACATTGCAAAGTGTGTTTATTGAGTATATTTAAACGTCAGCTACGCACGGCTGAACTATATGGTTGGCTCATCTCATCAGCTGATTTTATGTCTTTCATTTCACTGGAGTAGGGATTGTCAAAAGAAGATGGCAAACTCAAAATGAAACCAAAACATTGAACACATTTTCTTACAACACACAAAAATTTCAAAGTTTTATGTTTTCATTCCATTTCAATCGCCTAATACCAACACGCACATTTTGACAGTCTGAACAAAGGTATGTTCTTGCTGTAGAGATGAGCCAAGCAGCTATCAAATTACTATTGTGTAAGCTAAATCAAGTTGTATGAACAGCACTCAATTCAAATCGAAATTTCCTCAATTTATTTTTCTGTTTGAACATAGTATAAGACTTACTACCACTTACATATATATTTACTCACATACTTACTCACATACTTACACACAAATATGATAAGTTACATCAGCCTATCTACAAACACATACATGTATATACCTTCTAACATAAATATGTAAATTCCGTAACTAAATAAACAGTATGTTAGACCTTTGTTAACACAAGCTATCATTAAAACTCAGTGTAGGTATTTTTATCGCCAAGCAATTAAACAAAAAGGGACCAACTGAAGATAAGAATCTATACCTTCACACAAACACATATGTACATTTAGAATAGAAACATAATTTTAAGATTTTGTATATAAACTCCTGTAAATATTTCAATAAATGAGTAGTCTTACAAACTCTCAAAACAGTTGATCTCTTTATTCAACGAAATTGTTTCTGCCCCTCACCAGTGGTAAGAGGGACTAGTTTGCATACAAACAGACAGACGGACATGGCTAAATCAACTCAGCTCTTCAGACTCATCATTTCGGTGGACTTATTGGTGGGTCTATCTATTTTCCTTTAAGGACTTACAATTTTGAGATTAGTGACAAAGTTAATATACCATTTTATTTTCAGGTATAACAAGTAAGAAAGAAAAAACAAGTAAGTTCGGGTGTAACCGAACGTTACACACTCAGCTGAGAGCATTGGAGACAAAATAGAGGAAAATCACCATGTAGGAAAATTAACCGGAATGTGCTTATATGACATGGGTATCAAATGGAAGGTATTAAAAATATTTTAGAAAGGATTGTGCCTTAGTTCTATAGGTGGACGCCTTTTCGAGATATCGCCATAAAGGTGGACCAGGGGTGACTCTAGAATGTATTTTTACGATATAGGTATCAAATGAAAGATGTTAATGAGATTTTAAAAGCGAGTGGACCTTAGGTGGACGCCTTTTCGAGATATCGCCATAAAGGTGGACCATGGGTGAGTGTAGAATGCGTTTGTACGATATGGATATCAAACGAAAGGTGTTAATGTTTATTTAAAAGGGAGTAGACCTTAGTTCTATAGGTGGACGCCTTTTCGAGATATCGCCATAAAGGTGGACCATGGGTGACTGTAGAATGCGTTTGTACGATATGGGTATGAAATGAAAGTGTGTTAGTGAGTATTTTAAAAGGGAGTGGGCCTTGGTTCTATTGGTGGACGTCTTTTCGAGATATCGCCATAAAGGTGGACCAGGGGTGACTCCAGAATGTGTTTGTACGATATAGGTATGAAATGAATGGTTTATTGAGTATTTTGAAAGGGAGTGGGCCTTAGTTCTATAGGTGGACGCCTTTTCGATATATCGCCATAAAGGTGGACCAGGGGTGACTCTAGAATGTATTTTTACGATATAGGTATCAAATGAAAGGTGTTAATGAGATTTTAAAAGAGAGTGGGCCTTAGTTCTATAGGTGGACGCCTTTTCGAGATATCGCCATAAAGGTGGACCATGGGTGACTCTAGAATGCGTTTGTACGATATGGGTATCAAACGAAAGGTGTTAATGATTATTTAAAAGGGGGTAGACCTTAGTTCTTTAGGTGGACGACTTTTCGAGATAACGCCATAAAGGTGAACCAGGGGTGACTCTATAATGTGTTTGTACGATATGGGTATCAAATTAAAGGTATTAATGAGGGTTTTAAAAGGGAGTGGCCCTTAGTTGTATATGTGAAAGCGTTTTCGAGATATAGACCAAAATGTGGACCAAGGTGACCCAGAACATCATCTGTCGGGTACCGCTAATTTATTTACATATGTAATACCACGAAAAGTATTCCTGCCAAGATTCCAAGGGCTTTTGTTTTCTCCCTGCGGGACTTTTCCATTTTCTTCTACTTAATATGGTCACACCCATTTTACCAAGCTTTTCTAAAGTTATATTTTGCGTCAATAATCCAATCCAATTACCCTGTTTCAACCCTTTTTTCATATTTGGTATAGAATTATGGCATTTTTTTCATTTGTCGTAATTTTTGATATCGAAAAATTGGGCGTGGTCATAGTCGAATTTCGGCCATTTTTTATGTTAAGATAAAGTGAGTTCAGATAAGTACGTGAACTATGTTTAGTAAATATATATCGATTTTTGCTCAAGTTATCGTGTTAACGGCCGAGCGGAAGGACATGCGGTCGACTGTGTATAAAAACTGGGCGTGGCTTCAAGCGATTTTGCTCATTTTAACAGAAAACTGCTATCTTCATAGAATCTATGCCATTACCAAATTTCACAAGGACTGCTAAATTTTTGTTCGACTTATGGCATTAAAAGTATTCTAGACAAATTTAATAAAAAAATGCGGAGCCACGCCCATTTTGAAATTTTCTTTTATTTTTGTATTTTGTTGCACCATATCATTACTGGAGTTGAATGTTGACATAATTTACTTATATACTGTAATAATATTGAATTTTTTGTTAAAATTTGACTTTTAAATTATTATTTTTTTTTTAAGTGGGCGTGTTCTTCATCCGATTAAGCTAATTTTTATTTAGCACATATATAGTAATAGTAGTAACGGTCCTGCCAAACTTCATCATGATATCTTCAACGACTGCCAAATTACAGCTTGCAAAACTTTTAAATTACCTTCTTTTAAAAGGGCGGTGCCACGCCCATTGTCCAAAATTTTACTAGTTTTCTATTCTGCCTCATAAGGTCAACCCAACTACCAAGCTTCGTCGCTTTATCAGTATTTGGTAATGAATTATCGCACTTTTTCTGTTTTTCTAAATTTTCGATATCGAAAAAGTGGGCGTGGTTATAGTCCGATATCGTTCATTTTAAATGCCAATCTGAGATGAGTGCCCCGGAATCTACATACTTAATTTCATCAAGATACCTTAAGTTATCGTGTTAACGGACAAACGGACGGACGGACATGGCTCAATCAAATTTTTTTTCGATACTGATGATTTTGATATATGGAAGTCTATATCTATCTCGATTCCTTTATACCTGTACAACCAACCGTTATCCACTCAAAGTTAATATACTCTGTGTGCAAACCAGATACAAAGTGATTCTTTAATATAAAATACATCAGATCTTACAGCAATGAACTATGAGATGGGGCGCGAAAGAATTTCTATATCATCATGATTGAAACCAAAAAGCCACTTCTTCACTTCCCTCAAAACTGCTGGTAGTCTTCCAATGACCTGCTTGGGAGGTTATTGCAAAGTTTATACGAGACAATGGTGTAGAAGTTACGCAAAAGCGTGGTGCGAAATCTAGGAACTGTTACTAGAGACAGCGATGCACTTCGTTGACGCTTTTATGCACTCATAGGATTACGGCGACTGAATGAACGACATTGAGCGTCAGTTAAAACTCTAACTCACCCCATGAAAAGCTCGTTCTTTATGAAGACTCTGACTATGAAGACTCTGATCGCAACAGGCTGATTGAGCGAGAGTGCAACTGAAACTACAAACTTTGAATATAAACATGGAGTTGCCAATATGAACGCGTAGGCACGAACTTTCGTGTTTTCATCTTCCAGCTAAATGGGTCGATCCCGAGCGATACATACTGGACAGAAGAGATAAAACAATATTGCCGTTTGTGTCCAGGGGACCAAGTGGCTTGTTCCTTGGTTATTCTGGTTGCTAAAAGACACATCTACAGCTATTTGGATGAAGATCTAGCTGTAGGTCTTGCTACTGTTGTGGACAGTCTTCACGAGTTTCATGCCTCTAGCACCGATTTCTTTCGTTAATAATAGCTTACCATAGACAGTTGTTGATCGTAGTCTGTTTCCGTCATGTTTACAGACAAACTCCAAGCTATCTAAATACACAATGACCAGAGCTCAGTATGGACTCTTGAATATGACACATATGTACACTAATTTTACACATTAACACGTTTTCATAAAAATGCGCCGAGACGGGGACCTAATGCCTTGAGTTCCTTTCCAGAGGAAGGACGAAAACTGCGTGATAAGCACCGTAAAGCCGGTTCGGCTCGTTCCGAAAATACCCCTTAGGCGGAACATCTTTCATGTTACTATCTATATCGACCGCTGCAAGGATACGCTTCAGTAAACATCGTACACCGATAATGCCTTCACGGCATATCTTAGTTTTCCTTCAAAACGCTTGGTGAGCTTGATACGGAGTCGCGAGAGTTTTGTGGGTACTAGGGTTTCAATATTCCATAACTCCCTTGCTTGTTGCCGGCCTAGGGGTAGAATAAGTAGAATAAGCAGTATTACGAGACGAGTATATTGATCACGGAAGAGACGATACGGGCCCAGGTATAACAATGAATGTATTTATGTGTTATGTGTGGAATTTGTAATTCTTCTTGATCACTAGTGTTATTTTTCTCTTGCCTAGTGTTTTCTCTTCAACTTACGTGTATTTTCATTTCCAATATGTTCTTTTTAACACATTTTCTTCTAATGCATTGGTGAATCTGACTCTCCTTGTCTTGCAGGGAAGTTACGCCGCTTCAAAGAGAACAGAGAGATAAAGGAAATTTCAAAATGACTGGGCTGGTACTATTCTCATACGGAAATATATGTAATTTTTAGGGCTTTCTAAAGATGTGGATATTGCGCTTTAAGTTGTAATATTGAGGATACAAAAAAAAAAAAAACCGGTGACAATACATCATGAGAGAAACAAAATATTTTCGGTAGGTGGCGTAGGGATCTTCCGAACATTGACATTTTGTTTTCTAGTTATAGCCTTACTTCTAGCGTTCTGGTGTGACAGACTTTTTTCAAAAATTTGAATAAAATTTTTTTGGAATCCCCAAAATTTTTCGGCAAACTGTCTTATGACTTTATAAAGTTCCATGATGAATTTCTATTCCAGTATAGGACAATATCGTTTGTGCCATTTTTTGAGTAAAACAAATCGTTTTGTGTTGTATGTTGTATGTGCGTTTTCTCTAGTTCGGTCAGGCCACGGCGTAATAACTGTGCCTACCTTATAAATATTTGGTTATAAATGCAACACTGTTTCTTTTCAAGAACAACTGATATAAACATCTGAATGCAAAATCAAATTAGTTATTCTCTTTTAAGTCAAATAGTGTGTTGCTTAAAAAAACATGAGCGCTCAAAAATTAATTTTAGTGAAAAGAATGACGCCGTAATACCCGATGCGTCAATCTTACAAGAGGGATGTATCCTTTGAGTGATATTGAAGAAAATGCCATAATCGAGGATTGTGTTGAAGAAAATAGTGACGACGATGAAGAAGAAGATGTAATGTCACCGCCGGGAACAGCGATGGCGAGTGTAACGACTGGTCAGTATTTTCTTGCAAAAGATGAAAAGGTTTGGGGCACCACCCCACCCCGCCAGCACGGGTCGTCAAAGAGCACATAACTGTCCAGTAGTTGCTGGACCAGGACCATCAATATCCATTTTTCCGAACCCTATTTTGATTCTCAAAGAATTTATAACACCTGAAATTGTTGATATAGTTGTGCGGAAAACGAATCAAAGGGCTATAGTAGTTATTGAGAAGTGGAATTCAGCTAACTCGTACAAAACTCGAAATTGGGAACTATTTTTTCAAGTGGAAAGTTATGCCTTCATTGTTTTGATATTATTTTGCGGTACATTTCATGCTACGTCATAGCCAATCAAAGCTCTTTGGGCACCATTAGATATTATTTTGCGGTACATTTCATGCTACGTCATAGCCAATCAAAGCTCTTTGGGCACCATATAATCATCAAATTTAACATTGCAAATCATGCGATTTTACAATGCAAATACGACTGTACGACTATAAGCTAGTAAAACCGCTCCAATAGATGATCCCTGGATTATGTTAAATGCTAACTTCGAGTGTGCCATGTCCTAAACGCGCAGATAGCGGCTGATGAGCAGCTGTTTGCTTATCGTGGAAGAACCAAGTTCACACAAATATATTCCATCTAAGCCTGTAAAATATGGAATCAAAAGTTTGATGGGCTTGTGACTCAACATCCAATTATCCATTGAAGGGCCAAATTTATACTGGTAAGCTAAGGGAGGGTGGGGCCGTGTGTAGAAGTCCACGAAAGTGGGGAAAGCTTCTGACCGCCATTCACCTGGGAATGGCCAGAGCGATTCTTTTGCATGCGGTTCAAGCAGCTCACTACTGCCGGTCGCTTGCGGCCAAGTATCCTCTGGGTAGCCGCTAAACACCCCGTTTAGCGGTGAGCTAATGTGAGAAGGCGACAACCTGGCTAGGCCACTCTGACATAATCGGTTTAAGGGCTAGCCGGGGGAGATTTCATCGGCAGCGTCTGTACACCTCTAGGTGCGGCTGCAAGCGGGCGTCTGTCTTGGAGCAAGCGGCTCGCTATATAAACGTGCCAAGTAATATTTTCACACCCCCGCTGAGCGGGTTGTGCGCTG